>NC_064760.1:20158515-20533515 GCF_011397635.1 Epinephelus fuscoguttatus | reverse complement strand
ATCTTTAATGAGATCAACAACAAACATTATCCTGGCAGGATCTCATCTGTAGCATTTCATTTACTCACTGTCATCCAGTGTTTGAAGAATATTCCTCTGACCTCTTTGTATTTCCACCATTTTCTCCTCTGCTTCAGAAACTCTTAAACCTCTTAAAATTCCTCCTCCCTGCCCCTAACAGTTTTTCACTTTAGGAGCTCTTTAAGGTCTAAGATGCTCTGTGAATAACTCTTATCTTTACCAGGATCTAGTCTTAACTTTAAGGGGAAATTCTAAGAAAACGTCACAATTATAAGAATTTTCTTAGAATCTGTCACTAGGAGCAACTCTATGTACGAGGAAGCTTTGTGAATATGGCCCCCGATTACTATTACAAGGAGTGATCACACAAGAATGTTAATGGCACATCATTTTATTAAGTACAGTATAAAAAAAAATCAAGAGCAAACAAGCATAGACAACTGTTTGATTACTTGCTGCTGTAACACAAGAATTTCCCAGTTTGGGATCAATA
This sequence comes from Epinephelus fuscoguttatus, assembly GCF_011397635.1. Lineage (NCBI taxonomy): Eukaryota > Metazoa > Chordata > Actinopteri > Perciformes > Serranidae > Epinephelus > Epinephelus fuscoguttatus. The sequence continues at coordinate 20,533,001 of NC_064760.1, read as the reverse complement.
AAGTTCTATCTATCTATCTATCTATCTATCTATCTATCTATCTATCTATCTATCTATCTATCTATCTAAACACACAGATACAGTATGACCAAGGGGAATGTAATTTTTTTTTTTTACTTTAACTGTCTGCTAATATTTGGTCTATAAAATCATTTGTTCCTGCAGGCAGTGAAGTCACCCTGAAAGTCAAACCAGTCCAAAGTTGCAGACGAAACACCGACATGGCCCCGACACTGGTAAGGAAATTATCGCTTAAAGCAGCACTTCACTCACAAAATGTTGCGTTACCATGAATTTGTGAAGAAAAATCTGTTTGTCTTGCATACCTTTGCAGAAAACGTTCATACTGATTTATTGATTGGGACCAGGTTTAACAACAGCAATATCAAAAAATCTGATTAAAGTCTCGCACAACTTGTGCAGTATAATCCAAGTCTCATTTATCCAGTCGTATGCTCAGAAATTATGCATCAATCACTGGAGTCCGGCTTTGAAGACAGCATATTTTATTTAGAGTTCAGTTTTCAAAAGTAAAGCTTTTGCAAAAATGCATGTGTTCTTGAATAGGGGAAGGCGATATGGCCCTTAAATAACATCATGATATTTCAGGGTATTTTTGCGATAACGATATTCTTGACGATATGATAAATCAGTAAAAAACTAAATTATTAATTTAAGAACATAGGACGACATGTAAAACTCTTTCACAAAAATGATCTCTCATTTCTTTAGTTTGTGAACAACAACAGTAACTCAGAGTGAGGTTCAGATTCTGTTACAATATTAATGGTTCAACAAAATAAAATCTACCACAAATTACACATTTAAACAGCTCCCAAATACAAAAAATGTTCCCTGTGATCTATATATATAAATCAACAGGTGATTTTCTCTTTTAGCAAAATCCTGAATGACTGAGTTGTTTTTTCTCCACCTGGACCTTTGTGCTCTGCCATTTCTCCTCTAATCATCACGCTGTAACCTGTGACAGGCTGTTATGATACCACAACTGTCACACATTCACATATATGTAGTTTTTTGTCGAGCCATAAGCATCGCGTAGGTTGACATTACCAGACGTTTATGACAAAATCACTTGACGACACCGACTCTTGTGTGTGCACAGCGAGAGAGTAGAGGGAGAGACGCTGTGCTGCTGCCAGAGGAGCCGCTGAATGAGTTCCCTCTGAGCAGTAACTCTCTTAAAGAGTCCGGGGCTGTTCATAAAACATTCAGGACGTCACAGTTTATTCCACACTACTGAAGCTGCTCCTCTTTTTGGAACCACCGCTAAGTCGGTAATAATTTCATTCTCAGCCTTGCTTGCTGTTGCTGTGAGCAACAATCAGATTCAGATGTGCTGCAGCTGTTACCAAACAGTTTGTTGCAATGTCAAACATTTTATTCTGTCTGCTCTAATCCAAGTACGATGAGAAACCAGAGCTCGGGGACCTGATTGAGATCTTCCGGGGCTCCTATCAGCACTGGGCTGTGTATGTTGGTGATGGCTTCATTGTCCACTTGGCACCACCCTGTGAGTCCACACACACACACACACACACACACACACACACACACACACACACACACACACACAGCTGTCCCCCAAATACTAACCCGTCTCAGTCGGGAACAAAAACAGCTCACATGGACTGTCACATGTAGTTTTTCAGAGCACTGTATCAGTTCAGATTATTTGTTTGGTTGAACTGATTCATAATCCACTCACAGAACATAAAATGTGTTGCAGTATTTAGAGCATAAACTAACACATGTCATGTCATGTCCGTTGCTGTCTTATTCATAGCTGAGGTCCCGGGCGCAGGCGCCAACAGTATGATGTCTGTCCTGACTGAGAAGGCCATGGTAAAGAAAGAGGAGCTGTGGGATGTGGTGGGAACCAACCAGTGGAAAATCAACAATGGCCTGGACAAGGAGTACAGGCCCCGCCCTGCTCACGTCATTGTGAGGGAAGCCTGTGCGCTGGTGGGCAGTGAGCTGCCATACTGCGTCTTCAGGGGGAATTGTGAGCACTTTGCAAACGAGCTGCGCTACGGAAAAGCAGAGTCACGGCAGGTCAGTGGGCCTAAGTTAGTCTTTTGTGGATATCTGTCATGAGTCAAGTTCATTTGCACAAGTAACAAAACACAAAAAACATGAAACAACCCAGCTGTGCCCAGAGACTATATTTAGTATGATGAGGAAAAATGCCACATTTGTTTTGATTGGTCGAAAGTTTTGAAATCTGGTACGTCAAAGTCAGGATTTTTTTTTTTTAAATTAGGAAGAAGTTCACATTGTCTTTATTTATTGTCTTCCATCTGATTTTTTACACTGCATGTGTGTGTAAATCTTTGATATTCAAATTGTTGTGAGTTCATAGATACCAAATACTTGATTATGCTCTTTGTAGCTTCTGATATACAGACAGTTCTATGCCTCCTCCCCTGTGTTGTCCATCTCATTCTCGTGAATGTGATATCCCAGGAAGGCCTTGAGGGAATATCTTCAAATTTGGCACAAGCGTCCACTTGGACTCAAGGATAAACTGTTTAGGAGTTGGTGGTCAAAGGTCAAAGGTTAAGGTCACTGTAACATGTTTGTGGCTGTAATTCAAGAATACAAACAGTAATTATGACAGAATTTCACACAGTGTTTAACAGGATAAAGTGATGACACTTACTTCCAAAAGGTCAAAGGTCACTATGACGTCATAATGATTTCTGGCTGTTATTTGATATCATATCTCAGGAACAGAAGGGGAGACATTTTGTCTGAAACTGAATTGCAGACACTAATCTTGGGTGTCCACCTTGAAACTGCTGATTGCATAGATTTCGTGTGCTGCCGGGTTTAAGACGTGTGTGAAGCCTCCATGTTTTAGAAGATGTAGCTTCTTTGTAGCAACATCCATATTTGAAGTGCTTTATAAGGGCAGCTGTAGTGTCTACTAAAAGTAAAAAGAAAACGTATGCAATTTGGAACGCACCCTTTGTCCTCTGTCTGGCTACATGTGAGTCTGGACAGACATGGATGTAAACTGCAACTTAGCTGGTTGGTGGAGACGTACAACCGCTAGTTGTAGTCCTCAGGCACATGGATGGGATTGTTTTTTTCCCCTCATAATAAAATGGAATATATAGAAAACAGTCATCCCAATGGAGTTTTGAATGTGAAGAAGACTCATCATATCTCTGCTCACTAACTAAAGGCGTCTGTTCCTCCCTGCAGGTGCGTAAAGCAGGAGAAACTGTCATGGTGGCGGGCGTGGCTGCAGTGGTGGGTCTGGGTATCGTGGCTCTGGCAGGAGCTCTGTTTGGAGGCAGCAAGAAAGAAAACAAGAACACGCAGTGATGGACGTCCCGTCTCGCCTGTTACAGGGGCTTGATGAACAGATCACCAGCAAAGCTAAACTGATACTTAATACGATCACTCACAGAAAACTCCTTAATTCACATCTGAGATTTAGCCAGAAATTTGATTTGTGTCTCGCCTTCTCGACTTTACCTCCATGTGTCCTTCATGCCGTCTTTGGTTTGAATAACAATGTGAAGCTGGTTGGTTCGGGATCAAGGCCCTGTTGTTTTCAAATTTTTTAAAATTTGTACTGACAGAAAACACATAAGCACAACAAACAGTGTTTCCACTAATGAAGCTGCCAAGATGAAATGTGTTTAAACTTTTTAATAAGATTTGATGACATGTAGATAATTTTTTGGACTGTGAGGGGTGTGACAGGTCGGGGGGTCTTTTCTATTGATAAATTGCCTTGCTGCTAATTGGTTTTCTAAAAAAAAAATTAGCTAGACAAGGAGAATATATTACATTAAATTAAAATTAATTAAAAATTTAAAAATTAAAATTAAAATAAGCTAATATGATGACTTAGTGGTTGCACCTAACAGTAAAGCTCTGTAAAGTCTAATGCACTACAGCCTGCTGTTTATAGTTTATAGTGTGGATCATGAAGACTGAACTTATTCAACACTTTGTCTTCCTCTGACATTTAACTGTTTGTAATTATTTTGAATAAAGAATAATTTGTGTGATCCTGTGTGATGTCATAGTGTCCCCTCACATAAATCTCTCAGGCTACTATTTGCTTAAATCACTGAATTTACCATGCTCAAATATGGGACAGGCGTTTATATGGGATAGGCCTTTAATTCCCTTGAAACAAAACTGTTAAAAAAATTTAAAGGACTATTCACACCCTACAAACCCGTCTTCTCCTTTGGGAAAAAAAACTAGACTAGACTAGACTAGACATCTTGCTTTCCTATCTTGAAGCAATTCATGTCTCAAATGCTTCACTTATTTTATAAACAAGCATGTGCACTTTAACCTGTCACTCCACTGGTCTCGTGTGTAGCATTCAGTGGCATATAGTGGTGAGGCTGCAACATTTCAACCAACTGAAACTTCCCCAACAACTTCCACAACATGGTGGACTTTGTGCAAGAGAACCTGCTCCATATGTAGCTATACACGGCTCCTTCTAAGGTCATGAAAACACAAGGATTCTTAGTTTTAGGTGATTATACACTGACGCAAACATAGTTTTGAATATCATATAGCATTTCTGCCAATGCGTCCCCCTAAATTTTACACATTGGACCTTTAAGACTACAACATCTCACTTCCACAATAGCACTTATCCTTATCTTTAAAGTCTCACTGGTTGTATAAACAATCACACGCACTTCAACCTTAACTGTAAGAGCACGAGCCAAATGGTTGTGCTATTGCTCGTATTGTACTGTAATTGGGGCATAGTACATACTGGCGGCTGTGGCTCAGAGATAGAATGGGTGGTCAATCATGGCTCCTCCAGTCCACATATCAAAGTATCCTTGGGCAAAATACTGAACCCCAAATTGCTCCCAATGGCTTATCCATCAGTGTGTGATTGTGTGTGAATGGGTAATGTTAAAGTGCACCGAGTGGTCCGATGACCAGAAAAGATTACTAGAGAAGCACTATCCAAGTGCAGTCCATTTACCATTTACATGCATACATACATCCTGCCTCCTGACGACAACTCACTAGTCTTAGCTCACACCTTTGCTGAGAAAAAGACAACTCCAACCTTTTAATTCAAAGACGAAACATACTTTTTTACTTATATTTATTTTTAGAACAGCTCATGCTACATCATTTGGATTCTTGTCAAAAGGTTGCATCCAGTCTTCCTCAGTCCACCTGAGCTGAACACAGCTCTACCTGACCCCCCCTCACCTGGACATTGGCTCCAATGGTGATGACTGCTGATTGTGTCTGTACAGCATCATGTACGGTGAGCAACACCAAACCTAACAATAGCACATCCAACACAGACAGGAGATCTGGGGGTTACACTGAAAGGAGAAAGACAGATCAGACTGAAATGTTCTCATGAAACTGAAGTTGTTGGACGTGATCCTACAGAGCAGATCTGTTTATTAAATAAAGGCACAAAGAAAAGAGTTAAAAGAACTTTTTCGGGGACTCCTTTACCCTGATTACACCCAGTACTGTCAACTGACTTCCCAAAGGTTTCAGTGAGATCTGCAGGATCTTACAGGCTCCTTCAGATTTCAAAATAAAACTCCTTTGATTTCATCACCCCTCCACCACAGCACTACGAGGACACACACAGGAAAAAGGCATGTAAACACATAAATTGATTTTCCCTTGAAACCAGTTCACCAGCATCAATTTAACTTCTTGTTTCCATCATGCGTCTGCAGTGCATGTCACACATTTACAGATCTGAAACCAAACGTTTCATCTGTTGGGTCAGTTCAGTAAAATACAGTGTTGAATGTGCAAAGTAAACTCTGTGCCATGAAACCTTTTGTTAGGCCACACAAATACAACAGGGCATGCATGGGTCGATTTTAAGTCTGTTAGTTAGTGACAGCTGAACTAAAACATTCATATCCACTGTGTGTGTGTGTGTGTGTGTGTGTGTGTGTGTACTGAAAAACATTCAGTATAATAATACATGTTGGATATCCTGTTATATATATATATATATTCTCAGTTCTTTAAAAAAGTCATTTCTTTGTGTCATTTTAAGACAAGATGCACTTTTTATATACATTTACTTTACAGCTGCAGGTTTAAGAGTTATGTGTTTAAAAAAAGGGACATTTTGATCAGCTCGGGCTGCGAGGAGCGCCGCTCTGTGCTGCTTCATCACTGCTCTGTCTCTGTGTTTGTCTCAGCTCCACTTGTAAAGCACTGGACTGTTGCTTTTTCATCCCTCTGTCGGTTCCTGAATAAGGACAGACAGAGAATCCCAAAGCTGGGAGTCGTCTTCTGTCCAACAGGAACGTTTCCCTCTGACTCTTCACAGTATTTTCCTCACTGCTGACACTTCTGTCTGGTCCTCTGTGGAATGTCAAGCCTCCATCCACCACTCTGGGTCCATTCACTGCTGTCCTCCATCCCCACCCTCAAATCTTTCTCCGAATCCCCGTCAGTCCAGCTTGCGTGCGCCCAGTTTGAGAGGACCTTTAGCAGCTTTGCGCTCCGCCCGTTTCGCCTCCAGCTCTTTCCTTCTCTCTTCCCGTTTCTTCTTGGACAGTTCGGCTTTGCTGAGACCTGCTTGACAATGAAGACAGTTCAATTCACAGGCGTTCAGTTTAGCCTCATTTCCACCAAGCAGTTCAGTTTGTTACATATTACAACAGTTATTTTTACATTTCCATTGTCAAAAGTTGTGAATGGTACCAATAAAACCGTTTCCAGGGTTACTAAAAATTTTCATGGACAAAACTTTTCCATGACTTTTCAAGAAGCCATAATAAAATGTTTTTCCCTTGTCCCACTTGCCGAGCATTTTTCAACTCTATTCAAACAGAATTTAGGGGGGCAGTAGACTGCTGTTATTTTATTAACAACATAGTGTACATGCTGGCATACTACACAGGTGAAGTATGTCACATGACCTTATGTAACGTTAGTAGAACGAAGGTTTTCTTTACCCTGGTTCCCGTCCACTGACTCCCAGCTCTCCTCAGCCCCCCAGTCTCCTGTTGTCTCTGCAGCCCAACCATCTCCAGTCTGACAAAGAGAAAACACAACACACACATCACCGGACATGCACATGCTTGTACAGTCTCCTTTCACCGCCGTGTTTTCTTGACCTAAAGATAAGCTTCTCATAAGAGAGAGCAGTATTTTTACCTCATTTAACAGAAGAGTCTTACATTTTGGGAAATAAGCTTTTTTGCTTTCTTGTTGAGAGTTAAATTAGAAGATCGACTCCACTCTCACGTCTGTGCACTTGTATAATATAAAGGTAGAGCACTTTAAACTTGTAAAATGGATCAGTTATGATGCTGAATTTTTACTCCTATTTTCCGAAGATTTTTGTTGAATTCTTTTCTGTTTCATGACTTCAAGGATTCACAATTTACAATCTAATCAACATTATAGTAATGTGTCAGTCTTTCTCACCATGGTGGCAGCAGTTCCGGCTGTGTTTCTCTGGGACAAGCTGGCGAACAGATCATTCTGATTGGCCGCCTTGCCTGAGCTGCTGCTGTCCCAGTTGTACTCGCTGGCTAACCGCACTCCTTCGGGCAGGGGGAGCGTCGTACCGGCCAAGGTTGTGTCCGTGTCCTCGTCCCCCCAGTCATTGCCCCAGCCCTCCTCACCCGCGGAGCTCTGACCCTGTCCGTCCTTCTCGTTGGACCAGCTGTCGTCGGCGTCCCAGCCTGAGCTGCTCCAGTCAGCGTTTTGCTTTTTCTCCGCCACGGAGGACGACGACTTGCCCACCTAGAAATTAGAGAGATGATAAAAGATTACTCTCAGTAGTAGTGACAACTGTATCAATAGTGTTAGCAGCATTAATCATAGTGTTAACAGTACAAATGGCAGTATTGTATAACAGATCCAACTTAAAGGGCTCATACCCATCTGTCACTGGCCTTCTTTTTGGATGATGACATTCCTGACCAGTCAGTGTTCCAGTCATCCGTCTCAGTGTGAGCTTTCTCTGGCTCCTATGAATTACAGATACAAATATTATTACACATAATCTCAAATACACATGTGTATCATAATTCATATTCTTTTCTTTCAATTAAAAGTGGTGCATTCATACCTCTAAACTTCCCCAGTCCTCCTCGTCATCCCAGCGATCTCCTATTGGCTCATCATCATTGTCTGTCGCTTCATGAGTCTGTGGTTGGTTGGCACGACTAGAGGCAGCATGGTGAGTCACAGAGGCTTCTGGAGTTTTATTTTCTGAACGACAGACAGAAAGAAAACAAGAGATATGGTTTCAGATGGCATATATAGGACTTCTTTAAGGGGAACTTCACCGATTCTACAAATCAAATGTGAAAATGGTTGTATGAGGCCTTCTGTGGCATGAAATTTCATACATAAGCTCAGGTGATGTCTTTTGAGTCGTCGTCGGTTACGGCTGAAGACTACAAGTTTGAAAATGAAAGAAATCTGGAGGTGAGGCAACAGAAAGTGAGCTTATCAGACCTCTGCAGCCTGCTCTTCATTTCTGCTTGAAGGTAACAGCTCGAGGCTACATTAGCTGACCAGCATAACACAACTGAATCCCTGGCTGAACTGTTTGCAGCCAAGTTGCATCATGGGTTATGTAGGCACAAAGTTTTCACAAGGGAGGAGAATGTGTGAAATAAAAAAATAAAAAACTGTTCATTGTGAGTCCAGCAATGTGATAAGAGTCAAGCTAAACAAATATGATAACCCTACCGGGTGCAGGTGCTCCATCAGTGGCACTGGTAGGGCTGGTGGTGTTGGCGGCCTCGCTAACCTCAGTTGCCGCTCCCCCCTCTGTCCCTGGAGCGTTTCGGATCAGCTTAGAAGTTATCGTGGACATGCCAGTGACGGCCCAGCCGGCCCAGCTAGAAGATGCACCTGCAGCCTGAGCGCCTGATGTTACGTCCTTTTCTGTGGGGCCGACAGGAGAGACGATTTCAAGATTACGGTTTTAAAATTTCAGAGATATAACTAAAAGAAATGTGTCTATTTATTCTGCTCCTGATATTTGAATCAGTTGCATAAGATTTTTTTGTTTCCCCTGGAAATTGAGCAATAAAAAACAAACATGTAGCATGTAGTCACTGGTTTCCTTGCTGAACGACAAATTAAAGTAGAGAGCAGAGTTTGCAGCTCAGAGCAGTGTGTTACACACCTATTTCAGCCAGCTTAGTGGGGTCTTCTGAAACAGTCTCCAGCTTGGAAAGGAAACTCTTGATGGCTTTGAACGCCTGACAGAGAGAGAGAGGAGATGACATCTTAACTAGAAATACATCAGAATTTTCTAGCTTGACAGAGGTGGTTAACCTGAGTAAAAGCAAATGGTATCAGAAGCAATTTAAACTCTAAAGCTGATCCTTGGATGTGACACTTCCAACCTCTCTGACTAATCCAACAATTTCACCTCAGATCACCGTGTTTTAAAATAGTCGATCCAGTTTGGGTTGTGAAGTGTCTAAAGAGTCACGAGCTATGATGCTGACATTTTGCTGACATGTTTGTGCCTTTTTGTGCAAAGAAGCTGAAATTATTTTATTAAATAATACTGACTACATTCTCTCTACTAGCTGTAAACAAGTGAACAGATATTGCTGTGCTCCCTCATTCTGATGTGTGACTGCAGCACCCGCTGCTTGTCTCACTGCAAGAAGAATCAATAAAGATCGGCCTCTGAATCTAAAAAAAAAAATCCTTCTGGCTTGTCTTGTTCTGCAACTCAAGGCAGACAAAATGGCAGGTGCGTCTTATGCAGCGTTAACATCTTGTGTTACTGCTGAGGCTGTTAAATGACAATACTCCTGTCTCATTTCTGTATAACTGCCTGGTTCTTGCCTGTTTTTTTGGAATATGTTATTAACTACTAGCTTGAATCTGGCTATCTTTCTTTTCCATCTTTACTATCTAATAAGGACTAAACAGGAATGGGGCACTGTGCTGATAAATAGCAAGCTTAATATTACTGATATAGACATTGAGTGGATATATATCTGGGCAGAGGCAAACTGTTTTCTTATCTTCACAGCAATGATTGCAGTCAAGTGTAAAATACATAAGATAAGAAATACCGTGTGGTCACAATTCTGCATCAGTTATGTGTACCTGGTCCCTGACGCTCTTATCAGGGTCAACAGTAATGGCACACAGGGTGGGCAGGATGCGGCCAGCGATCTCTGTTATGCTGTAGAAGTTGTGTGTGGCAGCGAAGCCGAGCACACCCGCAGAGCGTGAAGCTGGGAAGGGGTCTTTAGTGGCTCGTGAGAAGGCAGAAATCAGAACACGTTGTCGAGTCTGTGAAGAGAGGGATAACAAAAATATTTCATTCAAACAGATTCTTTTTTTCCCCCGATAAATAAATTAAGAGTTCCACAGCGTTAGGAGTGGGTATACTTTACCCCTGCGTTGAGGTAGGAGGCGATCTTGCCCAGGCAGACGGTGGTGTTACACCGGATCGGGCCTTGTTCGTCTCTGGCCTGCAGCCGTGCAAAGTGACGCATCAGCTCCTGGTTCAGGTTGGTCTCATTCAGCTTGGGCGCCAACAGCAACATGGACTGTTGAGAGGGTGAGGGGGAGAAACAGAGAAGAGTCACGGCTACAGCAGGCTGACAACATGTGGTGCACAACTTATTTGTGATAACACCTCCTGGTTTGGGGTTGTGTTTAAAGTTGCACACTACCTTTACAGTCTGTTCTCTGATGGCAGGGTTGGTGTCTGTGAAGCCGTGAACAACGTGGGGGAAAATCTGGGAGTTGACTGCTGCCTCATTCAGATACTGAATGAACTGCTCCATCTGAGACAGAGAGGAAAAATGTTCGAGCAAAGAAATGCTTTTTATCCTTTAACACACACTTTAAAACAATAGATGGGGATATAATTTCTTGCTCTATTTATATTTTATCCTATACACAATCACAACCAACATGTCTGCTGAATGACTGCAGGAGATTCTCAGTGGCCAGATGAAGTAAGCAGTGTTTCGTTGTATGTATTTAAATGATGAGCACTGCTGTTGAATAGATATCTCCAATTAACAATTAGCAATTAACTCGCTATCTCCGGTCCAGTCAGAGTATGGGAGAAGCAAGGAATATAAATCGAACACCCCCAAATAATGATGCTCCGATCAATCGGCCAGCGATTGTTGTTGGCCAATATTTGTTCTAGATAGTGTGAAGGTCAATCAGAGGAGCTGATCAGATGACGCAAAACAGGATATGGGTGCGGGAAGCGACAAGCCTTAAATACCTGCTGCAACAGTCGTATCCTCATGGCTCTGTCCGTGGAAGAAAACATCTTCACGATAACGGGGATGATCTTCTGCTGGTACTCTTCTGCTGACAGGAACTTGCCCACCTGACAGACAAACAGAGGGAGATGAGATCAGGGAAAAAGTGTGTAGAGGTGTGACTTTCACATGGGCCAGTATAATCATGTTGCACTTTGGTTTGTTTATGTTTTACTTTGGAAATGATCAGAGATATTTGGAGATGCTGTAATACACTGTTTGATATTCAACAAGGCATAACAGTCATGGTAAAGGGTAAGGATTCACCTTGAAGAGCGGCGTGAGGACAACAGCCCCTGCATTGCCAAACTCAAAGGCAGTCAGCAGCTGAGGCAGGACCTTGTGTTTACAGAAGTCTTCAGGGAAAGAGTCCAGATTTTCACTCAGATCCTGGAAGAACTGCTGCTTCTCAGCTGGCTCCTTGATCTGGATACAGACAAAGTTTAAACTCCACTAGAATTAAAATCTATTATACTGTTATTTCGATTTGATTTTGGCACTCATACAAACACCACAGTTATACATGTCTTTATGTAACTCTGCAGACCTGTATCTCCTCCAGGAAAAGGTTGCTCTCCACAAAGCTGTTGCTGAGGAATCCTCCGGGGGCTCGACAGTTCTGGAGAAAGCGTGCTGGGTTTGGTCGAGCTCTGGGATTAGCCCCCACCAGCTCGCAGTAATGAGGGACCAGGACCTTTGGGATCTGTGGGCACAAAGAGGAAACAAGAGAGAGCAGAACTCTGTGAACAACACTGCTTCATGTCACAAACAAAAGATTCCTTTTAGCAGTCACTGAAACCATGACGCAACTGGAGGTTCAATTTCTTGCTTGAAGGCAACTTACCAGGAACATATGCGTCTCATTCACAAGTTTCTGATAACTCTTCTCAAGTTCAATTTGACAATACTTCTTCTTTACATGAGCATAATGTACATCTAATTATTAACTGTTATCAGCACAACAGGAAGTATCTGTAGCATATTGTAGTGGAAATACGCCATGGAATAAATGACAACGGTGCAGTGATTACACAAAGGAACGGTCAAGGTGTCGTACCTTTCCTAGTGAACGCAGGGAGGATGTGCGAGGTAGTGGCCCGTTGAACACCTCCCAGATCAGGCAGCCCAGTCGCCACACCTCCCCTGCCCTGCAACAAACAGGCACACGGTTTAATACAAAAGTTTCTAATGAAAACTATTTCACCCACACTTTACTCTGGTATCTAAAAAGTCATATTATGAGCCTCTTCATTCTGTAATTTCTGCACTTTGTCCAAATATTTTATTGCTGCTCCCGGATTCTTCCTGTGTAACATATTATTCTTATTCCAACTCACTTCTCTCAATTTGACATTTACAACCCTCTCTTACCACTTCTCTCCACTGCTGTTGGACATCTCTGGTGGGTCATATTTCTCCATGTCTGGGTAAACAGTTTTGGGGGCAGGGAGTGAGACCCCGCTTGGGTCACCCTGCTCAGGGACCACATGGTCGAGAGCCCCAAGCTTCCACTCTCCAGCTCGATCCACAAAAACAGCCCAAACACCCAAATTGTTATGGAGCAGGTGGCAGTCGTTGACCAGGAAACTCAAAGCTTTCTGTGGGAGGAGGGAAATGGAAAAAGTGGAGTACAGGCTTAAAGAGAAATGATTCCCCTGAAAGTATCAGATGATGCTCTTTTCTGTCCTTACCACTATCTGGTGCAAACCCCAGGAGACCTCCAGCTCCCCAGATCCACCCTTCTCTGCCTGGGTCTTCAGGTGGACTGCCAGGGGGGTCACCTGCTCCGTGACCAGGTACAGGCTCTTCTCTGTCTGTGAAACAGATGAGCAAAATTAATTATCATCTTATGTGTAGCTTACTATTGTGTATGTTTTAATGTACCAGCTTCACTGCAAAAATACTCAACAGCTACATGAGTCTTAAAAATAATACCACAATGATAAAAACATATATATATTATACTATATATACACTAATGGATATATGTGACCTAGTGCTTATTATCTGTGTATGTTATATAACAACACTTCATAATAAACATTATTGTTTCTTCACAACAGATGTTATAAAAGGTAGTAAATGTTAAAGGCATAGTTCTGATTTTTTTTAGAGTGGGTTATATGAGGTACTTTTTCAGATTCCGAGCATTACCTACAGATCAGCTGATTGGGTCAGACTTTATTAATGGAAGAGACAACAAATACAAGAAACTAAAAATGATGAGTGATTGTAACAGCAACAACAAAGAACGCAGATCTGTTGATGTGAAAATGTAGTGCCAAAGAAAAGGGCTATCTGAAAGCAAGTTAAAATGGTGAAAATATTCTAAATATATTTATTTTGGGTGGGCCTTTTCTTTAAGGTGGTTAAAATTTGATTTCCCGCTGCCCACATTCACAGCAGCTCCGCTTAGCTTCTGTGGCAGAACTCTTACCTGCTTATTCACACCACGGGCATGCTGACCGCCATCTACTGTAGGTAATACACTGACTAGGAATAAGTGCTTCATACAAACCTACTTCAAAAAATTAAAACTGTCCCTTTAACACTGAATTATTACCCAAACCTACTATACTACAGCACAGCATTAAAAACACACCGCTAGGGTTGCAATGGTATGAGATTTTCACAGTGTGATAACAGTCTCAGAAAATTTTGCAGTGTCACGGTATCATGATATTACAGAATTTATGGTATTATCAGTCAGACTGGTCCTTAAAGGAATGAAATTGGAAGTATACCCTGAAACCTGTATATCGCTGCAACCCTGCACACCGTAGCATTTACAGTGAATTAATGGGTGGAATTCTACTAAGCTAATTAGCTTGGCAACTCAGTTGCTGCTGAGTTTCAGGCAGTAAGCATCGTCAGCATTATGAGTATACAACCAACAAACACGGACAATCAACTGTCACATTTCCCTTAACATACTACATTATCAATTCATTGTTTTTGGCAAGACATGCAATAGATGCTCTTATGTGTTGGAGTATCTCTTTTTCTTGTTGAGCACACAAAACTGATAAAACAGAATCTGCTTATATGAGTAGCACATAACTCACTATAACTACTGCACACGTATTAAAGACCTACAGCGGCATATTCACACTCACCTCTGTCTGAACGTGAACATGCAGAGAAAAGCAAGATGGTGGAAATGAGACAGTAATTATATGACAAAACAAAGCCACTCACTATATTGAGGAATGACACTACACAAGTTGAACAACATTTCCCTCTGAACATGAGAAACAATGAGAGAGTGTGCAGAGCTAAATATGGGTGCAAAACACACACACACAAACACACAAACACGTACCTCCAATCCGTCCACATAAGCCAGGATGTTAGGGTGCCGCAGGGTCTTCATACGCTTGAAGGCAGCCTTGGCTAGCTGTGTCTGCTGCTCTGTCCCCTGTGCTACCTCGTACAGGAACACAGACACTGGCTCCCCATTGGTCTGAGGACACACACAGGTTGGGGTAAAATGAGACACTCACATACTTAGCCTGTGCTATTATTAAACAGGTTACCTTAATTTTGCTGTGTAATATCACCAAGCAGGAGTGGAGAAAATAAAAACACAAATACAGTACATCATATCACCACATCATATTTAAATAAATGCCATTAAACATGACGGGAAACCGGAAGCAGGTGCTTTGCTGTCTGTATTCGGCCCAGCAGTGATGATGATGACACTGACAGTACAGACTGGGCTACTCAGCGATTATAATCAGGAGAGTTATTAATGTGAGGTGCTGTCAGTGATGGGGGACGGTGCCTTTATTGATAGGATAAAACATTAGTGTGAAAACAGTTGCGGTAACAGTTAATAACTCCGCCAAAACCAGGTGACGTGGCGAGAAATACGTGTCTGTCTCTCGGAGTAAACAAAGCCTGAGCTCACTTCGTCAGCGAAAACTATCGGTACATAAAAGAGGCCGAAAAATATTAAATACACAGTGACATTCATTCAGCTAGAAAGACGAGTAAGGTGCTGACAGGCCTGACATATAGCCACGTCAATATAACACCGAGCATCTTGTCTAAAGCTACATCAAAGGAGCGAACAGACACTGACGCTAACGCTAGCCGGCTAACTAAGAGGCCTCCGTACCGAAGCTAACTGTGACCGTTAGCGGAGGACCATCGGCGGGTCTTTTACCTTTCGCTTCCCGCGGTGGAGAGTCCATATTCCAGACTTCTCCTGGGTGTCTGGGAGAATTTCATAAGCAAAGTCTTTGACAGGATCCCTGGCAAAAAAGGACCACATCTCCTCTGTCCACCACACCTCATCCAACACACAGCTGAACTGCACTGACTGCCAGCTAGGAGATGCTAGCTAGCATATGGAACGGATCCGAAATGGGTCCGTGTAAACTCTGCGTCTGCACGTTGGTTCCGCAACAGCAGGATAGACAGTCAACAAATTCATCAGGCCTCTAATGGCGCAGTACGTGTACTACATGTAGATAACATGTAACCTGTCAGTGCCTAAATACAGTCACAATCTGAAATACTACTAATTATATTCTTTATTTATACAGCACCTTTCATACAAGTAAAGCAGCATACAAAGTGCTTTACAATAAGAGCAGAATAAGCACCGAGTGCTTCACATGAACATAGAAAGAATACATAAAACATAAAACAGAATTCATTCATAAAATCATAGCATTGTAAAACTATAACTCATAAAGTCAAGTAAGATTCTAAAATAGTTACAGAAGCGTGAAGCGTAAAAAGAAAGTAAAAGTAAATTGTGAAAATTGTGCATCATCTTGTTGCAAATGTTTCTTTTAGAGAATTATTATTTTTGTCTTTGTAGCAATGAACAGGGATGTTTCCTTCTATCTTTAGTCATAGGATAGTTCACAACATTTAACTGCAGTTACAGAGAGCATTAAAAGTGCAACAGATGAACAGCATGTCTTGAAACCCCTTCTCTTATCATTATCCAATATTCTTGCTGTAAATGTTTCAAATAAAGACAGATGTATAGTAACAGAGACATACGTTAACATGTTGAGAGACAATCCAGTAAGTTATCGCCTATAAACCAAATAAAAAGGGATATCTATGTGTGTCATTCATCTACAGCCTGCTGCCTTTTCCTAAAATTTGCCCCATCTTAGTAGTGATGGCTAGTCTTCAGTCTCCTTAGTGAGGCAGGCTATTGATTCCAAATCCAAAAAAAAAGATAAAATGTCTTGGAGAAAAATAGAGAATTTTATAGTGAGTGGACAGATTGGTTCGTTTTCACCATTAACACTGCAAAGTTAAATACAGAGTAATTATAAATAGCCCCCTGCAAAGGAGCTACTTTGTTGTAAAACATATTAATGAATACTCTTTTAGACCTATTAGGAACATTTATAGGCTAACTCAGTTTAAAAAGGCTGTTTTGCTGACACTATAAGGCACAAATAGGTATTGCAGCGCCATTTATATTTTTATTTTATTTATTTATTTTTTCTTTTTTGGCCCAAAATGTCTCTTTTGATAGTAAAGGTTGCTGAACTGTGTATCATATTATTAAAAACAAATAAGACAACCTCAAGAACAACAAAAAACATGGATATTTCTGAACACAAAATTGTCCTCACCATTGAAGAATGACACTCAGACATTGCCACAAAGGTCCCTTACTGACAGTGTGTCAACACTAAAGCATAAACATACTTAATGAGGTAGGTCCTGCATTATCACTTGTCAATTGCAGCTGTGTTAAAAGTTCGAATGGTAATTTTTTTAACCAGTTTCTTTGTTTTCAACAGAGTAATCACTATATTCCTGTTTGCAAAAAGAGAAAAAAGAAAATAATATATTAACACAAACATAACGTGCAGTTAAAAAGGTACATGTTGCACTGATCTGACTGAAGATAAATATTTTTTACATCTGGTTAACTAAGCACATGATAGAAGGCTGACATCTTCTAAGGACTCTATATTTAACCAAATTGCCATGAACAGGGGGTCAGCAAGGCCACAGAGATGTTTGATTTTGCCACAGAGCCCTTTAGTGTTGACTCAGTCTATAATGCACCCTGATGATGGCAATTTAATAAGTGTTGTGAAAATCTTCAGATTATGTCACAGTTATGGTGAATCAGAGACAGTGACAAAACACCTCATCATGAATCATGAATGCCCCTGACCAGTGTCTAAAAAAGTTAGACACTGTGTACCATTGTGCTTTGCGCTTCTTTACTGGTTGTGAAAATCGCATACACCACTGTCCTCTGTTTGACACTGCTAAACGGCCATCTTTGTATGTCCGCAGGCTCTCTCATCGGTTGGTTTTTATAGGTAAAGATATTCCTGGCCTGGCTCCCTCTTATCTGTCTACATACATGTATAGAAACCAAAATCAATAATGCCTTTGCTCTCATAATACTCTACAAATGCTGGTTCCAAGGGTGAGAACAGAACTCAGCAAAAAAGCTTTTAAATATGCTTCTTTTTCCTTCTGGAATAATCTACACAAGGATCTGAAACTGGCAGAGCTGATCACTGTGGGGGAATTTCAAGTCGATATTAAAGGATTTTGAAATTAGCGCTTTTAGTCAATGTGATTGTTTCTAATTTATTTTAAAGATGTACTCACATCACATTTGTTCTTTTCCTGGACCTTGTAATTCATGTTAATTGCATATTGTGGTTTTTATTCATTTGTTGGGTATCACAGTTGTATATGTCTGTTTGCCTTGTTAATGATATGGGAATAAGTTAAATGTTAGTGTTTCACTTTCACCCATAAAATGTTTGCATCTCATGCAGTTTTTTTACTCTTAACTTTGTGGCTTTACAGTTTATTTTTTCATTTGTCAGCCATTTGTGGATAATTGTTATGTAAACTATGTTGCTATGTTGTGACAGAATAATACCACAACACCGGACGAGTTATTTTATCCAAACCCCTGTAAGCAGGCTCCATTAATACACGTCACCACATAAGCTTATATAAACTCTCTGGAAAGACTAAGATTTGTGTATGTATTTAAAATCATCTCTAACAATTAATTCTTTAAAACTAAGCATTAAATGCATTAATTTCTTCACGTGTATCAGACAGGTAGTACTTCACAGCTGTATGGGACAATTTCTAGCCTGGACCAAGACTAGTGATGGACTTACCATTAACAAAAAATTTTACTTTTTGTTACAAGTCTACACTTGTCCATCCTATAACTTTATCTAGCAGTGGTGTCAACACTTAAACTTTTTTTTAGCTTAGACTGAAACTCCATACAAGGATTTAACAGCTTCTTGAATGTACAATCCAGCCTCACTGTTCCTAAGATATACGGCATTTATACTCTATGAAAATGAAACATTATTTTACTTTAAACAGCAGGTGAAACTAGTAGACTTGTGTAGATTAAATTTCAATACTTAATATCCTCCAACGCCTTTGAGGGAACTATATTTTTACCACCTGCTAACACCCCATGACTTTAATTTGAAGCTGAATAGTTAGCTTCCTTTTCTTTAGCCTAGCTTACTGGATCCTTTTCATCTGCCAAATGTCAAGCCTCTTTACCTCTACAGGATCAGGTACCGTAAAATCAACATCTTACCTTAAAAGTAAGCAGAAGTGTGAAAAATCAAATGCAAGGGCGGTACAACACTTCAAGTTCAAGATTTATTGATCATACACAATGAAATGAATGAATGCTTCTTTTTAAACACTACTTGGACATAAACATAAAATTTACACTGAACTGGAAGAACATTTTCAATAATGTACAAGTTACAACCCTGTCACTGTCCTGCTCCTGTCAAATTCATTGTCACATCCCAGATAATAAACTTGTTTCTGTGCGGTAATCTTGTGTCAAGTCAACTTTAATTATATAGCTTATACAGCACATTTCATACAAGTGTAAACTCATTGTGCTTAAGTCACATCATACATGACACTAATATATAATAAAGTATTACATACATAAAAATGAGCGGGACTTGATAACACAAAATAAAAAAGGTACCATTATCGTTATTCTTAAAAAAAAAGGGGGAGATAAAAATCATAAAACTATTTCCCAAAACATCAGAAAATACACTTAAAAACCTAAATAAAAGCTTGCTGTTGTAGCAGACTGTAGTTCACGTGACGGAGAGCAGGACCATGATGACTAAAAGCCCCATAAGCTGATCAAAAGGTAGTATGGTACATGAGCAGACCTTTGTTTGATGATCTGAGGGATCTCTCTGGTGTGTACTCTAAAGATGAACAGTAAACATCCCTAACAACAAACCAAGACCCTTTTTGTTGTCTCTTTTTTCCATACAAAATGTGACTAACTGTTTTGAAACCCATACTGCCAATACTACATGAAATGACTCGATTGTTTTCCCCACACAGCATACTATAGAAAAAGCAAGACACCGCAGGGGATTGAACCCTGTCCCGACAGAGTCAGGAGTGCCACCACCGGAGTCTTTTGCTTTTTTGTTGTTGCTGTTTTTTGGGCAAAAGCAAAACCTGGAGGAACAAAAAGAAGTTTGTTCCTCCAGGAAAAGAAAACCCCTCAACACCTGGCTTCTATAACTTTCTGTCACCACATGGGGATTTCTCTCGGTCGCGAGGCTGAAACTAGAAGAAAGAGACAACTGGTTTCCCCGTCCCCAGCATCCCCCACAACACTGCATTGCTGTATGACTGATTCCACCATATCCTTTGATCCACAATAACAAAGTCACGATACCAGCGTCCCTGGCGATACTCAAAGCTGTTCAATTCAGCAGGACTTGCGGGCCAAACGGACAGGAAAGATTACAGCTGTAATGGGAAAAAAGACAGACAATTTAAGCCTCCCCACCCCCACCCCTCCCAGAGAAACCCCACACTTTACCAATTCTTATCCAATATGACAAATCAGGGCAATACGATTAGCGGTTACCGCGGCTATCCTTCCTCACTGATGCTCAGTTCTTCAAGGTATTTAAGATTGTACTGACTGTCCCAAGTCATCCGTGACTTTCCGCAGAGGTTTAAGTGGCCTGGCTCTGTATCGAGTTAAGCTGAACGAGTAATCTGGAAGGAAGAGAGAAGAATGTTTGCCCCCCCCTCAAAACACCCCAGTCCAAAAACTACGGCAATGTTTTGACAACGACTTCATGAACAGTATGTTGTGTGTTACGAATAAAATGTTATGCAGAGCTGATGTGCATGCAGTATGTTGAGTTACACATTTAAGCCATGGTATGTTAAAGAAAAATCAAGGGAACCGAAATTACTTAACTTAGCACCCATGAGACTGAAGTGATGCAGTATTAGCGAGACAAGCTTGCAGCTCTTGATCTCAATGTGACTGGATTCTCAGTGTTCCATCACAGGTTAGGCCATCCCAGATGACAAATTAAGACAATTTTTAGGCAATTCGACCTGAGAAACCAAAGGGGAAAAGAAAAAGGGCACACACACAAACACACAGAGAGCGGGGCTTCTGCGAAGGACGTCGGGGGGGTTCAGATTTAAGCTCAAGCGCACAAAGGGGTTGGTACGTCATTCAGGGGCCACACTCATATTCGCTGACAGCTTCCACAGATGGCTTTGCATTCAGAGGCAGGCGAGATCGGAGCGGACAGACGAGAATGATCTGAAACAAAGAGTGATCTACACAACACACCCACCACACAATACTCAAAGATTCGAGTTCTACTCATCTTATGGTTTAAGATGCAAAGCAACAGGGCCCCGTGGCCAAAGAGGAATATGCTAGTAAAGCATTGTTGTTACTGATGATTTGAGGTTAACATAAAGCCAGTTCCAAGATGTCATTTTGTCAACTACAACATTGCAGAAGTTTATTTTGACAAATTAAGCCAACATCTTACTACATGCTCCAGGTTAGAGGACTTCACTCGTGCTTGAAACAGTCTTGCACTCTGCTTTCTGTGAAGAGAAGCGTAGGGATACACCCAACCAAAACCAATGCACAATAGAAACTAAAGCAACACATTTGCGCTGCATTTCAGACCAAATTAAAGCTGCACAATGCACAGCTTTCCTCAGCTGCTTCAATTTGGAAAACTTCGCACAGTTGCGCGATTCCGACTAATTTCATATGAACAACCTGCCGCTCACACAGTTGCGCGAGGGCGAGCAGCTGAGGGCTAACTGTACGAATCTATACACATCGAAAACAACCTGACTCCATTTGTTCAAACTGCGCGTTAGTTGATTTCAAGGGGCTGATGAATCTTGAGTTGTCCTAGGTAGACTGCATTCCTCCTTTGGACTGTTCTGTAAGATCAAAGAGGCAGACAAAAAGACACCCCTATGCCCCCCCTCGCAGTATCGTAGAACTGACTATTGTTATCCTTACCCAAATGCTTTACTGCAGATAACGTCAGAATCAATGAGGCTCCATCAAATCTTCTCGTTATCACAAGACTCTTGTTAAGAAAGCACAACAGTGCTATTTTCTACTTCAAGTATAGCAAGTTGCTTTCATTTCAAGAACAATGAGGGCAGATGAGCCCAGTCAAGATATAAGTGACCCCTCTAGGGCTGAGAATTTTCGGCTTTCCAACTTCAATATTTGATGGATTCAACTTATCTGCCTTCAATTTCCACTTTGAAAAGGATGTCATTCGAGCCCAGGTCACATCCGTGCTCTACAAAGCTCCAAGCTTTAGTCATACCTGAAAAAGCACAAGAAAAGCTCCCCCACACAAGCCCCCAAAAAAGAACAAATGCATACCAAAACTGTATTCAATCACAACAAGCTATGCATTTATTATGCAATAAGAAAATCCTTTACAGATAGTTCACTCATTGTATTGTCAATACAAGGCATAGTAACTAATTGTAAGGAATTGGAATGGAGGCATTTAGCCAGACAATGAATGTTAAGAGTAATGTGAACACATTTAGTGATCTTACGTGATGCTCGATGCGCAAGGAAACTTGTACAAACAATGAGTTAGGAGAGTTCCTGATGGTCTTGGGTATTGGAAAGCGCACAGGACACAGCACACTGAAAAATGCAAAGGAAAAAGCCTCTCTCCCCACAATACCCTTCCAATGATGCAATACAGAACTACAAGACCATGACTAGCATTACAGTACTCCCTTAGCAAGGACACAACTGTATGACTATGATTACATTACATTAAAAAACTTTAAGACAATTTTCCAGAAGAACATTTAAATACCACAGGCCTGAACACGAGGGATTCCTTCCTTATGAACTGTAGACGGGGACTTGAATGTAGATTTTTCAAGGGCGGGCCAAATAACTTAATCTGCAAGAGTCACAAATACACAACCCCCTCCCAACCACACAAAGCAACTTGAAGCCTGTACAAAATTACAATGACTTCTAGTAAAGAGACTGGTTACCACACTCCCTCGGATAACAGAGCTTCTTGCTACACCGGCAGACTAGATTTGAAGTTGCTATCCTGCGGGGCAAAGAGTCCACTTGAATCTTGTTGGGAGCACCTGGATGTTTCCTACTCATGCCATTTTGCGATGGGTAACATGGAGCTGTAAAGTCTAGGGAAGAGACTGATTAAGGCCCCCCCCCAACCCACCCTCCATTACCCAAAAGATGTGCATAAAACCCAATTTACAACATATTCCAAGTAGTGTATAATCAATATATAAAAGATATCTAATGGATTTATTGAATACCAAATACCTTCCTACATCTCTTTAAACCGCAGTGGATGCGCATGATCCCGATCCATAGCACTATAGTAAATAAGATGGGCTCAACTTGTACCGAGCGGTTAGCACAGGGGATTCTTTCGATGATCAGCTTTAGGGGGCCAGGCCTGTGAAAAGAAGAACTCGAAACACGTTTTAAATGCCCCCTCCCCCTTACCCCCAAAATTTTACCAACGAGGATCAACTATTTCATTACATATTGTTCCTTTTATTATGGCAAATATGACTGTATACTAGACAGCATTGGCAATGATGAACTAATGTACCGGATAGTTACACCCACATGTACATTTCATGCATTCACTCACTGCTCAGGTTAAGAGGTAGATGTAGCTGATCTGTACCAATGATGCGCAGCTGAAGCACTGAAGGGTTGCTGAATACACACATCAATCGGCCGCACAGGAGACCATCCACTCTCACACTCCAATGCTGAAAGCTTCTTTGGGGACGACCTATCGAACAACATTGGACTGGCTCTCCCTCCGGCTGTGGAAACTACTTGTGATCGCAGGGGAGTAGAGAAGTCCAATATGATGTTCCTCTTGCCAGCACACTACCAAGGCATTCACCACAGCAGACACCACCACACTTATGTCAGCGCACAACAGGAGGGGCGACCACGGTACAAAACGCTTTACACGGCTTGCCTGTGAAGAGGAAGAGAGAACTGTGCGAGAAATTGTGTTCTACAAATTTTTTTTTCTGGAAGAAGTATATAAACTATGCCTGAGAATGTTACAGAGATACCTCTACCCAATATACAAACCAACGCCTGGCTTTAAACTTGTGAAGCTAGAAGACACCTGTGCGCCCTGTCCCACCCTCTCACTGGCTGGCTTGCTCTGGAACTGCCGATCTGCTTCAGTGATGGCCACTCTGTGCTGCTACCCTGCCCTGCGCCTCTGGCTCCCTCTGGTGTACACCCGCCGACAGCTGCTCCCTGCTCTCTCGGGCCCCCTCTGCTCTTGCCTCCATGCCCTCTGGTCCTGTCCTGCCTGGAACAACTCTGGTCCTCCTACGCCCTCTGGTCCTGTCCTGCCTGGCTCCACACTCTGGTCCTCCCCGTGTCCCGTGGCCTCGCTCCGCGCCGGTCCTGCGATCTTCCTCTAATAACTAAGTCCATTCTTCCTCACAATAACTAAGTCCATTCCTCCCCTTGATAACTCAGTCCATTTTCCCCCGAAGAAAAAAAAAAAAAAAATCTTCTGTCTTCTAAGTAATTTTTTTTTTTAATGACAACTTAAAAAAAAAGTCCATAAATTCATCTGAGCATTTGATCCTTGAGCTACAGCTAGAGCTCCGCTTGATATGCTTTGATTTCTTGCGAGCTGCTTCAAAAATGCAGTTTTCCTCATTTGTTTCTTTGGTCAAAGACCATCGCTTCAATACTTCAGAACATCAACACTTCTACGAGAAATGCGCAATGACTAAGCCATTTGAACGCAACTCGAGAAATCAAAAGAAAAAAAAATATGCAATTCTATGCTTGCCGTAACAATGGCAAAAACTGATTAGACTGAGACCAGGGCCTCGTCCACCATTTTAAATAAACAAACAAAAGAAATAAAAGTGATTGTCTTCATTGCTTCTTTGGTTTAAACAACAGTTACTTGATTCAATTCAGTTTGCATAACAAATTCTATTTGATGGCTCTATTTAGCCTCAGACTGCTGCCTTTTTTCTCAGTTATTATCTGATATTAAATGCAACCTCCTTTAAATAATGCAGTAACTTGTTTCTCACGTCATTCCTTATGCTATTCATAGCTTAACTGCTGTCTGGAAGGTTTTTAGTCAGCTGACTGTTAATTCTGCTTTGGTTTATCTTTATATTTTTTTTTAGATTTATCTTCTTTATCATTTTTTTCTTCAGTTTTTCATCATATTTTTTCTTCAGCTCTTTATATTCTCTCTTTGGTCCAGTTCTTCATATTTTTGCTTCATTTTTCTTCTTTTTTTGCTTCAGTTCTTCATGTTTTTTTTTCTTCAGATTTTTTTTTGCTTCTGTTCGCCATTTTTTTCCAATTTCTTTTTTCTTCAGTTTTTTTTTGCTTCTGTTCTCCATTTTTTTCAATTTCTTTTTTTCTTCAGTTTTTTTTTGCTTGTTCTCCATTTTTTTCCAATTTCTTTTTTCTTCAGTTTTTTTTTGCTTCTGTTCTCCATTTTTTTCAATCTCTTTTTTTTCTTCTTTTTTTTAATTTGGTACTTTTCGTTTTAGTCCAGTTCTTGTTCAGTTTTTTCTTCAGTTCATCTCTTTTTCTCATGTTTTTTTTTTTTTAAATTCAGATGCTTTCTTTGTCTTTTTTTTTTTTAAATTCAGATGCTTTGTCTTTTTTTTTTTTTTTTAAATAATTCAGATGCCTTTTTTTTTTTTGAATTGACCAAGTCATTCAATTCTTAATCCTTGTCAGGGCTCTTGCTTTTTTTCTCTTTTAAGTAACTTTTCTGAAATACAGTACAGTACGTCTTTTTTTTTTTTTTTTTTTAGTAAGTAACATTCTGACCTCTCTTTTCTGGAGATATTTAATGATCAAGTCAATACACTCTAGTCTTGACCCTCGTCAGTATTCTTTTTTTTTTTTTTTTTTAAATATAAAAACTTGAGTACTATTTTGACCTTTCTATTCTGGAGATTTTATGACCAAGTCAGTTGACTTTAGTCTTAGCTCTCATCAGCATCTAGCTTCACTGCCTTGTTGATTTCAAAACAACAATCTTGTTGCATACAAGAGCGTACCATTAAACTGCTATTTAGTTCGTATCGTATCTTCGATTGTCAAAGGCTAACGAAGTAAAAAAACTTGCAGTAACTGTACACCTTTGCGGACATTGCAAGCCTAGCTGCTGGTAAAATCCTGACCACTCCCTTTCCATCTCGGTCTAGCTGCGTCACAAGCTATTCAAATAAGCCAATAGAAAACCGTTTCAGGTTGCTACGTCACAGCTCCCATCTTGTGCCAACAAGTGTTGCGCACATAACAAAAAATAAACTGGTTATTATTCATCATTAAAAATACACAACGTTCGTCAGATAACTTTCAAAGTAAGGTACTTATCTGCTGTCAGGCTGATAAGAGGAACGTTAAAGCATGACGTCCTAACGTTCGCATTAAAGTGAGCCTATATTTGGATCGCTTGGCCTACCGTTAGCCCCATAGCTAACTAACGTCGTCATAAAGAAAATAAAAAATAAAAAAAAGCTTTAGGCTTCGGACAAAGGCTGATTTTCATCGACATTTGCCGCTGAATCGTATTAAATAAACAAAAAGCTTGATAACAGAAAGCCTTGCTTAGAAAGATACCAGAAGGTAAAACTCAATCTTGATATTCAAGCTAAGCAATAGAGACAGGGCCTAAAGCTCACTGACTCCGATCGACACACAAATCTCCACTGAAAAACATAAATATCTAGTTTTGTAGAGTAAATCTACATGTCTTGTCCTATGGCGATCGAATTTCTAAGTATTAAAAAAGAAATAAACAAGATCGGTTTGACCTGAAACGCCTCATACCGCGCCGGATTCGCGTCAATGCAGTCTAAGTTGAAATGGCGTCGCTGGTGGTATTTATACTCTCTTGGTCTTCCGACTACGGCAAGAGTAGGTATTCATCCGGGGAAAAAAGTAGTCCCCCTTTCACGCGATAAAAGTTCATTGTGGCTTTAGATTCAAGTTCAGAAAAGAAGTGTGATTAAAGTTAATGACAAAATGAATTAATGTGAAGCGATACATGATAAATAGGACATTCCTAAACCAAATATACAGGAAGAGGTGCTCTCATTCAAATGTGCTCACACAGAGCGAGTAAAATGTGGTTGTGTTAACATAATCTGTTAATTTACTGTTAGAAAATGTGTCGGACACAAAATAGTGAAGTAATTTACGATAAAAATAGACACATTTTCAACCTACTGCACCACCATCACAAACAGCCAAAACAGCTGACGTCACGGGATGGGTTGAGCGGATTAATCTTTGCTTGTGTGTAACACGGTCCGACAAACCGGATCAAACTAGAATGTGGTAGAGTTGCCGGATCTCCTTTCCCTTAACTGCAATGATTTGCTATTTGTGATAGAAGAACAATAGAAAACAGCCAACTCATCTCCTCTAACTTGGATGGCCTGTGTTCAATAACGTGTTTCCCTTTTAATCATAGATTTCATAGTTGCTTTGAAGCTGCTGGTGCTGGCACAATCTTTATGAAATGTGTGTGCTATTATGTATTATGTAGAGCCATTTTTACAAGCCTTAATTATGTTAGTCTAGGCTTCTGTGTCCAATTCAATCTGGATTCAAGTGATACAGCATTAAAGCATTGTTAGTAGTTGCAGAGTGTACGTGATAAAACTAGAAACATCCAGTTCCAGAAGGTGTGTTGCTGTGGATGGAAAATTACCAGAACAGAAAGTCCCAAATAGGAGATATGTTTGTTCCCCAGCAGAGGGTGCAGTGAAAATACATGCCATTTGTCATGTATCCTCTACATGAAACTCCCCTAACCCTCCCATGTGTTTACCCCTGCTGATCTGGTTTTCAACATTGATTATGATACCCTGGACATGTCTGGGCAACCTCCCTTATGCAACTATTCTCATGATAACATTGTTATTGACAAGGCCTACTAAAATAGCATTCAACTTCCCTCTCAGATATTCTGGCTGGGTTATTTAGGTAGGGTAGTTTCCCCTAAATTTCCTCCCTTAGTTTTCCTTTCGGTATCACAGTAATTTAATGGTAAAACAGGCCTCAAGCCACAGTAGTTTCCTTGACATCTTCAAACTGGATGAGATGCAGTGACTGATAGTCTACAGTACTCCATGTTCAGCCTTTCAGAAATGTCAAATCCTCCCGTATTCTTACCCAAGGCTACTTTTCAATGGACTAGACAGGTAAATTCATCGCTCATCTGTAACAATTCAAACCCCAGGGTGAAGAAAGGGTATTTGGACCTCCCCAATGAGACAGGGGTATTGGGTTTGTCTGATTTCATCAGTTACTACAGGGCTGAGAATACTGAAAACTGTTACATTTGGCATCTAAATATGAGAATAAGTAGGGCCTGGACTGTGTTCTCATAACTTCTATCCACTACTCTACCAGTACTCACATAGCTGTTAAATGTCATAACCAAACCAGGTGGTCAAAGCTTCAGTCAACATAGCCTATGGTTACAGTTTTGGAGGCATTTTGGATCAACACATGCAAGCAGGCTTCTCCCAGTAACAAATAATCAACTCTTCCCACCATCTGTGTTTGATGATCTGCATGTCAATATTGGCATAAAATGTACTGGTGTTTTTCTGTGATCTATATAGAAATGTTGTGTTCACCTCATTTGATGCAGCACTCAACATAGGCTACGCAGATCCCTTTTTTTAGGTAGGCCTTCTTCCAAATCTGTAGTTCTACCGAAAAAAAGTGTTTCCCTCATTACCTCACCCACCACCTAAAAACCAGTAAGATGTTATACTTTTTTTTCCTCTTTAACTGGAAGTCAAATAAACCCCCTTTGTTCTCACAGTGGTTACAGGAAGTACTTTCTATTCTGAATTCAGAAAAACACCAATATGAAGTATGACAAGCCTGATGGAAAATTCTTTTTAACCTGGAGTCCTTCCATAGACCTTGTCAAAGACTGTCCCTTTTGTTGAATTCTGTTTACCTGGTTGTTACCACAGTAATTGAAATGGGATGTGGTTTCCAGTAAATACATAAATGTCAAATTTATGTAAAGAAGGAAGTGATAAACTACTTCCAGACTGGGTTTCTTGTATATTAAATTCCTGGTATTATATCAGGGTCATACAACAAGGCCTGCGTTTCCTCTCTGACCACAGTAAATTTTGGAATTTGTCCAAAAAACGCCAGTCAGGATTAGCTGCTCTTTATCTGTTGAATACATGGTATGTAGAATGAATAACTCAATATTCTAAATGGATTTGGCACAAAAGACTAGATGTAGCCTACATATTTCTGAAGGCTCCTGTTTGTGAGTAAAAGCTCAAAGTGTGAATTCAAAGGGTATGAAGGATTATTGTCATTGATCAACAACAGCAGGGTGTGGGGAGTTGTCCTCTGGATGAGCATCAGCCCCTCCCAGCCTCAATTGATCTTTTTCATGGTTGTTCGACAGGAAATAGTCACACACATTAGACAGACAGGCATTCTCTTTCATATGATAGCCAGGCCACACCAAGGCCATTATACACTCATCAAAACCTCTGTGTGATACTTGCTAATCAAAGTCGTTGTGAAGGAGTTGTTCCCAGTTTGCACTGAGTGACTCAGGGATTGTGTTCGAAGCAGTGGGGCGTTTTCTATTGTGATAATGACTGGGAGGTTTTTGGAGAATAGAGATAAAAGTTATTGTCACTTGTGAAGTGTTGATTACTGCAAACCACCACAAACCTGGAAAAGCTATTGTACATAAGTTTATCAATGAAATAATCTGAAAATGAAGACTCATCACGATGATGCAAAAATCTTTCAACCTGATTACAAAAAGTTGTTTAAAATATAGATAAAAACAAAATGCAATGATTTTTGTTTTCTTCAGTGAATGTACATCCATTCTGAATTTGATGCCTGCAACACATTCCAAAAAAGTTGGGACAGGGGCATATTAACCACTGTGTCACCATGGGCCAAACCCCCATCTTAACACTGAGAGATTAGTTCCTTCATAGGAAGCATCTTGAGGCTGGCACTGTAAAGACCTCTCCAAGTGTTAAACAGGAACACCACCTAAATTAAGTATTTCACAATGTTATTTCCATGCTAGATGAAAGGTCAGTCAATATTTGTGCACACAAACTGCTCTCTCTAAGCCAGAAACCAGAATAGTAAGTCTCAAACTTATGATGTCATAGGGTACAAAGTTTGGAGCTGCTCAACAGACAATGGATGGAAGACTGCTTCTGTGGACCAACGCAGTGCTTGTTTTCCTATTTTATTCCCAGGCGAGCTTTTGAGCTATTGTAACATTCTCAACCCTGAAACAGAAAATGTACCCATATCCTCAGAACATTCCTCTGGGTGCTTTTAGTAGCCCTTTTTACACAGAGATCACACCATAGGGACGCTACTAAGTCCTTTCTTTATGACTCTTTTGCATTTTTACACAGAGCCAAACAATGGCGGCAGCATGCCCGCCAGTGCGTGATTTTTAACAGCATCCCGGCATCCCAAAATCAAAGGATGTGTGATAGGTTTAGAGGCGAGACAACTCTGTCCCCCCTTTCTGTGATCGTATCTGACATACAGAGGGGCGACATGGCATAACAGCACAATATTCCTGCCTTGAACAGGGAATGTTAAATTGGCTAGTGTCATCTAAAACATTTTCCACAATTCACTGTCTGTGGAGCGGCTCCAGACTTTATACCCTATGTAGGACCCAGAATGTGTATTTAACGATCTAGCCATCCATTTTCATCCACTTACCCAGGGCCGGGTCGCGGGGCCAGCAGGCCGAGCAAAGCGCCCCAGACATCCCTCTCCCCAGCAGTGCTTTCCAGCTCCTCCTGGGCGACCCCAAGATGTTCCCAGGCACATCTTTGAACTTTGGCTTGGATTTTTTTGGAACGAGTCACAGTTAAGCGCCTGTTTTCATTGATAGTAGTCCCTACACTCAATGACATCACACATTTGAGCTGTAGCTTTTGGATTTGGGAGAGAGTTGATCATGTTTATTAATATTTTTGGACTGTCTTAGACCACAGGAGTAACGTGTGAATATTTGAAAATGGGCGTGCTTCCCCTTTAAGTAAATGTCAGTCAATGTGTTCAATACTTTTTCCACTTTATTGCACAGACTTTTTATGGATTGAAATGTGACAATTTCTTCATCAGTGTAGTTTATATTGAGTTAATACCAATGTCTGGTACAAAATTCATGTGAATAGCTGCACTGGAAATATATTTCATGAAAAAAAAAAGATGTGTTGCATACTTATGCCCCTCACTGGGTGTCTAAAGGGATTCACAAATCACTGCATTCTATTTTTATTTGCTTAACACAGTGTCCCAACTGTTTGGAATCAGGACTGTATGAAAATCCATAACAGCATTGCCTGTGGATCTGCAACATCGCCAACAATTATTCAGTACAATCAGAGACACTAAAGGGACATCTGCTGTAAAGATTGTATGACATAATCTCTGATGGCTGACGAATATAAAAATCCCATGGTATGTACCGTCCTATCGCCCACCCCTCATAAATGTGATCATAGAAGCCGCAGGCAGATGGTAGCAGGAACCTCTAAAATCAATGGGGCAGCTGAGGGCAGCTCAATAGCTCCACTCATACCTGCTTTTTGTCAGTTCATAAAAACAGTGGTGAAAACAAAGAAAAGTTGTTACAAAAGTTTATAGCATACAGAGATGACGTTGAATCAAAAGACAGCACAAACAAATGGACAAACCCCACTTCTGCAGGTTATATCAGTGGGTTAAATGAACCATGTTATAGATCCTGTCCCACAGGGCTTGGTTCGATTGTCTCCTGTACGAGGACAAAGGTCCTGCTCTTTTAGCCGCTTCACTGAGCGCCCAGCTGTTACATCAGATGTGATGCAGAATCAAGCCACCGTCCAGGAATTTATACATTCCTGCTCGCAAGCATTATTCGTTATTCTGCAGCCAGCCGCTGAGGGAGACTAACTGATTCATATAGGTTGAAACAAACAGGCAACTGGCGACTTTAATAAAACACTTGGAGATTTATTTTCTCTTGAGAAGGAAACTTCTTTGAGGACTGAACTCTTTATTATCTAGAATATCATTTATTTTTCACATTGGTCAGAAACAGCAGTAGATTATTACTGTGTGCTCTGAAGTCTCTGCAGGTGACATCAACAGACTAGTTGCAGCCTTATAGTGAAAAAGACATTCAGAAAAGTCAGGACAAAAAAATAGAAGAAACAGCTGAGTACCAACAGAGATCACCATCAGCAACCAGGACGGCATTGACCGCCTACAACCAGGGAAGAGACACATGATGGAGAAGTTTTTTAAACCTGTTCACAGTCCCTCTGGCCCGGATGAGATCAAGCCGCGGAAGCACCACCACCATCATCACCTTCCTCATCACCAAGACTCTCAGTCACACAGGTAGGACTGTTCGCTCCAGTCTGTCAGACTTACATTAACATCTTAAGGAAAATGTTTGAAGAAATAAAATCACAGACATCTTGATAAGGCAAAGGTTACGTGTAAAGCCATCAGTATTTTAAAATCAAATATACCCATCCTGACAATAGCTACAAGTTACACATGTGCAGTATAACTATATCATACAATATAGTCTTGTGTGTGTGTAGACATGGGCAAATTATCAGGCAACTGGCCATAGGGCAATGACATGCAGAGGGCCCTAGCACCTCTCCTACATAGAAGCTACACACACAGACTTTAAAGTTGTTTGGCCTGTTTTGCTGTCGCATTTTTTTGTCGATACGCATCTTCCTGTTCTTTCATGTCTCTTTGTGGTAATTTTGTGCCTCTTTGTTGTTTTCTGTATATGTGGTTGTTTTGCCCCGTCTTCATTTGATGTGATTTGATTTTGCTTCAATGTCAGAAAGAATTCTAAAATTTTTCTTGCGGCCCAGGGATCAGTCGCACAAAACACCTTAAGTTTTCTTAAGTATCATACTTAAGGCTTAATTCCTCTTTAGCTGAGGGTCTTACACAGTTGAACAGAATCCCTTAAAAGGTTTACTTAGTTAAGGAAAAACATTAACTCGTTTACTGCGCTGAAAGAGATTTTACAGTAGAGATTTCCTTGGAGTTTGTTTGTTTGCTTGCACTCATGTTTGTGATGCCTGTTTTCATCTGACAAAGTTAGCTTATAGTTAGATAGTGGAAAAAAATGGCAGAAGAAAAGAGGACAAAAAACTATAGTTGTCAGAGGAGGAAAAGAACAAACCTCTTGAAAACCAGAAAACAGAAAATGATTGGAAGAAGAAATTGCAACGAAAAATGAATTCAGTCAAATCTATAGTGTAAAATCAGAAGCGTATCCATCGGGTTCTCCTGGCCGCAGAACACTCCTCTCAGGGTGTGTTATTATTATTATTATTAGTATTTTTTCATTTACCACCATAAACTCAGTCATGTTGCAGTTAAGACAGAGTCAGAGGTACCTTTAGTTTTTTTTTTTTTTTTTTTTGCTATGTTCTTCTGTGCAACGGTCTAAGGATTCCTTAAGTATAAGACCAAGACAAGGAGAAAACCATTAATACTTAGGTGAACATTTTAGGGAAACCCTAAAGAGTGCGCAACAGATTTTATTTTGAGAAAACCTTACGTAGGACTTCAAGGAAAGTCTTAACTTAAGCTGTTTTGTGCAACCTGCTCCAGGATGTCAACTATTTTACATAAATACAAAAGTATAAAACAACGTTTAACCAAACAACAAATGCTACAAATCATAAAGGATACTGCAAAAAATGATGCAGTACAGTAAATTAGTCATTACTTATTACATTCAGTGTTTGACCCATGCTACTTAGAAGCCATACTCTGATTTAATAGGTTGTCAGACTGACGAACAAATGAGTTCCTCAACCTGTTAAATCAAGCCTGTGGGACTCTGACTCAGTCTTTCTGTGTCTCTTTGTAGTTGTTATATGTTTCTTTGTAGTCATTTTGAGATGCTTCTTGGATGGCGTGTGTTTTGAGTGACCTTTTGCAAGTTAATGCCAGGTGAGCCTGTGACACTTTGGACCCCTAGGCCTGTCCCCAGTAGGCCCGATCATTAATCCATCCCATGAGCGCAGAGGCATGATTACCTCATAATCCTGCATCTTTGTGTTGTAGGTACACAATGTTCGATGACACAGACAGGAACACAGATGAAAGCCTCGGGCACCACCGTCACCATCAACATGGTCGCTATCTCCATGACAGCCCTCATCGCAGCACCCACCATCGGCATCAAACACAGCAGTTTCACCACAGTGAAGAGGACGAGATACTGTACAACCATGAAACACCTGTAACTCTCTCTAGGGCCTCTTCCTCTTCCCTCTCTTCATCCTCTTCCTCCTGCTCTTTTTCCTCATGGTACACAGAGGAAAGTGCAAATGATCCGTTCTCTCTTCGTCACGCCGCACAGCCGCAGCACTCCCTGTCCTGCTCCAACATCTCAGATGTGCGCAGAGGTTTCAGGGAGGACGATGGCAGCGAGCCCATTGTCTTTGCCACCGTCAGACACGGCAAGAAAGACAGTGTTTGTAGTGAGATACAAGGGAACACACAAAAGAGGGGGAAGCGTGGTTTTGCTTCTCTTGACCGAGGTCACAGCAGAAGTGAAGAAGGCCTTCTGCAGGGTAATGAAAGCGATCTTGGAGGAACACAGTCCAGGGAACAGCACATCAACAATCAACCTCTGTACAAGGCTGCTAGTTTGAACCGAAGCCTGGCTTTCAGTGAGGAGGACTTTCTGTTAGGGGTTTCCAGGGGCCCTAAGAGAGCGGTGTCCTCCAGTCAGCTGCCGAGCAAAGGCATCCTCAAAAACAAGGAGCCAAATACTGACATACGCAAGGCTAAGTCGATGGAGGTGCTGTCCCCAAGAGTTTCCAAAGGACAAGATCCTGGTGGACAGAAAGGGAAAGTGGCCACTCAAGCCGAGATAGAACAGGCCAGGACAAACTTTGTGCAGGGGAAGATGCAGTTTTCAGCCTTTCTAGATGAGATAACAAAACAGGTTATAAGTCCATCAGCTCTGAACATCTTGGGTGTGAACGCTGATAAAACTCCTGCGAAGACACCTGCCCCAGCACAAACACCTGCCCCAGTCAAACCTCAGCTCCCACCCAAGAAGCATAGAGAGAGCTCAGGGGAGGAGAGAGAGCAGCACCCAAAACAGCACAGCAGACAGGAGAAAGTAGCTCGCAGCAGCTCTCGTAAAAACCCGGACTGCTCCACTCCTGACAAACTGAACTCATATGCAGCTAGGAACCACCACGGTAGCCCCCCGCCTCATCACTACCCCCATGAAAACAGCCGTAAAGAAAGGAGGCCGTCGCCCACTGGTGGCTCCATGTCAGGGGACAGATATGGTAGAGGTGGCCCTCACCTCACAGATGGCACTAGCACCAGCCCTGAACCTAACCACCCCAAACAACGTCACCACCGCAAACAGCAGCCCTCTGCCTCCCACAGTCAACAGACCCAGCACTTCCCCCAGCACCAGCCCCAACAGGTGCACCACACCCCTGGGCACCGAGGGCCCGTCAGCTCCCCTCCATTCTCAACCCAGGGTGGAGGGCTGGGCCTCGGCTCTGAGTCCTCATCCACAAAATCTGATTCATCCAGGGCCAGAGACACGGCCTCCACAGCGACTAGCCCCAGTTCAGAGCAGAGTGGTCGACACCAGTCACAACATGTGGGACACCCTAAACAACACAGGGTGAGTTTACTAGTTTAATATGCTTGAGACTGGAGATACAGGAGGGAATTTATTGAACCTTTATTTAACCAGGCAAGTCATTAAGAACTTATTTAGAAAGACGGCCTGGCAAAAGACAAAGCCTCTTGAGGGAAGGGAGTAATGGCTAAAAAGAAATGTAAAAACGGCAGCACACATTCAGAAAATTTCCCAAACACTCACTAATTACACACAAACAGAAACATTACATGTCACAACAAACATGCATTATAAAGTTTAAGGGTGAAAGAGACAACAGCACACATCCAGGCACTTCCAAAGACCCACGAGTGTATGCAATGACAACAAGCATTACATAAGAGACATGCAGACTAGCACAGAAGCATCGGGCAGGTAGTTAGGAGACATCAGTGACAGGTACTACAACAAATAGGACAAGCATACACAAGCAGTAAAACAAACAGGCAAAACAAAAACAGCAGCAGTAAGAGAACAAGAACATGCAGAGCAGGGGGATTTCAGGCCTCAAATCATAATTCTGAAAGTGAAATGTCACTGACACAGCACACATATCTTAGGAAACATAAATGAAAGCCTGTTTTGGTTGATGAAATCATTGTTAAAATGCTTTAAACACTTATGCATATGGTATTATTATAGTGTCACACAGTTGCATTAGCTGACAGTTGACATTTGTCTCCCTTAGGGGCAGAAATAATTTATAAAAACCTATAAAACTCATAAAGATGTTTATATACACACATGTATAGAGTTGTATTCTTTAATAAGCTTGTTTCTCTACTGTCATAATCAGAGGTGTGGGTTCAAGTCACAAGACTTTGACTCGTGTCGTAAATTTGATGACTTTAGACTCGACTTGACAAAATCAAATAAGACTTGCAACTCAACTTGGACTTCAACACCAGTGACTTGTGACTTAACTTGGACTTCAGTCCTTTGACTTGAAAGTGTTTGATATCTTCCCCCAGGCTGCAAGATTAAAAAATATGTTATTTAAAAAGTTGGCCACAAATCCATTTATCTCCTGAACCAATTAACATCAACACCATTAATCCCCGAGGGGAACAAACAGGACCTATACATGCACTAAGTGGAGAGATGTCAGAGTGAGGGGGCTGCCCATGACAGGCGCCCCAAGTGGTTGAGTGGGTTCGGTGCCTTGCTCAAGGGCACCTCGGCAGTGTACTTACATTCATTTATAAGACATGAGGTCATTCAAAAAAGTCCATCAAATAAAATCAACCTTGGCATTAAATCACAAATGCCCTTCAAGACGTGCATGGCCTTTTGAGAGAGACGTAAATCGAATTGTGTTACCATGAGTCAGATAAAATCAGTTTTTATAAAGAAAGATGAATCATGAGTCTGTCTGTAAGTGAGTCAGTGATGAAGCCACCAAAGGCATAACACTGCAGTGAGGGGAGGATCTCTCTGCAAAGAAAGAACAGGAGGAATGTAATGAATGCAGCATTGCTCTTCTCTTGCAGAGGCAGTATAGCTGAGTCACAGGCTGTGTGGGACGTGTCAAACACTACGCACTGCACGCTGAGTCATTCCTCAGCAGTGCAGCAGAATCTGGTTTAGTGCTTTGGGGGCAGCTCCAGTGAAAGTACCTGACTTATCACTTTAAATGGTGTATGGTTTGTTTTCAAGCGTCAGCCCTGAGCGACTGTGTGTTCTGTGGGAAGAGAAAGCAAAAATACACGTCACACATCCACTGAGACAAATCTCTCAGGCTGGCTTCCACTAGCAGCCAGCATCGTGTAAAATGTGAGAGAGCGTTGGCTGGATGAGAGCAAGTATCACGTTGCTGTTATGTAACAATCTACTCAGGCTGGCACTCTTATACACTGATAAACACACACAACATTGCATAACATTGCTTTTTTCCATCTGCTGGCTGTGCAGGAGTTTAGAGGTAGTTTGTCTTGTCATTTAAAGCTCAGTGAATTCACACATACTCACACTTACATATACATAACCACACACACACACACATACAAAGGGGCGAAGAACTAATCGATTCTAATAGAGTCCATTTCCGGGAGCAGGTCTGCCATAACTCAATACTTTATTCAATCTGTCATGTCCCCAGTAATGGACTGGTGACCCACCCTGGGTGTGTCCTGACTATAACACAGTGAGAACAGGGAGTACAGAAGCTCCAGCTCCTGGTTACTGATGAGGAAGTGGGCATACTCTCCTATATATTACAATGGCTTTTTAGCTGATAGGTGTGTATAATGTAACTGGATAGAAAAAGAAGTGGGTATATCCCGTATACCTGAGTATACCCTCCACTGCACTGCTGGTCATATCTACCTGCAGATTTAGGGACTATCTTTCCCTTTTTCTTGTAAATGGCTTTATGAAAACTTTTTCATTTTGCATGTTTGAATATCAGTGCATGTTTTATGAGTACCAGGGGTGGAGCCAGATGGTGAAAACCTTTGGGGCTCAGCCCAGACCGAGAGCAATCCAGGGGCATGCTCTCCCAGGTTTTTTTTTTTAATGGAAGCAATATGCACTATTTTTCAAGCCATTTGAGATAAAGAGTGCCAAAAAATCTGGAAAGGAAAAAAATCCTTTTGTAGAGCTTACATACTATTTTCTAAATTAGATACAAAATGGGATGTAGGCTCTTCAGGATAATACATTACACACTAATTTGCGTTGGAAAGACTTGTAGCTTTTTCTCACCAAAATTTCAGGTTAAATCAGGGAAATCACTTAAAAGAGGCAATTGCCTCCTTGCCCATTGCCAGTAGACTAGAGCCTTGTATACGGCTCTGCAGTAGATATACTAAGTATACTTTTCTGGGGGTTTTTTCACCTGTTGTGTCACATTTGACGTCACGGATGCACCAGAAAACAGGTAAGTAAACAGTAGAAAGCAAAATTGATGCCAGTGAAAATGTTACAGTGGTTACTCCTTTTTTGATACCTATACTTATTCAGTCTCTCTTTCAAACTCTGTGCCGACTAATTTCAAACAATATTCAAGCCCTGGCAAAGGGGCTAACATTAGCACGTTCACGTGGGTGCTATATTGCCATCACTGCCAATTGGAGCTGATCGTAACTGGAGCTGATAAATACCCATGACTACTGCAGAGTCATTTGTCCTGAGAGTGAATGCAGAGTGTAGCTTTTTCCACTGTATAGGCTCCAAAAGCCAGATGTGTTTTTTGTGCAGTGGGAAAGTGGCTTAAATATTCTCCAACTGTCTTCATCATTCTGAAACAGAACACAACAAATGTTGACGGTGACTCATTTTCACTCCTGCCACCTAAAAATAGACAAAAATTGATGTTACTATATTTAAGCTACATAACAAGTAGGGTAGTAATTTGTTGTAGACAGCTCTACTAATC
Organism: Epinephelus fuscoguttatus; assembly: GCF_011397635.1. Classification (NCBI taxonomy): domain Eukaryota; kingdom Metazoa; phylum Chordata; class Actinopteri; order Perciformes; family Serranidae; genus Epinephelus; species Epinephelus fuscoguttatus. The sequence continues at coordinate 20,494,224 of NC_064760.1, read as the reverse complement.
TTGGAACCTATTTTTGTTACTGTGTTGAAGTGGATGCCTAACAATACCAAGTAAATGTGGTCTTCAACACCCTGAATTGAATATTCAAATATTAGATAAGATAGTATAGGATAAACAGCATATATTATTATCCAGCTGACACAAAGGTAAAGGTATTTTAAAAACCTAAAAGATTCGAAGCTTTAAGAAAACGTCAGCCTGGAGCCCGAGGAAGCCACACCCCCATCACTCCACCTCTGATATGTGTAACATGTTTGTCTCTGTTTTGGCCTTTTGCCTCACCTCGTAGGGAGTGTTACATTCGTACTGGGTAAACAGTGCAGAACTTGGAGGCAGGTCTACAAAACAAAGCAACATGTTTTTCAGTTTTTACACAGTGCAGACATTTCATTATCAGCTCAATGTGCTGGAGTACAGTGTCAAAACACCACTGTGCAAACATGATTGCACTGCATGACACGCACAGTATTAAATCCTAAATCACCTAATGTCTCCTGTATTCTGCGAATATTCACTTTTCTCTCATCTCTCTTTTATTGCTTTTCCAGGACACACTGTGTGACGCCGACCATCTCCAGTAAGTGCATTATACACTTCCTGTCTGCTCACTCCACAATTGAGGGCAGCTTTTTTTTTTTTAATATAAATTTCTGTCTGTCTCACTCTGTTCTCTCCGTGTCTCTGCTGTGATGGGTTAGTGGTTATTGATCAGTCTAATGAGCATCCTCTCTCCCTCCACTCCTGCATCAACAGGACGAGGCGTAGGAGTTATGGAACTGATTTATATAACCATTTCTGTGTTGTTAGAAATAAGAATATGTGACAAAGAAAGGAAGGACAAACGAATGTTAACACCAAATGAAAAAGGACTCCTAACATCTTGGTTTTCATTGGAAAAATACAGATACATAATGTACAAATGTCCACTGAATCAGTTATTCCAGACTATTGCTCTATCAAATTTTGTAGTAGGTTTGGCTGATGTAACTGCAAAATGGGCACATATACTCGGAGTCACGTTGAAGGGCTGACTGCCAGGCCTCTGTAAACTCTGCAGTGACAATCTTCTAACTGGTGTGCAAGCTATGCAGCAGCCATCTTTGTAATCTTTGTTTAATGGTTAAAGTCCTTTTCAGGAGCCATTGATATCATTTGTCTTCACCTTATGTGCAGTAATGAAGTTTGATAACATAGTTTTTCATAGTTCAAAATGTCAAAGCACTGTCTGACCATGAATAATGAATAGACTCACAAAATGGAGGCATGTGAGAGAAGGCCTCATTTTGAATAGTCAGCCCAGGTGCCAGCAGAAAATGTTGGTATGGTAAGTCTCTGCAAACCATGGATATATTACATTTGCACGTTTCATATGCAACATATCGACATTTCTAGAGTGATCTAGTATATAAGGTGGTGGAGAGGATTGTGGATAGCGTGTAACCTAGGTGAGAGGCCTGAAGTGCTGCACCACTGTTTGAAACGAACAAACAACAAAACTGGTTGTGAGTCTTTGCTGTGTTTCCAGCTGCCTTTTGAGGCACCAGACGTGGGTGTGTTGTTGTGACCTGGCGCTGTTTTTACAGCAGTGATATTGGCAGGAAAAGCAATCGTTTTTTCACCAAGAGATTGATTCCTTTTCTGCTGAGGTAGTGGCACGAAATACCGGTATTTGAGACCAGAACATGATCTTTTTCTAACCCATAACCAAGTGGTTTTCATGCCTAAACCTAACCATAAGTTAACCACAGTGATGTTGAAACCTAAAATTTCCTCAACAAAATAATGTGCAAATATAACATATCTGTCAGTTTGCAAAAATGTACAATGCCAAACTTTTTTCTGGTGATTGGTTATCAGTGAATAGCTCCCGAGGCCGGGAAATGACTTGATTTCAGACCTACTAGATATTTATGTAGTATATTAGAACAGCAGGTGTAGCACAGTGGTGCAGTGGTTGGCATTGGGCTGAGGCCCTTCTGTCCCTAACCTGCATGTCCAAAGACATTGCGCATAGGTGTGACTGTGAGTGTGAATGGTTGTCTGTCTCTGTGTGTCAGCCCTGTGATAGTCTGGCGACCTGTCCAGGGTGTACACCGCCTTTCACGCCTTTCACCCAATCTCAGCTGGGATAGGCTCCAGCCCTCTTCCCAACCCTCAAAAGGATCAGCGGTTACGGATTAATGAATATTAAAAAATACATTGATCCTAAAAGGCAACAATTCTACATAATCTCCTAAAAAACTCCATCTCCCATCATTCCTCTGTGTTCAGGGCGTTGCAGGAGGAGAATGCAGATCTTCACCAGAATCTGCTGCAGACTGTGGTTTGCATTGAAAGCCTGGAGGCGGAGTTGCAGAGGACCAGAGACGAGCTCAGTCATGTCAAGGAGAAATATAAAAGGTTTGGGATCATAAACAGAACTAAACTCAACTTGCTTATTGCATAAACATTGTTTACACACTCACATGGAGGGTTACATCTGCTCCACGTGCAGTATGATGATGCAGTACATAAAGAATAACATGTTTCCACGAGAGACAGAGGGCACTCATATTGACTCCAGAGCCAAAATACATCAAGTCAACCTATAGCTTTACATGACAGTTTTTATAGATTCATTGATCCATGGAACATACAGTCTCCCTCGGGTACATCTGTGGGTGTGTTTTGGTTCTGCAATGACACGTTTCCCCCGGCCAGCAGAAACAAAAGCATCTGTCATGTCCCCTTACACTCACCAGTGAGAGTCTTATTGTGACCCAGCCTGTATCTGTCACTGAACAGCTTCTGTTGCCTGCCAGGCACATACCACATGCTCCTCAGCAAACTGGAGCAACTGGAGTGAATGGTCACCTCACACTGGGCTGCAGTTTGGTGTCAGTTGTTACACATATGCTAGGAGAGTTTGTGATTGCCACTTGGCCTGGCAAACAACTGTCAGGCCTGTCTTTGACCCTACATAAAAGATAATGATTACAGAGTGGTGTGTGTGTGTGGAACTAATACTGATAACATGTCCTCTGTGTCTTGCAGCCTTCTGGAGACTCACACTGGGACCAAGCAGGCCAATAACCTGCTGGGGGAACACCTGCATATAGCGGTGAGACACCTCGCATGGGAATTTAGGGAGGAAACATGTTGTAACTGACGCACATTCACAAGCCATGACCCACTTCCATGTTAACGTCACCCTGTTGTGTATGTTGTTACGTGTGTGCAGTCAGAGAGCCTGAGCAGTGAGCGGAAGTACCTGTTAAACCGTGTGTCACAGCTGAGCTCAGAGTTGGAGGACGCCCACAGGACCATCGCAGCCCTGGAAAACATCAATGTGAGCACAGTGCCACCTACTGGACATCTATGCACACTTCACATAGCACACACTAAATATTTCATTTTGATGAATCATTCTTCTTTAATCCTTGGTTAGATGGGTCATATCAATATTTGTAATGTAATATTATGAAACCACATCACTCTGTGTCCCTATTGTCACAAGAAGCAGTTTCAAACACAGATATGTTTGCAGTTACACTTCTTCAAACCTGCTTTTGCTGCTCCTCCTTATCTCAACCTGAGCCTCGTCACACTCAAGTTAAGATGATAAAGTAGCTGCCACCTTGAAATCAATTTTTAAATTTTATGAATCATTGAGCAGGCGTACCAGGCACAGGTTGGGGGCTCGAGGGGTCAGGAGGACTAAGTGGCTGCTTTTAGAAACGATTAATACCACTTCTCTTTGGAAAGTCAAGGAGCTCAGCTGAAAGTAGGGATGTCCTGATCACACTTCTTTGCTCATTACTCTTTAATACTGAGTTAATGCTGATACTGAGTCTGATTAGGTTTTATTAGCCAAAAAGTGGTGCTTACTTAAGCCACCATTAACCTACACTGAAATTAATTTTAAAAAAAATTAAGTATGCTTTCTGACTTATAAGATATGCACCACCCATTTCCTATATTATTTTGTAACATATGCTATAGTATTTTGCATAATGCCAATACAACAGTGTAAAAAACAACAACTTAATTACAAGTAAAACTGCATTCAAAATTCTGCTCAAGTAAAAGCAAAGCAAATGTACGTGCTCTGCAGTAGAATGCCCACTTCATACTGATGCATCAGTGTGTGAGCAGCATTTTATAGCTGGTTAAATTGGAGCAAGTTTAAGTACTTAAAGTTAGTTTAGTCCAGTGGTTCCTAATCTGGGGTTCAGGCCTCCTCCTGAGGGTAGAGGAAAAACAAAGTTCTGCTACAGAAATCTGTTCTCATGTTTTTAGACTCTCTAATATCTTAATCTAATTTATTATTTCTCTGTGTTTTTGTGTGTAATACACGTGAAATGTAGTGGAGTAAAAAATTTAATTCTTTCCTTTGAAATGAAGTGAAGTAGAAGTTTATAGTAGCATGAAATGGAAATACTTAAGTAAAGCTGTTCTGACCTTTGGAAAAAGGGTGTTTAAGTAACGCTGCTCTCTCGGCTTGGAGTCAGTTGCAAACTCACCAAAATCTTCAGCAGATTTTCTCATTTGACGCATTAAAGTGTTTCTGAATGACTTGGAAAAGGGCACATCTGCCTCTGGATATATTTTTCTGTAATTTACATAAGTTGTTTTCATTTTTAATTTGTTATATTATAATATTACAATATTATTTATAATATAAAGATATATAATATGATATAATATAAATAATATGATATAAACAATAATAATATAATATAACATAATATAATATAATACAATACAATATAAAATAATATAATATGATATAATATAACATAATATAATATAATACAATACAATATAAAATAATATGATATAATATGACATAATATAATATAATTTAATAATATCATATTATTATAATAACAATATATAGTGTCTGTCTTGTCCAGGACGCTCTTGAAAAAGATATTTTTAATCTCAATGAATCCTACACCCCTTTAAATAAAGGTTAAAGATAATAAAATAAATAAAGTGTGAGTACATCAAAATGATACTTGGAGAATAAATTAAGTAGAGTGCTTGAGTAAACTAGAGTCACACTATATAGGTAACCTGCAAATGTTGCTAAAAGACACAAAACAACCTGCAGAGTGCCACAGGGCAGGGTTACTGTTCATGTAGCGTGACCTGTTTCCAGTGTTGTAATTCAGATCACAAACTGAAAACTCTCAGAGATTTATAAAGTGATGTTTCTTCTTCTTCTTCTTCTTCTTCTTCTTCTTCTTCTTCTTCTTCTTCTTCTTCATGGACTGAACACAGAGTTAATGTTTGTGTTGGTGTGTCTCACCCTCAGGTGCCGTGCCTGATAAAGGATTTGCTGGAGAAGCACTTTGACTCAGCTGAAGCCATACAGAAGTTTCTCTCCACCTCCGCTCCAATCAGCCACTCTGCCACTTCCCCACAAGCAGACGGCCAATCCCACGCTGTCAAAGTGGAGGAAGCAGCACATGATTGGTTGATGAAATCAGCGACAGGTGCGCAGAGAGTCACAGCCTTCATACCATTCAAACAGGGCGACCCCACAACAGGAACTGAAGGCGGCCTCTCTGGTCAGCCCGAGTCCAGCCACAGCCCACCTTTCTCTGTATCTGACATCAGCACCGCTATCTATAAGAAAATGGCTGCCAGCTACGCTGCCAGACCACAGCCTCTCTACCCCCATAGCCAGCAGCAGCTTCCTCTTGGCACCAACCACGCTGACACCCCTCCAAACCTCCAGCAAGCCCATGTGGGTTCTGACAGCTGGGGTGGGAAGGGCGGGGTGAAGGTAACACTTTTGGAACAGGACGTTGTGGATGTGACCTCAGTGTCAGCCCAGCAGATCCTGGATGATTTCCTGCAGCAGCTGCAGCCCCATGGGGAGGCGGGCAGGGGGAAGGAGCAGCAGGGCGGGCAGGAGTGGGCGGGAGGAGCGGAGCAGACAGGCAAAGTGGCAGAATGAAAATGTCATCCAATGATTATACAGTAGATTCTCATGGTAATGGAGAGAAATATGTATTTATATATAAATAGAAGTCACTGCTGTCAGATGCATTGTATATTGTCTCCCCTAAATAATAGAAAGTCTGTTTTTTAGCGTGTATATAATGTACTTTAAGTGTACTTTTAAGGATTTTAAAACCCAGAATCCATAGAATAAGGGGAAGGAAATTATTTGCATGATGTTGAAACGTTAGAATTTCCAATATCTTAAGTACAAGATTTCCACACATTGACAAAAAAATGATATTTTGAAACCAATTTACACTCAAATGAAAGAAAAAGAGAACAACAGACCAATTAAACACCAAAATATTACAGGAAATGTGAACACACAGTAATAACAAAGCTAAATACAACCAAAAGAAACCATTTCCAAGTATTCTCTATAAATATATTTTCATTTCAGTGATCATTTTAATAGCATGTAATTTACTGAACAGAGAAAAGATGAAAGATGACGAGATGAAATGACAAAAAAACTCCAACTCATCCTGTATTGTCTGTGATTATAGTCATCAAATTGTTCTGAAGAATGACCTTAAAAGCTTTTAAAGATAAATGCTTCATATATTTAGATAGAAGCTGCTCTTCAGTTCAGTAATTATACAGACCATGTATCAGTGCCATGAAAGAAAATGTCAGACACGTCAAGGACTTTTGTTCTAAAAGGAACACTCAGTGACTCTCCTTGTGTCGTTCTGAATTCATGAATAAAACTTCTTGCATGCCTCTGCGGTGAACAAAGGATTCAAAGATGGAGAAGACTGAATACTTAATAATACTTAAACTATATCATTTAAAACCCTTTTTCATAATCAGCGCAGGTTGTTACTCGTCTGCCTGAGACTGTTTAAATGTTGGGAAGCACTGAGTATACGACAAGATAAATGAGACTGGATTATACTGCAAGAGTTGCTTGAGAGCTTGTAAACTGATGTTCTGACATACACTTACCGGCCACTTTATGAGGTACACCTTGCTAGCACCAGGTTGGACCCCTTTTGCCTTCAGAGCTGGCCTTGGTGTCATAGATTCAACAAGGTGCTGGAAACATTCCTCAGAGATTTTGGTCCATATTGACATGATAGCATCACACAGTTGCACATCCATGATGTGAATCTCCCGTTCCACCACATCCCAAAGGTGATCTATTGGATTGAGATCTGGTGACCGTGGAGGCTATTGGAGTACAGTGAACTCATTATCATGTTCAAGAAACCAGTTTGAGATGATTTGAGCTTTGTGACATGGTGCGTTATCCTGCTGGAAGTAGCCATCAGAAGATGGGTACACTGTGGTCATAAAGGGATGGACACAGTCAGCAACAATACTCAGGTAGGCTGTGGTGTTTAAACCGTGCTCAGTTGGTACTAAGGGGCCCAAAGTGTGCCAAGAAAATATCCCCCACACCATTACACCACCACCAGCAGCCTGAACCGTTGATACAAGGCAGGATGGATCCATGCTTTCATGTTGTTTACACCAAATTCTGACCCAACCATCTGAATGTTGCAGCAGAAATCAAGACTTATCAGATCCGGCAACGTTTTTCCAATCTTCTATTGTCCAGTTTTGGTGAGCCTGTGTGAACTGTAGCCTCAGTTTCCTGTTGTTAGCTGACAGGAGTGGCACCTGGTGTGGTCTTCTGCTGCTGTAGCCCATCTGCTTCAAGGTTCGACATGTTGTTGGTTCAGAGATGGTCTTCTGCAGACCTTGGTTGTATTGAATGGTTATTTGAGTTACTGTTGCCTTTCTTTAAACTGGAACCAGTCTGGCCATTCTCCTCTGACCTCTGGCATCAACAAGGTATTTTCACTCAGAGAACTGCTGCTCACTGGATGTTTTCTCTTTGTCGGACCATCCTCTGTAAACCCTAGAGATGGTTGTGTGTGAAAATCCCAGTAGATCAGCAGTTTCTGACAGACCAGCCCATCTGGCACCAACAACCATGCCACGTTCAAAGTCACTTAAATCACCTCTCTTCCTCATTCTGATGCTCAGTTTGAACTTCAGCAGGTCGTCTTGACCATGTCTACATGCCTAAATACATTGAGTTGCTGCCACGTGACATTAAAAAGTAGCTGAACAGGTGTACCTAATAAAGTGGCTAATGAGTGTAGTTTTCTGTTGTTAAATGTGGCCCTAGGTGAATGCAATTCATCAAGAATTGTCTCTGTTTTTGGATTCTTTGTACAACATGGAGGCATGCGAGGAAAAGAAAGCTTTCTTCACAAATCCAGTGTAACGTGGGCAGAGTAAATGATACACAAATGATCAGTTGGGGTGTGAAATATTCATTTAAGAATAATAGGTCAGAGGTTAACATAAAGTGTTATTCATCAAGTGCAGCCTCTCATTAGTTTACATGTGTCGGCTGTTCTATAAAGTTATATAACTCAGTGACAAAGACTAATAATAACTGCCAGAAGAATGAAGCAAGCAACCTTTTGAACGCAGCATCCTGCTGAGAGAGAGACACTTACCTCTCGAACAAAAGCACCTGCTTCGCTTTAAATAGTCATCTTTCAACAACAGCGTGGTACCATTAATGAGAAATGTTTTATTATAATTTTTATCAATAATAATTCAACCAAGGAGAAATACCTCTTTAAATATTTGTGCAGAAATAATCACTTTTGTGTTTCCTTACCATCGATTGTTCTGTATATTTGTGAAGCATAACTCCTGTAGGAAGGTGATTGGGAACTGATGTTTAGGTCAGATGAAGGAAAACTGCATTTAAACTGATATTATGTCAAAGTTTTTAAATTATTTCCTGATAAATGTGAACTATAATGTTGAATTAGTGCGAAACAAAAGTATTTACCACTGTACATGCATATATATTTGTAAATACTGACTCTGTGTATGTGTAGATATGACACATTAAACGTCCTTTCTGGAATGATACAGGGATGATATTTAACGCTGATGTAGTGGGCACAGAACAAAAATGTGAAACTTGTAATTATGTTTGTGACAGTGTAGACTGTATGGAGTGCAGCAGAAACACATGAATGTTATTTTAACATACTGTTTAGCCCTCGTCTGTCATCAGAGTAGACTTCCCCCTCTGCATTATGCATTTATGAAAACTGCTAGTCTGCATCAATTCATTATGTATCTGTGTCATTACGGCTGTTCTACCAATAAAAATAATCATCTTAATTAATGCAACATCCCAGATTACAGACGTCTTTTCTTGTTCCTGTCAACTTCACACATCACAGTGAGTAATCTCTTTTTATATAACTAACAGAGACAGCTTGGCTATTCTTAGATGCTTTGTATTAGCTGTATTAAAAATGTGAAATTTATCCTTAATTTGCAAGAAAGAAGTGTTTCTGTACTGTGTACCTACAGGGTAGTTTAGAGGAAAATGAATGGAGGTTTTTGTAAATGCTGGGTACCTATGGGTGCAGTACTGGTAAACAGAACAGTACTTCTCCTTTCCTCTAATGTTCCCCATAGATACTCAGTACTTACAATAACACTCACATTATAGGCCCTGGGTCATTTCTCCTTTATTCTAAAATCCCCTGTCGCTCTCTCGTTCCACTGTACTTACATTTAGCAGTAAGCAAGCTACCAGTAAGAACCAGTGGTACTTTTTTATGCAGGCTGCTGGTGGATACGACCACAAATTAAGGGGAATTACAAAGTAAATTTTGGGAACTATAGTCTCTGTCTGGCTGGCTACAGTTTCTCGAAAACATTTAAACACGTTTCCTGAAATTATAGCTCAGGTTCTCAAAACTCTAAACACAAAACTGACTCTCAAAACCATATTCTGTTTTTTCAAAACTGATTTAAAACTGTGATACGAATATCTCTTACAGAGCATCGAATAAACACTGGTGTGAGAAATTTAAGGGTGTTCTCACATATAGTACTTTACAGCCCTCTAAAGTGACTCAGAGTGGTGACTCAGCATTTTTCGCTCACATGTGAACACTCAAAGAGAACTCAGACCGCTCTGAAGCAAACCATACTCACCTCAGGAGTATGGTTCACTTAAGCTGTGCATTGTGAGCACAAAGCATTCCAGGTTCACTTTGCTCTTTGGCATTGTATTAAGCCCTCTAGATCACATGCTGTTGCACTGAAAAAAACAGACAAAACCACGTCGGCCTGTAAAGCTTGCAAGGACGCAGGACGAGGAGTAGTTTGGTCCACAGAAGATACTGCAGGTCTCCAGATGTGGCATGTAGAATACATCAAATGGCAACAGGCTACAGCACAGAAAGACTAAGGGTTTCCTCCAATTTTAAGTTCATTTTAAAGCGAGTGCCACATCAAAGTTAAAACAAAACTATGTCAATATATATATATGTATATATTACATATAGAGTGACCAGAAAGAGGACTGAGGCCCCATCACAGCTGAAGTTGACCAGAAAGAGAACTGAGTCCGCTTTCGAATGAACTGACAATAAGAACACAAAAAGAACTGAGTCCTTTTTCTGTTGGTGAACCTGGAGCACTTTATGATCACAGTGCACAGATTAAGTGAACCTGCTCAGACCTACTCCTGAGGTGAATATGGTTTGCTTCAGAGGGGTCTGAGTTCTCTTGGAGTGTTCACATATGAGCGAAAAATGCTGAGTCACTGCTCTGAGTCCACTTAGAGGGCTGAAAAGGACCAAGTGTGAGAACACCATAAAACACTAGCAACAAAATACTGTTAATATATGATTTGGCTTCAAGAGGCCACGTAATATATTCAAATATGTGTGATGATTCTGATTTAGTTTTGGTTTTTGGGTGTATTTGTGTTTGTTCCCTCTTTCTGTTTCTTGTTTCTGCCAGTGTGTGGCAGGGGGCGTGGCTGGCGCTTTCCACTGCAGCTGATGAGACACACATGTTTCTACTCTGCTCATCAACCTGCCTGCTTTCCAATACCCATACTACCATACTATTTAGTATGCCAGAAAAAGAATTAGTGTGTCCCAATACATAGTATGTCAGATGCAGTATGCCAAAAGTACCAGGATGTTCTACTACATCCGGCCATATTTCGCAGTATGCATGTCAGCATGCTTCTTTGGCCATTCTGACCCACAATCCTTTGCGCAGCGGAAGTTATGTCACACTAACTGAGCTGCGTGTACAACCAACGCCCACACTTCCTTTAATACATGTTTTGTTTAATTTGAGATACTAAGACACTACATATTAGGACTGCAATGATCTGATTATATACTGTCACATATCATACAGTTTTGCAAGAACACAGTTACAACATTCAACTTTATTGTGATTATAGTATAATCAGTGTTACGGTTCAACTATGACTACAATATAGAAGATTCTACCAGTATAGGCAGTGGTGTAAGTGTGGTATAAATAATGAATGCATATGACTAAATATGAATACACTATGGGCCAGGTATGAGCAGTATAGACTAGTAAATATATAGATAGTAAAAGTCAAATACATATTAAGTAATGTAGTAGGAATGTGCAAGTATTTTACACTACAAATTAAAGTAATGTGAATGTAAGGCTGCTTCACGTGCAGACAGAATATAGTGCGGCAGAAGTGAGCAAGAGGATCATAGTTCAGGGAGCGATGTGATGGCGGATGTAGTGTATCCCAATAGTATGTATACTGCATGCATACTGCATACTACACTACATACTTTTTAAGGTCAGCTGCAGTACATCCTAAAAGTATATAGTAGAAGTATGCGATTTGGAACGCAGGGCTGGTCTTCACTCCACTACACTGCGAGATAGTTCTGTCTGTGTTGGCATAACAAGTGTACTCTTTTCCAGTCTTACTTCATTGTGTTTTTTGACAGAGGTTTTTTGTGCCTCGTGCTTTTCGTGCTCACTTTTGCCTGTTTTCCACTGGTGGACAACCTCCTAGGCAGCCAGCGCCCTGCCTCCACTGCCTGCACTTTTGTTTTTCCTTCGGCAATAAACTCTTTTGCTTTCATACACCTCCGTCTGTCTCTGCTTTGGGGTCCAGCCAGAAACCAAAACTTACCAAATGTATAAAATTGTGTAGAAGATGCTTCCTTTTGCTCCCTGAAGTTTAGGGTTTCTGTCTCAAAATAGGCATTTTTTGGGAATATACAATGTAAAGGCTGTTGCCATGTTGTCATGACTGTGCATATACCAACTTAACATTGAATAAATGCACTCATTGTATCAGCATGTGCACATTTGTCTATCCAATGAGCTCCAATAGGGCTAAACCCAAAACCCAGCTTCACAGAGTCAAACTGTAAACTTATAGTTAGAATACACACATACACTAACAAAGCAAACATTTATCTGTTACTGTAATATAATAAAATGTTAAGCTGACTGCAAAAGAAATGTTTTTTCATAGTTCTTCCTCTTTGTTCTTCATGCTGCTCCATTTTTACTGAACACAGCAGAGATCACCTGAGGCCTCTTTTATACTCTGACACATGACTGGACTGTTTTGCAACTTGAATTTGATCAGGTGAGACATGAGCAAGAGCAACTGGTCATAAAGGTGTAGCATTTTGAAGGCCAGTGTTTTGGGATTTGTGCTTAGAGTTTAGGAGTCTGGAGTCCAGTAGTTGATACTGAGGCTTCAAGCTTTCAGAATTGTGTGCAGAGTTTCATTTTTTGTGTGAATGTAAGAGAGAAAGCTGCATAAAGTGCTACCAGATATCCTTCTTTAACCATGTTGACTGATATTACATCTCTGCCACTAGAGGGCTGAACACGTGTGCTGATTATGTCAGTATGAACAAACCTCTCCATCAGTCTCACTGAAGACATCACTGTAAATGTGATTAATGGTGGTAAAAGAACATAAAAGGAAACTTCATAGATATAAATGAGAGTTTAATTTAGTTTTCTGTTTTGTGTTTTGTAAGGTACCATGAGACTGGCTTCAACCTGACTGGCTCAAGCTGTCATAAATACTTTTAATAACACTTTAATCCTATTGATCCAGCAGCTATCCTACCCACCCTCCCTACTGCATTGTATAGATAATCCCACTCAAGCACACGTCTCCTGTCTGTTGTCTTACTTTCACTTCTCATGAGACAGCCTCTGCTGCCATCCTCCACAATATCCCTGAGATCTTTTTTAGGGGAAATGTTCACTTGATTTCATCCAGTAAATTAATCAGTGGATGTGTGGGCTGTCTTTCTTTGTCATTTATTCATGCAGTCACATACAGGTGGGTGTTGTGTCACTGTAATGCCACATCATTAATACTGTAAGTGTGGGTTTTCAGCTCTGTTGACTCGGAACAGACCAGTTTAGTTTGGATGAAAAGTTAGTTCTGTGAAGTTCATTAACATTTGCAGCAGCAGAAAGTAACTACATACATTAACCCAAGTGCTTCACTGAGGTACAGTTTTGAAACACTTAGTTTACTTGAACATTTCCATCTCGTGCTACTTCAGCTCCACTACATTTATTCGGAGAACTCCCATTTTCAAAATTCATACATGTCACTCCTGTGGTCTAAGACAGTCCAAAAATATAAGTAAACTAGTCCATATCCATTGGTAGCTTTGTCACCTTCTACCTATGCCAATCCTCAATGCCTATGTGCAGTTTCACATAGATTGACCACGTCAGTGAGTAGAAAAATGTGGGACAGACAGAATGACTGACTGACAGAATGACACACTAACAGTTTCCGTGATAATATACAGCATACCATACCATGACTTAGTCATACCAAAAATTAGAAAGAAAAAAAAAAACACTGGGCCACAGGGGGAGCCACAGCAATCGATTGCATTTTAGCCATTTTTAAGCATTTTTCTGTTGTTATAGCGCCACCCAGTTGCCAGTTAGAGTTAAATTTCTCCAGTCACCTTGAGGCGTCCTGTTCTACATATCTACCAAGTTTAGTAAAATCAATATGGCGGTTAGGCCTAGATAAGAAATTAGCTCTGTAGCGCCCCCATTTTGTTTGATTGGGTCAAGAATGGAGGGGTCCCCTTAGATTATGTGTGGTCATATGCCTACAAACATTTTAAGTGTTTTTCAAAAAATTCAAAATGGCGGAAAATCTATACAACCGGAAGTTATGGGTTCTTGGGCAAATTTGTTCCTCGTGAGGAGAGGCATCTCTGTGCTAGTCTCGCCACCAGACAATCAGAGATCTCTGCCTTCTGATAGTCTGGGGACACTCCTTTCTAAAGTGTGTTTAACACACCGGCAAAAATGGCCGGCAACAAAGCAACGCCTCTTGCATTTTTGAAAAGGACACGCCTTCTCGGAAATGTGCGCTCCCCCTTTTCTCGTCCGCAAGGAAACAAACACACAGAGAGCTTGAAAATGGATGCCGAGAGATTTAACTCTGTTTTATCAAACGTGTGCTCATCCGTGAAGAAAATATTTTTTTCCAGCGGATGTCTTAGTTACAACGTTATTGAGCTAACTGGAGTAGTTTCATGTCGTATCCGACAACGGGAGGCTTTTAACAGATGACGTCCTGATGTTAGCTTTGCTGCTGCTGTTAGCTGTCCCTGTCAGCTGCAGCCACTGATGCTTTCTAGACATCGTGATTTCCCAAAACTGAATAAATACCACACATAGCAACACAAAACTGCTTTGCTAGCTCAATCATGTTGTAACTAAGATATCCCCAGGAAAAAATATTTTTTTCACGGACTGTTATTACCTACTACAGACACCGCTAACGGCTAAAAGCTCTGCTGGTTTTCTACCCGGAAGTATTTGTAAACAACAAGGTGATTCCCTCTATAGACGGATGAGTCATGGCCTTGTAAAAGATTATGTTTGTTTCTTTTAGTTGGCGAGAATGTGTCGCCGCAAACGCGACAAACATCCACTAACTTTGACGTCGTTTTCTGCGAGCGCGGCTGAGCCATTTAGTCAGGGCTGCCAAGTTTCAGAAAATGACAAGAATGAGACTTTAGTGTCATGATGTGTTCGGAAAAAATTTGGCCTTTTTTAACATCGATTGGCCTGTTTTAACATCGATTTATACCTTAAGACTGATGTCCTCACCTCCATGCCAGCGGCTCTCCCTGCACTGTGGCCTCCTAATGCTAGTTTTACAGTGGTTCTCAAAGTGGATTCCAGGGACTCTGTGGGTTCCTTTAGGGGGGTCTAAATTGACCCTTACAAGGTCTGTAACTCTGACACACACACACACACACACACACACACACACACACAGACACACACACTGAGACTAACGTTAGAGTCTCTTTTTCAAGTGTTAACTGGCCAAGAGAAGAGGCAAATAAATGTTACACAGCTCTGCAACAAATACAGGACAATGATAGACTTATAGCAGCCTTAAAACAGTACATATTAACTAGGAAACTCAAGGTGAAAAAGCAAATCAACAGTGAACAAAACTGGGTAGTTATCTACTGTCCATCTTCTAGCAAGCAGGAGAACGTCGAGTGGGTTTTAAATGTCGGCACTGTTGTGTGTGAAAGATAGTTAGAGACGCCAAGACCCGCCTTACATTGCTTCTGATTGGTTTATATTGCGTGGTGCCTTCCGTGGTTGGTTAGATTTAGACACAAAGGACTTATGGATTGGTCTGGGATTGGTTATCTCAGTCAGTCAATCAGAGTTACTCGAACTAGGGCAAGCCACGAGGACCAAAGTTTATTATCATGAAAAAATAAATATAGAGTATTGAATGGGGAAATATAAGCGTGAGAAATATCAAGTGTGGCGTGTGGTGTGAGAATGGGTCAAATTGCGTGACTGTCACACTCAAAGCGTGATGCTTGGCAACTCTGTTTTGTACCACTACACGTGTTTCTAGTCAGACTATGTTTACAAGCACAAGAGTTCAGCGAGCCACAGAAGGACCGCCCTGCAGATTTACTATTGGTTCTGCAATGTAGGGAGTTTTTTTAAACTCTGAAATTGTATCCGCCCATCTAAACACAAAATCAGGGAGAAAGTCATCAGTCTTTAGTTAAGCAAAGCATCTAAAGACTGACTTGTGAGTCTATCTCTGTGCAAAGTTTCATGTCTCTATGACATACGGGGCATGAGATATGCCCATTCAAAGTTTGCAATTTCAATCGGTTGCTATAGTGTCCCCCTTTGGCCAATTGATGTAATATTGCTTCATTTGCATCCTCCCATGACCCTCTACCACTGTGCCAAATTTCACATGGATTGACCAAGTCAGTGAGGAGAAAAACGTGGAACAGACACACAGACAGACACACCCACAGACAGAGTTTTCGTCATTATATAGTAATACATGAACAACTCTCTCCCAAACCCAAAAACTAGAGTGCTAAAACTCAAATTTGTGATGTCATCAAGTATACAGTCTGTAATAACTCTATAGACAGTGAATTGGTAAAGATGATCTAGATGACACTGAAGGCCAAAACACACTGGTGGCAAATGCTGCGCATCAAAAAATCGCCCCTTTTATTTTTGATATCCCTGCAGCCTCACCGTCCCTGAAATTAAATGCATTTCCCCCACTCGATTTTTACTTATACACACAAGCTCCCGTATCAGCTCTTTTTCTGTGTTCCTATGGCAGCTCGACTCCTCTCCTCATTATTGATGCATAAAAAGAACTCTGTAGCTGTTGCAGTCTCATGTGTGACAAAGAATGGATGAGGAGAGACTCGCTGTTGAGGTCGAGAAACATCCCAAGCTAAACGACCCACAATCCCGCCAAAAAGATATTAAAGAAAATGAAAACAAACATTTGGTATGTCTCCCATTCACTGTCAATGGAGCAGCTCCAGACTTTATACCTGATGACATCACAAGTTTGAGGCTTCCTTCTCTGGCGTCTGGCTTTGCGAAAGAGTAGCTCATGTTCACAAATGTTGATTGAACTGTCCTCTGAAATGGAAAAAACATACTGAAGCTCTTAATTTAAGATGTGTTCCTCTTTAAGTGTCTCGTTGGGGCTGCTTGTCATGTTTCAGATTCCTATGAGTTGTTAGCAGGTCCTCCAAGTCTTAGATGGTTTCATCTAAATGACTAATGGTAGCAGAGTGGTTACACTGTATGCCATATAACTGCAAGGTCCTGGGTTTGATTCTGCCCTTGAGATCTCTGTTGCATTTCATACCTATCTCTCTCTCTCTCTCTCTCTCTCTCTCTCTCTCTCTATATATATATATATATATCCCTCCTCTACCTTCCTACACTGTCCTCTTTCAAATAAAAGCAAAAATGCCCCAAAAGTAGTATTAAATACCTGCTAAAAGCTCAAAGAGGTAAAACACACCCACAGATTTGCCTGCTGGGGAACTTTACAGCCATTAGTGCTTCTTTAAGGAAATTATGGAAAGAGGGTTTTAGAAATAGCTTTGAGCTTTGCTGAGATGTGCATAGTGATGACATGCAAGTCTGATTCCCATCAAAGAATTCAATTTCTCAGGAGGCTGAGACTGTTTGGAGTTCAGAAGAAGAACATGCTTTTATTCTACTATGCAGTTCTGGAAAGTATTATTAGATATGGCATAACAGCCTGGTACCTAACTGTTCAACTAAAAAACAGAACTCAGGTGAAAACTATAATAACAAAATAACTGGACAGAAAGATTACATCTCCCTTCAATCCATCTATGATTATAAAGTACTGAGACAGGCACACATGATTCTCCATGACCCAACACACATCCTCCATCCAGAATATGAACTTCTTCCATCTGGTAAACGTTACAGAGCCAGCAGACACAAAACAAATCACTTTAAACTCTTATTCGTCCCATCATCCATAACTCTTCTAAACAATTCTAGACATTGCCCTAATTTGCATTCTTACATTTCATCTTTCTTCTAACCCTGAAGTACCTCTTTGTATCATTGATTCCCTGATTTTAGGTTTTATAGATTCTTTTATTGCTGATTATTATTGTGTTTTTTATTCAATCTATCTCCTAATTGTGTTTTTCTCCTTTTTTAATCCAGTCTTTTATTCATTTATTTGTATTACTTACACCATGTGCAATACCTGATACTGTACAATATGGGTCACTGTGCTATACATAACTACCTCGTGTTGTACACTTAGCTTTGCTGCCTGTAACTGGTCACTGTGCACTTTTTATGCCTTCTTGTTCTGTAGTATATGTTAGCGTCTTGTATGTATTGTTGCAGCTGTATCTGGCACTTTAGCCCAAAACAAATTTCCTTTGGGACAATAAAGTATATCTTATCTTATCTTATCTTATCTTATCTTATCTTATCCATAGCCAGATAGTTTTTGGAAATGAACAGCTGCATTCCACTTGAAAAGATCACGTACACTCTAAGAAATGGATACAACACCTTTCTGAAGATTTGGCAGCCACACTTGACGCATATAGATACTTAACCAACACCTAAAAAGCCATTAGTACCCTGGTTAAGCCAGGATTATTTATATTGCCTCTTACTTTATGTTTTATATATTTATTTGTATTATCAATTTATTTTTTGATTAGCACCTCCTCCCTTTGAGTTAAGTCCGCTTTTGGTTTGTATGTGGGAGCAGGGAGGGAATTTGGAGCCATGTTTGTGTGTGTGTGTGTTGTGTATGTAAAATTAACATATTAAAAAAAGAGGTAAAACACACACACATGCACACACAAAGCTATATGAGTAAAAAGTCAAACAACAACAACAAACAAACAAACAAACAAAAAACAATACAGACTGATTATCAGAACTTTGTTAATTCTTATTTCCTCTTCCATTAATTATCTCACAACCTCTCAGCTTTATCTTGGGACCCTTTGGAGGGTCTGAACCCCAGGTTGTAAACCACGGGACTAAACTGCCAAACTATTTAAAACTAGCCCCACCAGCTACAACAGTAAAAGTAAAAGTCACATCAGTCACAGTGGATTTTTTTCTGCAGAATGACTTTTACTTATTGGTACTTTCACTTTAGTAAATGTGTCTACTACTTCTTTTAACACTGAACATTTGTCACTTTCAAGGGGACTTTTGGGCCCATCTAAATTCCCCCCTCTCTCCTCTCACTGTGTATCTTTGCCTTATTACACAATAAAACCATTCAGCTGACAGTGAATTAGATTTGCTTGCTCATGCTCCCACACTCTCACATCTCATGATATTTAGCCTCAGCTAACTGCGCCCATGATATCTACTCTGCCTCCAAGGCAGGCATAGTGTCCGGCCTGTGCTGGTTTCAGGTAAGTCCACCTGTCATAACACTCAATAGTCCCCCTCTCATACTACGTGTCCATCAGAGCAAGTTTGCTGATCAGACACTGGCCTGCTTTCTCATTGGCCCCTGGACTTTAATAGGATCCCAGGGACTCTGTTGGAGGGATTACGGCTCCAAACTCTCGACTTTGGCCAGTCTCTGTGTCCTCCAACCATGGGAACGGCGGTTTAGGGGGTCGCCGCACATGCACAGACCCAGAGGGGCGCCATCAAAAGACATCATCACGTCAAGAGGAGGAAATCATCTCAAAGAGGGGGATACAGCGGTGTGACCAGTCAACTTGAGAAGAAAACTGTCATCTCTAGAAAAAGGAATATCTCTTTTCTTACATATTTTGTTATTTGACAATTATCTCCAATTTTCCCATGGTTTTTTTGCACTTATTCGGATCATAAATCATCTGTCTGGGACAATTTCAGCATCCAAGTGGAACATTTTGGATTATCCCCAGAGGTCGACCGTGTCCTTTACCATCACAGGGATCTACCTGCTTATCCCCTCCACCTGGAACAACTTAGATGAGCTCAAGCTGCTAATAACCCCCTAAACAACAAGGCCTACACTGACCACTGTGAAAATAACCTCTTGTGACCTCTGACGGGTTTGTCTCTTTACATGCAGCTGGCCTCCTCTGGATTGACCGTCGAGTTTTGACCAGATACACTGAACTTTCCTGCTCCTGCCTCTCTCGTTTCCCTTCTGTCTCTGCGTTGCACAGTCGTGAGCCATGGTGCTGCTGAAGGTTAAGTTCACCCAGCAGCGGCGGGTGCGTCTGGCCCAGGGCCTGTGGCTGCTTTCCTGGATGGCGGTGATGTGGGGGGCCATCATCTTCTGTCTGGGGGTTTACCTTAAGACAGAGCTGCTCCGTAGGGCTGAGGTAGAGCGAGGGAAACACACTCATGTGCACACAAATTAATACAATGTCGACTTAAAGACTCGAGGGGGCCGGGCTTAAAACACTGGCGTGGATTAATTCAAAGTTACACAAACATACTGTAGATTTATATGCTCAGACCTTTGCCTTTGCTCGTGGTTGTTGACTGAGTCTGCTGCGCCGCCGCTTATCTGTGACTTTTATTTAAACTTAGCTCCACAGTTTAATCCACAAACACAAACACGCAGCGTAGAAAATACCAGAGTAAACATGCACACAGTGACACCCGGGCGCAGTCATGCATGTTAGGTCATGAGGACGTTGTGCGTTAAAATGCTGTTATAAAAATCAACACTTTTTTCCCCCCTATAGTCTTTGGGATTCAGCGTGTATTGACTTTAGGTAAAGTGAGCAGCAGGTGGAGGTCATGACCTCTACGAGATTGGTGCATTCATTCAGTCTGCTAGTCACTGGGCTGGACTGATTGGTAATTGATGGGGATAGGTTGCATGCATTGATATCCAGTGGGCTGCACAGGAAACATATCAAACAGGGAGGGGGGCTCCACCAGAAAACTTTGAGCATCAAACACTTAATTTCCTGAATTATGGTGAATGTTTATGTGCTAATTTGTGAATTTTCTGCATCAATTTATGGTGTAAATGTCTCTAATTTTGTCAAAACTCCTCTGCTACATTCATGTTTTTACAGGGAGGAGGGAAACATGCACATTTTCTAAATACTGAGGGGGGGGGGGTGTCCCCTGCATCCCTCCTGAAATCTACACCTATGAGTGTAGAGAAATGTAATATGTGACCAACAATATAGTGACAGTAATGATGATCCACAAGAGTTAGATATACAAATACACATTGAGACAATTTGTTTTTAACTTCACATACTTAATTTGCACAGATCATTGACAAAGCTGACTACTCCACAACCAGAGGCTGATATTATTTGTCCTAAACTCACATATGGCTGAACAGACACTGCATAATGATGATGTTACGAGGTGGCAGCACTGGGCTGTGGCTCTTAATGGTAATTCTAAAACAACAATGGGACAAAGGTTCTTTATGGCTGACAGGCTTCTGAAAACTCAGCCAATAATAAATTCAGTCTATAATTGACTTTTGCTGAAACCTGGGCAATGAATTAAATCTGTCATCACACTGCCGTAGTAGCCTTTGCATCCAGCCTATCAGCAGCTAATTGAATCTCTTGGCTGCCAAGGTAATTTTTAGCAAAGATAAGGCTAATTGAATGCAGGATTATTACCTGCTAAAGTGTGCAGAGGAAATGACAAAGTGACTTGCTGTTGGCTGCTGCTCCTGTGGCTGAGATTATCTCTGACTGTGCTCTTCCCTTCCTTCCTCGAGGTGATGGACAACACAGAGATCCACGTGGTGCCCAACATCCTGATGATGGTGGGCCTGGCCTCCATCGGCACCAACTGGGTTGCCACCCGCGTGTGTCAAGACTCCCTGGACCCAGCCCGCTTCCCACGTTGGAAAGTTTTCCTGCTGGCTTGGTTTGCTGCAGCCGCAGTGATCTGTTGTCTGCTCATCATTGTGGTGGTGCTCAGCTACGCCCTGCAGGGACGCCTGGAGGAGTCACTAAAGGTGGGGTCACTGGTACTGATTGGAGGGTGACAGGTCAAAGAAGGGAGAGTAGGCGTCAGTACGGCCTTGTGGTAGAGAGATCTGTGAGGGTGATGTCTTCTGATCCTTGTGGAATACCCAAAATGAAACATAAAGCTGCTATGGCTGAAAGAGAAGCCAACTGTCTACAATTACAGATGAAAATAGAAGAGTTTAGGGGGTTTGTGCCAAAGAAAATAAATGTGGCATCATATTCTTCCAAGTTCAGCAATAAATCCAGTTAAGTAAGATAAAAAAAGATACACAAAAGCAAAGAAAAATCTTACAAACAAAACAAAACTATGCACATTAATCAACATAACAGCATACATTTACCATTTTCTGGTGACTTCAAATGTGTTAATTCATTACCCAACAAAAAGTGAAGGATTACAGCCCTCAACTTTGTTAAATGTTGCATTAAGATTGAATACAAAATAATTTAACCAACAAACCCGACATCTTTTTTTAATTGAATTGAATATATTTTCTTCAAACATTTTGTAAAAATTAAAATACATGTAAAAACAAACAAGACAGCAGTAACCAATGAATAACAGTGGACATATACAACAAACTTTTAGTAAGCAACTTAAAATCACATCTCATGTTCAAAATGAAGTAGGAAACAGGAAGATTACTGTCCAATCCTACCCCTATTGTATACAATCAATCTGATAAACTCACTCTTCATCACAGTGTCCATCCTAAACTAAACCATCATATCCATCTTCCTCATACATAAACACAATTACTACCCAATCAGGAATGTGAAAAATAAGAAAATAAAAACATTAACCAACAATCCCTGCTGGCACTGGATGTCAAAATGACATTAGAAAGGTCTTGGACTCTTATGTCGGACAGATGTTAAACTTTTGTTGCAATGAAAATGGGATTGAAGGTAATTTAAATGTCTAACGATGTTAGAAACCCACGTCATAAGGATGTTAACTTAATGATGGTTTGCAGAGGTTGGGTTTTGTCACCATACCTTACGACAAAACTTTGATATTCTACGTCAGGATGATGTTGGCGTAAGACCTTGTCCTGACACTGATTTGTGGTCACCTGATGTCACAACCTACATTCAACCAAATATCAAAGTCCAACAATGTTGGTGGACAGCTGGGATATCACCATTAGTTTGCTTCATATTCCCTTTCTTCTTTTCTATACCTCGCAAAAAGTGTTTATCTTTTTAAACTGTCTGATATTTGTGTAACTTCTTCCTCCAGTCCATTCCACAAAATCACCCCACAAATGATCTGCACATACTTCTAAGATTGGTGTGAACTCAGCATTTTGCCAAATTAAAATTTCCTCTAGAAAATGGTTTTACGTTAGACTGAAAATCATGAACAGATAAAAAAACAGAAAACATCTTTCTCCTTCACCCTTTTCTCTCCACTGCCAGGTGGGCCTCAGGAACGGTATCCGTTTCTACAAGGACACAGACGTGCCAGGCCGCTGTTTCCAGAAAGAGACCATTGATCGTCTGCAGATGGAGTTTCGCTGTTGTGGAAACAACAACTTCAAGGACTGGTTTGAAGTTCAGTGGATCAGCAACAGATACCTGGACTTCACCTCCAAGGAGGTCAAGGAGTGAGTGTGAATTGCAATACAGCGAGTTATGAGATGCAGAGAGGTGAGACAAGGTGACGGTGAGGAGACTGGACTGATGAGCGCTACACAGCAAAGCGAGGAGGAAAACAGAGATCTAGATGAATGACAGATGAGTAGACTTCACATCCAAAAAGGTCAAACAATATGTTATAGAGGAGGGCTGGAGAAAGAGGATGATGTGAAGGTAGAGGATGAGTGTATTAAAAATAGATTTGGCCTTTACTTTTGATGAGAATGACAGGAGTGGATGGAAAGGTTGGTCATAAAGCAAGCAGAGAAAGGTTGGTCAAAGATGAAATAAGTGAAAAGGGATGAGTAAACTGAAAGGTTATGACGTGATGACACTTGTAGAGAGGCACTGCTCATTTCTCACCAGTGTTAAGTGTGTATTGAGCTGAAAGTCAAGCCTATAACTTCATTTCTTTCTCCTCCTCTCTCATTTCTGTGTTTTTTTCCTAATCTGTTTTCCTCCCCTCATTGTCTCCAGTCGTATCCGGAGTAATGTGGACGGCCGTTACCTGTTGGATGGCGTTCCTTTCAGCTGCTGTAACCCTGCCTCCCCTCGCCCCTGCCTGCGGTACCACCTGACAGACAACAACGCCCATTACAACTATGAGTACCAATCAGAGGAACTCAACCTGTACAGCCGCGGCTGCAGGCAGGCTCTGACTGACTACTACATGGAGCTGATGAACTCAACTGGTCCTGGTGTGCTGTCAGTCATCCTAATACAGGTGGGATTCATTGGTAAAATACAATATTTATCAAGGCACACAGGGTTTATCTAACTAAATATGCATAACTCTGATGTTTGCTCCTGCAGGTACCAGGATTCCAGACACACGCACATTCACAACCCCAGAATTTTCTATAATGGTTGTCTCCTGATGCCGTGACAACCAACAGAAAGAAACCCTCACTGACACACATTGATTTCTGTCTTTTAATCAAACATGTACTTTCACTCCTTTGTCAAATCACAGTATTGACAGCACGTTCTCTTCAAATAACAAACAAGACCTCAGGCTGGAACAGGACACTCATACACATGTTTAACAGTGCATCATTACACTCCGCCTGCAGCTAGCCGAACAATCTATCCTTTTAAGCGCAGCAGTTCAGTGTGGCTGTTCTACCAGTCCACCGTGATGGGGATGGATGGCTGCCGTGCAGAGAGCTAACGAGGCCTCAAGCTGAGTTGTAGATAACGTCTGATTTTCAAGCAAAAGCCAAAAACCTGCTTTGAATCATGTAGCCGCGAGATCAAACAAAAGAGGGGAGAGGAAGTGTGAGATAAAACTGAAAATATGTTGTACAGCACCAACTGTGTCACAACTCATTTATTTCAGCTTTATTTGGACTGCAGCAATGTTTACTCTCAAAAATGTGGAGACGTGAACCCGTTTTGTGTGAGGGACTGTATGAAAATTATTGGGGTGGGGAGGGTGAGTTGGACTTTATGTTTAAAAAGAATGTTTATTTGAAAAAATGCAGACTTTAAGACGGCATACCCTGACCTTAACCTTAAAGCCCCGCTTCAGGCACGTTTAAATACTTTTTCTAATACTAATACTTTGCTAAACATAGTTTCCCCACATAACATTACAAAATGGTCCTTCTCCCTCAAGAAATTATAGATCTGGCCTTCGCTCTGCCCACCATCACTGCTTACAGTAGGTTTTGCTTTTGTTTTCTGCTTCTGTTCCAGTGTGAGCAGCTAGGTTGATTGGTGAGAGACAGCGAAGCTTAGCGTTAGAGAAAACACAAAGAGATCCAGGCATACATGTTTGAGCCCCATGAGCATGAGCGACACAGCAACAAGCTACAAGTCATTTTCAATGGAAGCCGGTGACATGAAGATACAAACTGACGCCATACACTTGTTGCTGCACAGGCGTGATGAGCTACAACTCAAAGTTGAGCCGGGTTCAACTTTTTTAGGGTTCAAATGACGCGGTTAAGTGTCAACCAATCATGTGTTCTCACATGGGGACGCAATGGCGCTGCAAAATGGATGTTAAACGGCTCAGACATTGAACAAACGCAGAAGTATTTCTGACCAAATACAGACTTCAGATTACGTTCAGTCAACATGCTTTGTGGCAAGAAACAGACACACGCAAGCCCAAGATGATATAACCACATCAACGAGTGTTTGAGTAACACCTCAACTGCGACTCAGCGATAATGTGGTCAGTCATGCTGTAGCATTGCTGCTCGTAGCGTGAACACAGCATCAGTTAGACCAAAACTCAAATGAGGAGTCTGTTGTGCACCAAAATCGGTGACTAGCAGACGTATCAGAGTGTAGTTAGCATCTTTTGTTTGTTAGCTTGTTAGCTTGTTTGCTCATAGGCCAACTGGCAGTGGCTTACGCAGTGTTAGTGGTTGTGAAACATACAATAATATCTGCTTTGATGTTGCAGTGTGTTCACATTCGTCCCGCTTACAACCCAAATCTGCACACTCAAAACTTTCACTGCGCTAATGCAAACTTTTGCTCTCTGCACTAACAAGTCCGCTCTGCACTGGAGATTTCAGATTTTTTTGCCGGTGTTGTGTTGAAGTATGTTTCCCCACTGATATGTGTTTCCTGTATTACGTAGTTTGCATGGTGCATGGTTCTCAGTTTCTGGGAAATGCACAGACATCACCTCCTTCAGTAGAAGAAAACACCTTTTTAGTGACAAACTTTGCTCAGCCCTTTTTGGGATACGTAAACAAAAGAAAAACATATTTTTGAGTGAAGCAGGAACATTTAATCTAAATATGTTGATGGAGTATCTGCAAAGAAGGAAATAGAATATATTGTACAGTCCCTAACCGATTGCTCCACAAAATCTGAATGTTTGTCAAACTGACTCTCTATCTCATCTTCATGATCGCATGGTGGCTCAGCTCCAGTGCCAAGTTAGAGATAAGAGAAAAAGAAACAAGAGTGCACACAAAAGGAAACACAAATGTGAAAATATGTACAGAAACAAAAAAGATATGTACAGTTCAGTTCAGTTCAGTTCTCCAGCATATCAAGAAGCCCAAGGTTGATGTACAAGTGCAGATAGCTCAGTATGAGCTCAGTCCAGGGCCTGCAGGGCAACGCAGGTCACCCTCTGTCTTAAACCCTCACAGTGGATAGAGGAAAACTCCCCCAAAACCCTTTAACAGGGAAAAACATGATTATGTTGATTCTACAGATGTCAGTTTTTGTGATCCTTCTTATTGCTTCTTTCCGTCCAGCTGTCAGTGCTCCTGAGCCTGCGGTACCTGCAGACAGCCGTGGAATCAGCCATGGCTCTGGAGGACCCAGAGGGCGAGAGTGAGGGTTACATCCTGGAGAAGGGTGTGAAGGAAACATTCGAAGATGTCAAAGCCAAAGCCCTCGCCATGCTTAAGGCCGTACAGGTTGACCCCGGCACCACCGAAGGCACCGCTGAGGCTACAGACACAGAGAAAGCCGCGACCCCTACTCCTGCCAGTTAGAGGGGGGATTTCTTTACATATGGGCTGAGGAAGAAGGGATGCAGGGGGGGATGTGTTTGAGGTTTCTTGGTGGTGTGGGTCAGCAGGTGGTGGTTACAACACCTGTTGAGTTTTGGCACATTAGACTTGATTTATGCTCCATCCAAAGCAGCAGCCGCAGCTCCCTCGCACATGGCCAAAACAGGGCAACAAATAGGGAATCTTATCAGGCCCTGCACAGACACCAAAGCAAACTTCTCCTCTGTGTAGGACCTCACGAATGTGTAACCATCAGACAATCTGTTGAGGAGATGTGTAGTACCTTTTGTTGTAACTAGAAGAGAGTACATTCAGTTTAAAGGGGTGTAGTGATCTCTCTCACACACACACAGACACGTATATTTAATGCTTTTTGACATTTGGCTCAAATTTGGCAAATCACATGACGCTGAGGTTCATCCCATGTGCACTATATTATTCATCTCACGGCTGTAGAGTTTGTACTAAACTGCAATGAAATGCTTAGGAACCTGTTAAAATGTCACATGAATTATATATTAAAGGTAGAAGTTTTTGACTGCTTTGTAGTGTCGGCTTCCTTTTGTACATTGCAAATTCCCTGAGTGCGGGTTATCTGAGTTCAGCAAGGAGAGTCGGATTAAGTACGTGTGTGCATGAGTGAGTGTGGTGCCCTATATGAAGCTGTCATCTTGTCTATTCTGGCAGCTCTGAAACAATCTGATAATCCTGATGTGGTTAATCCCAGAACTGCTGCACAAGCAGTGTCAGCACACACACACACACACACACACACACACACACACACACACACACAGAGACTGCCACCGCACAGGAACACACTCTGTCATGCAGAGACAGAAACAGCACACTGTCACAACATGTTGGGAGTTATTTTATAAAGCAAAAACAGTTCTTAAAATGCTTTTTATTTGCAAAGAGTATATGATTGTGATGTGTCCTAGCTTTTCAATGTGTGCTCATTCTTCTTAAATAAAACTCTATCACAGAATAAGGTCAATGAATGTTTTATTTTATCCATAACAAGCAAGATGATATGCTTTCAGCTGTTGCACAGAGACATGCTCCTTAATTATTTAACAGGTTTATTAAGGAGTGAGGCTGAAAGTTTGGTTTCAGGCTTAGTAACGTTCTTGAAAAATATTACCTGTAATAATTAAATTATTGTTATTACAGTGGCACAATAGGAGACAATATAGTAATAGTAGTAGTAAGAATAAGAATACGAAAATACATTTTTTCCCAACAGTATCTTTACTGATACACAGATCTAGTATGTGTACATATAGCCTACATCCACAGACAAGTAAAAGAAAAAAATAAAATAAAATAAAATAAAATAAATATAAATGAATGGAGGAAGACAATAAGTCAGTAAATGAAGAAAAAAGAAAATGAAATCAAATTACAGGATCTGGAAGAAGATACACTCTACATTTTATTTGTAGATTAATTTTTTACGCCCAACGCACCAGGGCCAATTAAAAAATAAAACAAATAAACAACAAAAACAGTACTAGACAAATACATTATTATTATTATTACAAAAACTGGGCACAGACATGCAAAAGGCCCCAACATCTCCTCTACATAGGAGTAAGACACGGACTCTGTGGTAGTTATTCCTCATTTTTAGTGGTTTTGTGTCTTTTTGTAGTTGTTTTGTGTCTCTTTGCAGTTCCTTTACATCTTTTCGTGGTCATTTTTAGTCTCTTCCTGGTTGGTACGTGTTAATTTAAGTGTCATTTTAGGGCTGGAACTAAAGATTATTTTCATTGTTGATTATTCTGTTGATCATTTTCTTGACTAACTGATAAGTTGTTTCATCTCTAAAACATCAGAAAATGGTTAATAATATTAACAAGTAATTCCCAAAGCCCAAGATATCATCCTCAAGTGTCTTGTTTTGTCCACAGCCCAAAAATATTCAGTTCACTGTCACAGAAGAGTAAAGAGAGCAGAAAATATTCACATTTAAGAAGCTGGAATCAAAGAATTTGTACAGTTTTGGCCTAAAAAATGACTCAAACCAATAAATCGATAATCAAATAGGGTGGTGATTAATCTTAATAGTTTACAAATAAGCAATTAATTGCTGCAACTCTAGTTCTTTTGCAGGTATGGACCACAGGGGCCCGTTCAGTAATCCATACATGCATATACAGAGACAACAAAAACATGAGGTCTAGAAGTAGCGCAGACAGTGGTAACCAACAAGATTTCTAGCAAGCGCTATTAAAAGCATGTTGCAGCTGGTTGCAGCTCTAAAAATATCTTTTCAGTTAACATGTACTGACCAGGAAGAGACTCAAAATGATCGCAAGAAGATACAAAGCAGCTGCAAAGAGGCACATAACTACAAAAGTGGGCAAAACGACGATAAAAAGACAAAAAATGAATAAAAAGGACATACAATTGCCTAAATAAGACTCAAAACCACAAAAAAAGGTTAGGAGGTTACTTAAAGTGGTTTTCTAAGATTATTAGGCTACAAAAAACAAAGTGAATATGCAAATCGAAAATGAAAATAAATGAATACACTGTAGAAAAGAAAACATTGTCAGTTCTTGCATATTTAAGATTCCCTGTGATCAAGTGAAATATGACACTGTTGTATACGTACAACATCAATAATCTGCAGCACATCTGGTTAGATATTGAGAAAGAGAAGTCTGTGTGACAGCAGTAGACCCACACCACAGCCAGAATGAGTCTCTAGAAAAAAAAATGCACTACAGATACAGATAATTTCTTAAAATAGTGTTCACTGTGCAGGAAGTGCAGCATCTAAATAAAAGTAGGGCTGCTTGGTTACACTTCCCCCCAGTGATTTTGTTTTGGAAATGATGCAATGCATCATTTTTAAATGGGCAATTAGGAACTTTCACTTTAATTCAGCAGAGGTCGCTGTTGCACAGTGCCTGAATCTGAGTGGACATGAGGCAATAATGAGAAAAGTAAAGCTCCCACAACTTTAAGGTGATCACTGTCAAGTCTAAACCTTTGTCATTGTTGTTAACCTGTTGGGTATTAAGCAGAAATAACACAGTGGCAGTCATTTCCACACAGCCGTTTGTACATGTAGATGACATTTATTCATATTGTGTCGAGTATTAAAAAAATAGGCCTGTTTTAATGGTGTTCAGAGCGCACAAAAGAAAATCGGGGCTAAATCTTTAGCGTTCTGTTAGGATTATCTAACTCTGCACGCAAAACCCAATGCAAATTTTATCATATTTTGCATATTTGCCGGCATTTAGTGTATTTGAAGATCTTTGTGTGTGCTAGTCGGTGTATGGAGGGCGTGCGAAGACGTCGGCTAAAAAAAAAAAAAAAAAAAAAAAAAGCAACGTGCGTTTTGAAAATTCCGGTGTGGTTTTGCAATGAAACTGTCACACAGTCAGAGAGGAAGAGACAGCGAGGTGGAGGGAGGGAGGGGAAGGGCCGCAGAAATGTCAAACTACTTCACTTGATGCAAGATGGATTCCCTCTCTCTCTGTGATCCATTGCATTGTTGATAGTATTTTTTAATTAGCCGTCTTCTGTAGTATTTCACAGTTAAGTGTTTCTCTCCTGACACAACAATGGACTCTAACATCATGGAGATAATAGAGGAATTCATGGAAAGTGCGTTGGCGCAATGGGTACGTCATTTATCATTTATCACTTCCAGTTAGAGAAAAGGTCATTATTTCTAGAGGCAGAGGGAGAGAGAGAGAGAGAGAGAGAGAGGAGAATAAAACAGGCCGATTCGTGTGGAAACTGTAGAAATCCGCCTTGGACAATGAATGGCCAGTTCTGCAGTAAAACATTATTACCAGTCGCAAATAGGTTATGACATGGTATCTTTTGGAGCAGCCTGCTTTCCAATTCTATTCACAAGAGTAAATATAAAAGTAGGCGTTGAATAAACAGCAAAAAAATAACCTAGATACTGCTTTCTGGCTGTTGTGTACAGCAAAACAAACACCCTACTTCTCCTTTTTGGCAGCTTCCCTTGCCTCTTAATGACCAGGCTTTTTTTTCTACCAAAGCCTTGACACTTCCGTGTCCTTGGGCTGTTTTTGATTTGAGAATAATACAAAGTTATCTGCTATGTATTCAAGAGTCTTGCTGAAATCAGTGGAGGATTTGTTGCACTTGTAACAGACTGGATTTCAAGCTGGGTTTACCACGTGGGAGACCAGTCAGCCCAGGGGAATACTTCATCCTGGTCAATAAACATTATTTACATTATAGAGCGATATTGTTCTGAACCTTGAAGGGACATTCTCTGTGTTGTTGCCCCTTTCCAAAGCGAGGGTCAGAGGTCAGGTTCAACAGGATGCCCGCAGCTGGTAGGGGTTTAGTGTTTGCCCAAGGGCACTGAGGGCAGCAGGGCAGTTATTCACTGACACGAGAGCTTCCACCCTGCTCCACATATGCTGAAGGACGTCCACTGTAACCCTGCCACCCTGTTTATCCTATCGCACGGGGTCTCGAGCCGCTCTGCCTCACCTTGTCAGCCGAACCAACTCGAGCTTGTTACTCTGTTTACCGACAGTGCAGTTTTTAGAAGGTGCAGGTGGGAATAAACCTCATTATATTGCAGTTTGCATTGGCACAGCTCTTCTTAGCAGAGAGGGAGACCTTGGCTGCCGTCCTGCTTGGCTGCCTGTCTCTGTGAAGTGCTTCCCAGTGTGAGAGCACAGATCCCACCTGTCCAGACAGGTGCACCAACTCAAGTGGCTTCCTGTGTGAAAATGTTTGCACCTCTCCATCTCCCTCCTCTCCCTCTCTCTCTGTACCTTCTCTCTGCTCCTGTCACTGTCTTCCTTATTTGTCCACCTCCTGCTACACACTCATGCCACCCTTTTGTTCTCACACACACGCGCACACACACACACACACACACACACACACACACACACACACACATAATCCCTCCTTGTCACTCGCAGGTTCAGCTGTTTGAGAAGATGGTGGAGAGGGAAGACGGCGTCCCGCTCTACAGCCAATACATGGAAGTAAACTCAATTTCCCAGAGTGCCCGGGATCGTTACATGAGGCTGACCAATGGGATTTTCCTCAATGAGATCATGAGGGTCATGTAAGATTGATCAAGACTTTTCTTGCTTTATTGCCTTGCAGCCATTAAACAGAGAACTTGACAAGGGAAAATAAAAACTAATTTGATGAACATGTGGGGACATTCCTCAGTCAATCTGTAGTAGGAGAGGTCCATTTGAATAATAATAATAAAAAAAAACAGTGTAAAGGGCTAATTTTCAGCCATTTGTGGAACATTTTCATTCAGGAAACAGAAAAAATAAACACGTTTGACCTTGCAGTTAGTTGAAAAAATTGGCCTTGGCTTTTATTAACAAGTTAAAAAAATGCAAAAATGGGCCCACAAACCAAAAATTTATTTTGGAATAAAGAACTATTTAAAACCATTAAAATAACTAAGTACGTATGACTTTTAGACATGCTAACGGCGTGCCTCTAGGGATGTTGAAATATCTCAACAACTACTGGATGCAATAATATTCCCCACAGGATGAATCCTGCTGACTTTGGTGATAACTTGATTTTTCCTTCCACCATGGTATTAACATTTGTGTTTTTAATGATCTGTCTCCACAACATTGGATAGATTACGATGAAATGTGGGACACACAGTATTAGCGTGCCCCAGGAATGAATCCTAAAATCCAGATATTAGTTTGCATTTTACCACTCACGGTTCCCTCGTCTTAAAGTCAACAGGTTTTTGGTTAGATGCCTGAATTAAGGTGGTTAAAACAAACTTAAAAGACTTTCACGTTTTCTTCTACAACATAAAAAACGTCAGTAAATACCCCACTCGTGAACTTCAAAGCTTCTATGTGTCTTAAAAAAAGGCAGTTGCTAACAAGTGGCTTAAAGAGACTTCAGGATGTCATCACGCTGAGCTGCACCAAACATAGCTTTACAGTTTTGTTATAGTGTTGATGTGAGGTCATGCAGTGACAGTGTAGTTTGTTTATAGCCTAACGTCAGCTTTTTATTTCTGCTGATTGCATTTAGGCTTAATAATTATGAAAGTAGTGTTCATTTGTGAAGATTATCTTGCTGAGCAGAAGGTATCATAAACATTGGCTTGCCACAGAGCTAATTTAAGGCAATAATCCATATCCAATGGAAAAATCCCATAGGCTTTATGACCAGGGAACCAGGGTGACACTAACTTACACGTCAACCTACAGACAAATGTAATCTCTGGAGCAGTCTTTAGAAGTCAGGATATATATTTGGTGCTCCCCTGACCAGGTCCTCTTGCAGCCAAATTTTCCAGTGGCCACTTGCAGTATTGCAGCCAAAAAAAAAAAAAAAAAAAAATCCCTGCAGCCCAAAAAACATTTTCCCATAGACCACCTTTGTAAAAGAGACGTCTGTAAAACTGCTGAACTGCAAACAAGGTCAATTATGACTCTGTCTATAATGAATTTTTGATTCATAAAGGTTTTATATTTGTAAAACTTTCTTCCAACAGAGAAAAGCGATTAAAAAATCTGTGACATCATCACAATGTTAAGACTATTAGCCAAGCTGTAACTCCCAGGTGGGGCCAACAGGAGAAACACTTAGTGGGCCATGTACCCTGTAAGCTAGGAACTTTTTGGTGTATGTGTCAGGTAACCAATTCAATTGGACTGAATAGGCTCCATACTGGGGTCCACTATCCAGTTATTATTATCAGGTCAACAATTTTATTTGTCCAGTTCTCTGTTTTATATTCAAATACCTGCAAAACTAACAAGACTAACATTGTGCTTATTACTAATTAGCAAATGTTAGCATGCTTGTATGTCTAACTAAGCTGGTGAACATGGTAAACATTAGACCTTCTTAACATAAGCATTCTAGCATTGTCAGTGATAGCACGCTAGCATTGGCCTTTAGCTCAGCATGGCCTCTCAGAGCTGCTAGCATGGCTGTAGAACTAGCTCTGTAGCTAATGTAGTGCTTTTATCAGGTTAGTTTTGTTATTTGTCCAATTATTTGTTTTATGACCAAATACCTGTGAAACTAAGAACATTAGCTATGTACTTATTGTTAATTAGCAAATGTTAGCAGCACGCTGACATGTCTAACTAAGCTGGTGAACATGGTAAACATTAGACTTACTTTACAATAGCTTGTTAGCATTGTTATTGTTAGCATGCTAGCATTAGCCTTTAGCTCAGTACAGCCTTACAGAGCTGCTCGTGTGGCCTTAGCTAATCTAGTGCCATTGTCAGGTCAGTTTTTTTTGTTGAATTCTTTGTTTTATGACCAAATATTGGCAAAACTAATGTCATTAACTTTGTGTTTATTGCTCATTAGCAAATGTTACTATGCTGACATGCTAAACTAAGCTAGTGAACATGGTAAACATTAGACCTTCTTAACATTAGCTTGTTAGCATTGTCATTGTTAGCATGCCAACATTAGCCTTTAGCTTAGTACAGTCTCACAGAGCTGCTAGTATGGCTGTAAAATTTATTCTGTAGCTTGTCTAGCACCATTATCAGGTCAGTGTTGTTTTTTTGTCTAATTCTTTGTTTTATGACCAAACACCTGCAAAACGAATGACATTTACTTTGTGTTTATTGCTCATTAGGAAATGTCAATGCGCTGACATGCTAAACTAAGACGGTGAACATGGTAAACTTTAGACCTACTTTACATTAGCTTGTTAGCAAAATAGTTGTTAGCATGCTAGCATTAGCCTTTAGCTCAGAACAGCCTGAGAGCTGCTAGCATGACCGTAGAATTAGTTCTGTAGTTTATCTTTGTGTTTATTGCTTATTAGCAAATGTTACTGTGCTGACATGCTAAACTAAGAGAGTGAACATGGTAAGCATTACACCTTCTTAACATTAGCAAGTTAGCATTTTCATTGTTAGCATACTAACTTTAGCCTTTAGTTCACTACGGGAACTGCCCATTGGTTCGACAGCCCATTGGTTCGACATCCTATAGACCTTTTTCACGGCAGACAGTTTGACACGTCAGAGTAGGAGCAACACAGGTGTGTTCAATGACACTAATGACAGCTGCGTTCCACTTAGGGGAGACCCTGGTATTGTCCATGTTGGCTAAATGTTACTAGCTTACTGGGACACTGAATGGAACTCAGCCATCCTTAATGTTATCAATTTCACCTGTGCTTTTTCTACTGACACAAGTCAAAATGTCTGCTGTGAAAAAGGTCCATTGTTCCGACCATATTAAACTCATTGTTCCTAAGTCCGTTCTGAAATCATCATGATGCCCTGTGGTTAAGGTCTGGTTAGGTTTAGGCACAAAAACCACTTGGTTAGGGTCAGGAAAAGATCATGGTGTGGGTTAAAATGAAAAAGAAAGTGACAAACACATAAGCCGTGAGACTGCTCCGCCTCAAGCCGATCGCGGCGCACATACGCCCGCCGCAAGCCGTTCAGCACCGCGGACAGTCGGACTAATGGGATGTCGAACCAATGCGGTGTCGAACCAATGACATGGACCCGTTCAGTACAGCCTCACAGAGTTGCTAGCGTAGCTGTATATTCTTCTTTTCTGTACTTGCAACAGATTTAATAAAACATTCATTACATTCCCTTTTGTAACCTCACATTGTTCTGCAACCTGAGTGAGAGGATGGCATAAATGTAGGACCTGTTCATATTTGCTACAAATTTCCAGGGAAACATCAAATGAGGCTCTGCGTATGTGCCACCCTGCTAGTCATCTCGGCTGAATTCCTTATCTTCAGCAGAATTAAACCCTTTCTCTCTCAACAGACAAGATCTTAGTCAGTATTTGCCGAACAGCTGATTAATTCGGTCTGACCTAAGCCTCCTTATTTCAACAAATAATTGCATGTGGATTCTCACAGCCTGCTTCCCAAGCTCATTAAAATTTTATTCACCCTCTGCTTAAATGCACCGTTGCATGAGAATGTCTCAGCTGGAGAGTCATGTGCTGGGCTGTTTGATCAAGCTGCAGTAAATACACCGTCGTGTCTTTTCTTTGTTCATCCTAGAGACCCGAACCCCAAGGTGGAGCAGCTGTACAACAGCGAGAGAGACGATCACATGCTGAGAGTCCAAAACTTTTCCATTTTAAATCGACACATCAGAGCCTTCTACCAGGTAGGGGAGGGTCGGGGGTGGGGAGGGTTAGATCAAGATAATCAGGGACAAAATCAGATGTGATGGTCTGAGAATTAGCAGAGAGTCTCAAGAGTTTTAAACATTTCCACTCTAAAATGCATGAAACTTGTTGAATGTATAATGAACTTCCAGTCCAATTACACACTTGATTACTGAGACAGAATTTGCAAGAGGTTTTGATCAGAATGATCTTTTTCTCAGTTTGACTGCATTTTCAGTGCACTTCTTTATAGACAATATTTTATAATCAAGGTATTTTCATTTTAGTGATGAACACCTAGAGAGTTATCGTCCAACTTTACAGTTCCCCTCAGCCTTATAGAAATTTGTAGTGTCTTTTAGCTCACTGTTTGGTTTATAGTCTGCAGTTTTACCGTTTAACATTGTTTCCTGGTGCAGCAGGCAGCTGCTTTCAGCAGAAAGCTTTTAAAAAATCTGTCACATGCTACCTGCCCAGCATCAAATTCCAGACAATGTTAGCAACTAGCTGGTGAAAAAAGTAGAGCATGCAGCTGCTGAAGGGAAAATCTTTCTCTCAGGAGATGCTGAAGATAAAAACAGAGCTAAAGGTAGATTGTATATCGGACTTGTATTCAGCAGGTAGACAGAAACATGATCTGTAAGCATTTGCCAACTTGGTGGCTACCTCCACCAATTTCTAGTGCCATGAAATTGCACAATTATGAAGGTTATATAAAAGATTCTGAGCTACCTCTGAGCAGGTGTTAAGATGGCATATCTAGCCTTGCAGGAAGACATTGCAGCCCACAGGAGAGAGAGAGCACATCTCAGGAGACTGACATAACTAACGTTTAAAGAGACTGACAAACAGCTCATCAGCTGTTTCTGACTGCCATGACATTCATGTGCATGGAAACAACTTCAGCGCTTTCCCCATGATACATGAGAAATAGGTGGTGTGTCAGTATGCTGATTGCAAACAGGCGCCTGTCAATTTAGAATGATTCTGATTCACTAACATATGCACAGTGGTAAGAACAAAGTCTGCCTGGTGTGCATGCCTCATAAATGCAACAGTAGTTTTATGTGCTCATTAGCTGTGCAAAGTAAAAACATTTCTTCACTCATATTGGTGAATGTGACCAATTGATATCACTCATATTACTCTTACATATATACTCTGTTATGTAAGTTATGAAGCTACAGCCAGCATAAAGCATAAAGACTAGAAACAGGTGGGAACAATTAGCCTGACTCTGTACCATTCTTGC
Organism: Epinephelus fuscoguttatus; assembly: GCF_011397635.1. Lineage (NCBI taxonomy): Eukaryota > Metazoa > Chordata > Actinopteri > Perciformes > Serranidae > Epinephelus > Epinephelus fuscoguttatus. The sequence continues at coordinate 20,457,049 of NC_064760.1, read as the reverse complement.
TTACTAATTACCATGTTGTGTATTGTTTGTTTTATCTGCATTTGAAAAACAAAGTGTAAAAGCAACTTCCTGGACTCTCAGACCTGAATTCTGGTAAAAGTAAAACCTCAACAAAGCTTGTATATTTTGATACCTTGTCGAACTTTAATCATTAAGTATTAAAGCTTGAAATTAATATCTCAGCAGTAAGGCGAGTCATCACACAGAGAGGTAACACTGAGGCAAAATGGAGACAGACCACGCAATCACTTGGAAATGGTCTGGTTCTAGATTGAGCTCCATCTGATGTGTTTTTTAAAAAATGTCTTGAATAGCCCTATTCACTTTCTCTACCATTTCCACAAAAAAACCCACTAGTGTAATGGCTTTTTTGTGGACAAACTGAAATGACTCCTAGTTCATTATAAATAGAGGAGTCTTGTAAAAAAAAAAAAGCTGAAATATCCTTCTAAAACATAACTCAGGGCCACACCAAATGGCGAGGGAGCCGGGGTGATGGAGGAGGGCTGGAGAAGCAGTTGTCTAGCTGTAAGGTAGTAGAAACAAGAGGACAAGATGTAGCTCAACTGTCAGTCTCAACACACAAATGTTTTGCTTAAGGGTAGAAAGTCTTGAAGTGTGTGCACCGGGTGACGGAGCATTTGCACCAAAGAGAAGATGAAACAGGAAATTTCCATCCTTGGCAGACGTGTCCCTGCTTATTATCAGGCGGACGGGGTGAGGAAAGAGTGGAGGAGTGGTGAGCTGAATATTTTAGCTGCAGTTGTGGTTAGAGGCTTGAGGAAGGAGAGTGAACAAAAATCAAATAGCAGTATCATGCATTTCGTAACGTGCATTGTAGACGCCTGTGGCCATGGAGGAAATGACACAATTCTTTCCCCGGAGGATGATTCAAAGGCCTCTGTTCTCAGCAAGAGAAAGCCTCCCCAAACAGTCGTCAGGTGGACTGAACATGCGCTGCTTAGCTTGTCACACAACACAAGAACACGAGTCTACAAGGTTTCACTTCCTCATTTTCAGTGAATCACTAATGTCCCTTGAAAGTGCAGAGCAGCACAAGACGCCGGTGATAATTGGGAAGCTCATATTAGGTGGTGTTACACTAGGATCTCACCTGGTGCACTCAGAATGTAGTCCACTGTTACTGTTGATGTTTAGTTCCACTTTGGTCATGGTTTTACATCCTGCTGCTCGTTTCTGACATCCTCGTTGCTCTGTATTTGTTTGAGTCTGTGTGTGTGTGTGTGTGTGTGTGAGTGTGTGTGTGAGTGTGTGTGTGACATACAATGACAAGAGTGAGGTGAGTGTGAGCCACAGCAACAATCTGCAGCCTGGCAGGACTTCATTTTCTGCGCTGTGACCTCAGCGTCTCCGATATCATATGTAATAATAATACAGAGCTATTTGTGGAGGTGTGAAGGCAGAATACGTTTACAGTATTAACACATAAATACACTACAGTATGTTCTGTACAAGTGTCATCCGAAAGCAACTGTGTGACACGTAGAGTATTATTGCAGTTACTGTTTTGTTCTGTTCTGTTTGTTGTTTTTTATTATATTCTACTTCAACTGTTCATTGCTACTCTTTTCTATTTTTGTGACTCTATTATGTTTGTTCTTTTCTCTACCATATTATTTTAATCAGTTAGTTCTCTTCTCTTCTCTTCTCTTCTTTTATCTTGTCTTATCTTCTGTTTGTTCTACTTTATTCCATTCTATCCTGTTTGTTCTATTCTGTTTGCTTCTGCTCTATTCTATTTTGTTTTTCTTGTCTCTTCGATCCTGTTCTATGCTGCTTGTTCTATTCTAGTCTGCCCTGATCGGTCGATTCTGTTCTGTTCGTTCTGTTCTGTTGGGTTCTACTGTACTGTATGCTCTTCTGTTTGTTGTGTTCCACTCTATTAATCCTTGTTGATTCAGATCTGTTCTTTTCTTTTCTCCTCTTGTCTCTTCTATTTTATTTTATCTTGTCTGTCCTATTCCATCCTGTTTGTTTGATTCTGTTGTATTCTATTGTGTTCTATTCCATCTAAGAGCCTGTAGTGCCTCTGAATGGAGACACTTAGTTTTCAGCTTTCTGTTAATGGGATTTTAAATGTTAATTTCTCCTGCTTTCTAATTTATTGACCTTCTACATTCAAAGATCTCTGTCCTCAGTAACCCGGGATATTTTTAAGGCTTCTGAACATCCCCATAAATGATGTTTGAATTAACATAAAAATCTACAGATGAAATCTGGTTTGCACATGTGAACAAAGGCAAAAAAAATAGATAAAGGAAAAGCGAGACAGCCAGCAGAAGCATTGAAAATCATAACTGTCTGCGGGTAAAACGAAGCGCAGCACCAATCCAAACAACATAAAGAGGAATTATTGATAGAAAGATGGAATTTGGAAAAGATAATGTTGCAGATGGATTTTAATTCTCTTCAGCACTGCAGCCAGCAGCTTGATGAGAAATGTCATTCCAAATTCAGGACTTCTCTCTACAACAGTAGAATATTTTCAGAGGCATGCTCACTGAGGGATAAAGGCTAATTCCTTCCTTTTTTTTTTACCATGATGTCACCAGAAAACAAATGAACCTTGACAAAAACTGGCCTGGAAATCATATCATAGCACAGATAATGGCTCTGTGTATTACTCATACTGTTAATCTCTTATTTAAGCAGGATGTATAATTGTTCCAAGTGATAAAATATAGTGCAGGAGAGATTCTGGCAAACACCACCCAGTATGTATTTTGGCTGTATAATGGGAGGACGTCAGCATGCCAGCAACAAGCAGCCTCTATATAATTTCTACTCAGGTCTGTTTGGCATCATGAACCATGAGCTGCACAATGACCAACACAGAGCTGTAGTGGCTAATATCCTACATGCCCTGAAGGAACACAAACTTCAGGTTGGCTGCACATGCTTCTGATGCCAAACTCACATGACGGAGTTGCTGAAGGGAGCGCTTACCTCTTGGTACATTGCCTTTCTCACTGTACAGTTTATTAATTACAGTCGTCAGCAGCAGCAGCAGAGAGAGAGAGCTGTAATTGTGACTTGCTTCTGGTGATTTTGCACCGACGGATCGCAGGAGGATGTAAACAGGCTTTCGGAGCAGTTGGGAAAGGAGCTAGCCAACATTAGAGTGTGGCTGTTTGACAGAAACATTTTTAATTAACAGGGAAATTGTTCGGAAGACCAAGTAAAGTAATGAAGCATCAGGCGGATGACTTCGCTGAAGTTCTTTTAGTGAAGTCATCCGCCTGATACTCTGGTGTTGCACTAGATGGCAATGTAGGAGGAGGAGGAGCAAAGCACTGCAGGTCCACATGACAGATACTTGTTTTTGCTGCCAGGAAAGCCAGGTTTCTGGACGGGGGATGTCTGAGGCGTCTGCCATCCAGCTTGATTAAACGTCATTTAGAATCTGCCAGGAGATTTGTCCAAGATCGTGAAGCAGGAAATAAAACAAGCTGACCACAGTGTTGGTGGGCCTTCTGCTAGTCCTGAATCACCCCATTTACTCCTCAGCACATTGAAAATGCTTTCTAGCACAGACCATGATAGAAACATCCATATTCAAGAGATTATTTAACTGATGGGGACTGGCTTTAGCTAATGTTTAAGTGCTGTTTTTCCAAAATGCTCTCTGTTGTAGTTTGGAAACAAAAGAGTATATATTTTCTGTGTTAAACAAAAACCTTCAGGTGAGATACTACAGTATAGTGCCTGTAAGCAGTCAAGTTCGTCACTTGACAGTAATAAGCTGCATTTTTAGCCACAACAAGCAGCTCCATGTGTCACCCTGACGCTCAGTAGGTTGGTTGATTGGTTGGTCAGTCCACTAAAATTTCCCCACCTTTTGGCACAGTTTTTGCCTTGGAGTCTAGGCTTTGGCATGGAGTTCAAGTGTGTGTGTATGAAGGTGTGTGTTTGTGTTCATGCCAAATGACTAACACACACACACACACACACACACACACACACACACAAACAGACAGACTGACACATTAACACATACAGACACACCATTTTTCCACATCCCTTTTTATACTCATTAGCCTGTTGTTATAGCGAGGCATCAGTGGATGAGTGAAAAGTGTGTGTGCATGAATCATAGACTGTTTATAAAGAGGGACGACATGTCTCCACTTAAGCCAAAATATCACTGCTGGTGACGTCATTTGAGCCAGAGTCTGCATCAAGTTACCACCCAACCAATCGTGAGCAGCACCACTGAACGCGAACACACCGATTGCGATGCATAGCTGTCAATCATGATGTCAGATCCCCTTTATATAGCATCAAATAACTGACTAGAACCAAATATCAGAAAAAATAACACTTGCACATACAACAGCGAAATAAGAACTACCCTACATGGCATAAAACCATCTTTTGTTGAAAATGTATTCAATGTTTACTATGTTATTGTTATTGATCATTTGTACATATAAAAGTGACAAATTATAGATCTGGTATAAATCCCTCTATATAGAGAGTGGTAGGGAATGTGCAGGTGAGGTTGGAAACCCCAGGAGGGCTTATAAATTGACCCCACCTTGACTTTGTTTAGTCTAGGAAAATGAATAATGTACATCTTATTACTGTGGATTTTAGTTTGGCCCATGTTCCATCTGCTAACATTGGGGGAGCGGGGTTTCTGACCCGATGGCTTTACCTTTGGGGAACTGTCATGTCATTCATCTTTACATACGGTCTGTGGTGTGAACGCATGAATGCATGGATGCATTCCTGGATGTGGTGGCAGCTACTGTGAATTCACACTTGTTTTAAGTAGGGCATGCATTCTGACCATCATCAAAACCAGAGATGCACGATAATATCTGCACATCATCAGTGTCATCAGATAAAGGCTTTAAAAATATATTGATATCTACACGAAATGAACATTTCTGTCAATATGACAGGCAGATTAGGTGACGCTTTAATTAAGTGACTTTAATCAGTTGAAATAGGTCATATTTGCCCCGGTAGTGGCTACTGTCAGAATTGTCTCATGGAGAGCATCAAATCAAATCAAATCAACTTTATTTATATGGCACTTTTCATACAACAGTAACACAAAGTGCCTCACAGAGGTTAAAAACAACAAAGATCCAAACAGAAAACAAAAAGAAAAGAGAAAACCCAACCCTCCCACCCAACAAAAAGCTATTTAGCTCATAAAATTGAGTTAGTAGCTAGGTAAGAATGATCTAAAACAGAGACATAAAATGCATCAAAACTAAAACCTATAGGCTAACTAAAATAACAAAAGATAAAGGTTAAAAGAGATAAGAACATAAAAAGAGGAAGGGTAAGAATATAAAAAATAAATAAAAAATAGATAATAGATGGATAAATCGGTTATAAGAGGAATTTAAAATAGATAAATAAAGAGATCAGTTAAAAAGCCTGATTAAAAAGATGAGTCTTGAGCCTCTTTTTAAAAACATCAACAGTCTCTGCAGCTCTGATGTTCTCCGGCAGGCTGTTCCACAATCGGGGGCCATAATAATTAAATGCCGCCTCCCCGTGTGTTTTAGTCCTAGCTTGCGGTATGGTTAAAAGGCCGGTGCCGGAGGACCTCAGGGTCTGCGAGGGTTGATATGGTAAAAGCAGGTCAGATAAATAAGAAGGCCCAAGACCGTTAAGACATTTAAAAACTAATGAAAGAACTAAAATTGAAATAAAATCAAAATAAAATCGATCCTGAAGCGCACAGGGAGCCAATGCAGCAATTTTAAAACTGGTGTAATGTGCTCCCGCCCTCTGGTCCTCGTCAGCACTTGTGCAGCTGAATTCTGTAATAATTGTAGATTTGAGATACTCTTTTTGGGAAGACCAGAGAGCAGGGCATTACAATAATCTAACTTAGAGGAGATAAAAGCATGCATCACCACCTCTGTGCTGGCCTGAGAAACAGGCGGACTCTGGCTATATTCTTAAGGTGGTAGAAACCTGCCTTTGTTATGTTTTTAATATGTGGAATAAAACAGAGCTCAGAGTCAAAAATCACACCCAGATTTTTTACAGATTGTGTTGGTTTAAAATCCTGTAGTTTTGGTAAAAGTTTCTCTCTCTGGCCTTCAGGACCAATGACTAAAACCTCTGTTTTGTCCTGGTTGAGCTGCAGGAAATTCGCTGCCATCCATGACTTTATATCTAAAATGCAGTTAAAAAGGGCATCAATTGGCCCTGTGTCATCAGGAGACACGGCAATGTACAGTTGCGTATCATCAGCAAACTATGAAAGCTGATGCCGTGCCTCCTGATGACGTCCCCCAGAGGAAGCATGTAGAGATTAAAAAGAGTTGGACCTAAAATTGACCCCTGGGGGACCCCACACTTTATCTCATGGGTTCCTGAGGAACATGTATCCATACTTACAAAGAAGTGTCGATCAGTAAGGTAAGAGACGAACCAGTTAAAAACAGTACCAGAGAGGCCGACCAGGTGCCTCAGTCTATTTAATAAAATGTGATGGTCTACTGTATCGAAGGCGGCGGTTAGATCCAGTAGTACCAAGACTGTAAGTTTATGGTTATCTAAATTGCACTTGATGTCGTTTAAAATCTTTAAAAGGGCTGTCTCGGTACTGTGGTTCATCCTAAAACCAGACTGATACCTTTCTAAAGTGTTATTTGTATTTAAAAAATCATTTACTTGGTTAAAAACCAGTTTTTCTAAAATTTTGCTTAAAAATGGTAAGTTGGATACAGGTCGATAATTATTAAGAATGTTGGGGTCTAAATTGCTCTTCTTCAGAAGGGGCCTCACCACCGCCGTTTTCAAGGAGGCCGGGAAGACACCTGTCTGAAGAGAGCAATTCACCATGTACAGTAGCTGTTCCTCAAAGAATCCATATAATGTTTTAAAAAATGGTGTGGGAATTGGGTCGAAAAGGCAGGTTTTGGGCTTTACTTGGGAGAAAACTCGACCAAGTGTCCTCGCATCAACCAGGGCAAAACTCTCCAGTGTTTCCTCAGGTAAAAGCAATGATCCAGGTGTGTCGACAGTTAAAATCTGTTGCGATAAAAGACTGGATCTGATGTCATTGATTTTACTTCTTAAGTGGTCTGCAAAGTCCTCACAATGGGCATTGGTTGTTGTCTTAGGTGATCTGTTAAAATTACTGTTTGTTAAAATATCAATTGTGGAGAAGAGGAATTTGGGATTGTTTTTATTGTCAGAGATTAGTTTTTTGAAGTGGGAAATTCTTGCCTGTTTGACTGCGTTATTGTAGGTTTTGAGATGTTGACGTAATATTTCGTAGTGGACTGTTAGGTTTGATTTTCTCCACCATCTTTCAGCACTCCTGCAGTATCTTTTCAGTTGTTTGATTTCCTGATTTCTCCATGGGGGAGTAGGTTTTGTTCTAATTGTTTTGATTAAAAGTGGAGCCACTGAGTCCAGCATTGACTTGAGTTTGTTGTTAAAATTGTCCACAATAAAATCACAGGGTGCTGGTAAAATCTCTGCAGGAGTGCTCTGTAAAATCTGGATAAAATTTGCAGCCACTTCAGAAATTAGGTAGCATTTCCTCACTGTTCTCACCGGGGCCTCCTGTTGGTTAAAACTGGTCATGTTAAAAAACACACAAAAGTGGTCGGACACAGCCAGATCCACAACAGAGGACACACCCACGGACAGGCCATAGGTTATGACCAGGTCCAGGGTGTGCCCTCTGCTGTGGGTCAGCTGCGTGATATGTTGTTTAAAATCTAAACAGTTTAAGAGGTTTAAAAATTCTCTGGATACTGGGTCCGAGGTGTTGTCAATGTGTAGATTAAAATCACCAGTTATTAAAATCCTGTTGTAGGTGGAGTGAATGACTGATAATAATTCAGAGAAATCACTGATAAAAGAAGTGGAGTACTGGGGTGGTCTGTAAACCGTTATGCAAAGGATAGGAGGGCTGCTAAAAACAAAGGCATGATGCTCAAATGACGTGTAACTGCTAAAAGAAACTTCATTTGAGGACATTGTGGTTTTTGTTACTGATGCAGTTCCGCCTCCTCTTTTACCTCCCCTAATAGAATATAAAAAGTTAAAATTTGGTGGGGAAGCCTCAGTGAGAACAACAGGTGTGTCGGTGCCAAGCCATGTCTCTGTCAGGAGAGTACTGTCTAGGTTATTGTCTAAAATTAAATCATTTATGATAAAAGATTTGTTTAAAAGGGAGCGCACGCCATCCAAACCTGTTAAAGTACAATGGCTTTCACAGTTTTACATGTAACCTAACTTAAGAAGTTTTCTTATTGTCCCAGTGAATGTGTGCAATTTGAAGAGCATTTTATTTTATATGTGCATCTGCCAGTGGGCCATCATTATAAGAGTATAATAATGTTAATTCCACTACAGGAGAGACCTGATGTTCTCTGTAATTAGGTGGAAAAAAATATGTGCATATATAGGTGAAAGCATAGGAGAAAAATAAGTTAGAAAATACTGGCATTTAGGATATCAGCAAAAATCCAGTTATGTGCATCCCTGATGAAAACAGTTACATCTAAACCAGGTACAAACATAGTTTAAAACCTCGCCATTTTATTGACACACAACATAAAGTTTGGTCGTTGGGTGGAGCCATCTTGTATATGTTTGATTTGAAGTTTATGTAACACAAACATGCAGCTCAGGTTGGTTTGTTGAGGTTATGAAAACAAAACTATATGTGCGTTTAAAAGAAACACAAATAAACTTTTCAAAAGAACACAAGGAAATCAACAAAAGAAAAGCTCTTCTACCATTATGCTTTTAAGCATGAATCTACCCATACACACAAACCAAAATTAGTGCTTATCAGTGTCTAATCATTATTATATTTGTCCCAACATACACATTTTAACAACATCAGTAGCTCAGGGTACTTTAAAAAGTCTATTCCCTGAAACAATGAACCCCCTCCACAATACTGAACTTGGTACAGTCCAGGCCCCCCTTTACTATAAAGCCCATTGGAAGCTCTCACTTCCTGTTTGGCAGTTTAAACCCACAACCAGCAGGTAACATGGATGGAAGCTCATTTACAAACATTTGGTTGATTAAAGTTGCTTGTAACTAATACATAAATCTAAATGGGATGTATTAATAAATGAAATGAGTTTTTATGTAATTAAGATTGTGAATGATGACAGTATGGACTAGATTGTATCTGACCACTGTGGAACCTGCTCTTAAAGAGGACATGTTAGCAACGTGACAAACTTTGCTTAATGCTTGATTCAGACTGTAAGCCAATATTGTCTAAATGATCCCCAGTTCAATATTAGATGTTTAACCTTTTCAAACTGACTGTTCCTGATAAATTTGAATGCATGACACTCCAGGTCCAAAGAAGAGTGAAAGCTCCAGTAAAGCTGGGTCTAACCCTGGCCTGGTTTAAGTGGGGTTTTTTTGTCTTTATTTGATAATAGTGGTGTTGAGATGAAGCTTCATGAAGCGTTGAAGCTTTCCAGCATATTTGGTTTGTAAAATATCTCAAGGCTTCAAAACCACCTGTTGGTCAAAGAGTGTAAAAAAGCAGATGTTCTCGGCCATGTTATCTGTGATATACCATATATTGGCCCAGCAAAGGCTTTTGAATAATGACTGTCAACAATGGAAACAAAGTAATGCATCAAATGTGTGTAAATCAATCCTTCAGTCAGTAATCGTAACATAATTTAATAATGTCAGCGGGGGAAATATTAGTGTTCTGGAAAAAAAACTGGAAAGTGGCCATAGTTTAATGAGGCAGAGGGCAGGGAATTTGCTTGAGTAACAAGGAAAATGAAGTAGAGGTGAGACTTTATTCATTTTTGTTCAGGAACAATGATTTCTCAGCTCCTCAGCAGCTTTGGGCATCATCAATGATGTCACAATATAAGCCTTGATAGGTGCTTTACGGAAAACGTACTGGATTTTTTTGACACATGCTCTGAAGCTTTGCCACAGCACATAACCTCTCTCATTCATTCATTCATTCATTCATTCATTCATTCATTCATTCATTCATTCATTTTCCATAACCGCTTATCCTGTTGGGGGTCGCAGGGGGGCTGGAGTCTGTCCCAGCTGACATTGGGCGAGAGGCAGGGTACATCCTTGACAGGTCACCAGACTATCTCAGGGCTGACACATAGAGACAGACAACCATTCACACTCACATTCACAGCAAATTTAGAGTCACCAATTAACCTGCATGTCTTTGGACTGTGGGAGGAAGTATCTGGAGAAAACCTGGAGGAACCCTTTTGCTGTGCGGTGACAGTGCTAACCACTGCACCACTGTGCCGCCCATTAATCTGGCCTCTGTACAACCTACTCCAAATAAGGCACAGGTTAGCATTGTGACACAAAACATGCTTAATTCAGACAGTAAGCCAATAAAGTCTGAATGACCCCAATATTAGATTTTTATTTTTTGATAACAAACTGTCTGTATTTCTGATAAATAAAATTTTGATGATGTTGTGTGATGCTCCAAGTCCAAAGAGGAGTGAAAGCTCCAGCAAAGCTGTTTTTTGTCTTAATTTGATACCACAAAATCTGGTGTCAATCAAATACCAAGAGATACAGGGCCAGAAATGCTGATATACGTACTTTCTAGTATTAAAAGTAGCTTATGCACTTTCATGTAGGGGAGGGCAGAGTAGCATGATTTATGAGGTAATCAGCCTGCTGAAGTAACAGCTAATGATGACCAATTACAGTTTGAATACGTAACATTAACTAATGCTGAAGATCTGATTAGACTAAAATGTTAATTTCATGACTATATACCTGGGTATTCCTCATCTCGCTCTTCATTTTACTCTGTCTGTGTGTCAGGGGTCTGGATGCCGAGGCATTTCCCTCCTGCTGCCTTCTTTTCTGTTGCAGCACCTCGTTCTTTTCCTCTTTCGTTCAGCCGCCATTGCAATTATCTGTCGGATTAAAGTAGTCAGCGCTTACTATTGCGTGCCAGGTTGTTTGCACAGACAGTTTTGCTCTTGAAATACAAATGGATACAACGTAGAAGAGAGACACTGATCCCTTTTGTTGATATCAGTCATTTTGATCTTCAAAGCAGAAATGTAGTATCTGTAGCACTGATATTCTGTTATTGATCCACCCACCCCTGGTGCAGACGTGACAGGGAGTGAGGGAAGACAGAGGAGGGATGGCATGCATCAAAACATCCCGTCTGACCTGAACCTGGTTATTGCATATTGATATTGCAATTGTGTGAATTTAGCATCTTCAACTCCTTGGCCGTCGAAACGCTCTATAAACAAATGTTTTGGCAAAGAATCCCTGAATTATTCAAGAACTGTGAACCAGATATACTCTGAGCTGGACACTTTGCTGCTGAAAAATAAACTCGGTGGCAGACAAATGCCGTCTCTTACTTAATTTCATCATATTATCTGCATCTGTGTGCTGCAGTTTCTTGTAACTTGTCAGCCACAGACCAATGCTGATACCTCTGATAAGCTAAAGTAAGCCAATAATTATGTCCGTGATAATGTATCAGCCAGTATGCAGCATGTTGGCCATAGTGATCTTTAATATGTTGCTAGTAATGGGTTCTGGTTGTGTATAATGCCAATTCAGACTCTGTATATTGTGATTGTGCTGTGCCTGCATTGCTGTCACATTACTCATATTATGCATGTCTTTTAACAACGCGGGCAACAACAGAATCAGGGACTTTGATACAGGGTTGTTATTCATCCATCAGATCATTTATTTATGTTTCTATTAAGAATACCAAGAGTGAGCTCCCCCGGAATATATTAAATCTAATTTGTACAAAGACTCCTTGACCTGGAAGGACAAAAGAAACTCTTATCAGAAATCAGCTCTTTGTTTACACCACAAACTGCAGGAGGCTGGTGGAAAGATTTTCTGTTGTTGTTTATCCAGGCTGACTGTGGGCAGACAGGACGGGCCGCCCATCACTCGAGTTTTTTTTCTCACTTAACTCTTCACATTTCTCTTCAGGAAGACCTGCAGCAGTTGATACTGATGCCTCTACCAAACGTCGCCATTCTGGGTCAGGACCCCCTGACAGGTACAAGATAACCACATGATCCTATCAGTGCCATGTCTCTCAGCAGCAAGAAAGTAATTATACTTTATATACGAGTCCATATCTCTGCTATCTGTGAAACACATTAAGGTGATAATGATAGGGAGGATGGTGGCGGGGGGTGGAGATGATGATGATAATGATGATGATGATGACAGTTATTTCTGTGTCCTCAGAGGCAGCCGTGGAAGAGCTCAGGCGGCTGCTGCTGCTCTTACTGGGATGTGCAGTGCAGGTGATCACACACTCACATGACCATCACGCTTTCTGAAGGTCGATAATGACACCGGTGTTGTTTTACTGAACCTGCGGACAACCAGTGTTTTGCACCAGATGTTCAGTGTTTTACATTTTTAGCCATACCAGCGGTTCGGTCAGTTGGTCCATCTTTTGATCCAACACTAGGACTCAGAGTAAAAAATTTATTGGATGGATTATCCTCTGTCCCCAAAGAATGAGCACTAATAATGTAGGTGATGCCCAGACTTTTTATCCACTACAGGATTTCTACTTATCCAACACTTAAAGGGGAACTACATCCATTTTTAAATTCATACATGTCATTCCTATGGTCCAGGACAGTCCACAAATATTAGTAAACATGAACAACTCTCTCCAAAATCCAAAAACTAGAATGCTAAAAGTCAAATTTGTGATGTCTTCAAGTACAAAGTCTGGAGCTGCTTCATAGACAGTGGATTGGGAGAGATGTTCTAGTTGACACTGGGAGCGCCCAGGGAAATCTTCTGAGTATATTGGTACATTTATGTTTCAAAACTGAGAACACTGCAATAGAGTGAAGCTCATTTGGATGTAAAAAAGAAATGAAACATTCTGTTGACAAAATCAGGCTCCTGTTCACTGTCTGTAGAGCAGCTGAAGACTTTATACTTGATGACATCACAAATTTGAGACTTTCTTCTCTGGTTTCTGGCTTTGAGAGAGAGCAGCTCATGTTCACATATGTAGATTGAATTTACCTAGGCCGTGGGAAAAGCATGTTGGGATTTTAATTAAGGTGGTGTTGCCCTTAAAGAAAATGAAAGGGCACCAGTGCATGCAAAGTTTTTTTGCATGAAGGGCAGTCTAGGGTACTGAAACTCAGTTCCAGCATGACACCAGTTCCTATACAACCAGTACCTACTGAATCATAACAAAAATTTCAGTGTCTCATTTCGGTGCCAAATTGTGAGAGTAGTGAGAGAGTGTGTGTGTGTGTGTCTGTCTGTGTGTCTGTGTCTGTGTGTGTGTGTGTGTGTGTGTGTGTGTGTGTGTGTCTATGCTGGTGAGGCATGACAATGAGGCTGTAGAGAATGACGTTAAATGTGGTGGGGCAACATGTGTGAACAGTTGAGAGTGTTTGACAGTGATATGACATGATGTAAAAACTTCAAGACCTGAGACAAGTTCCTGTGTCTTCCTTACCACCTGTTAAATAAAGTGAAGGTTGTTAGCCCTGAAGTTAGCAAGCAACGTTAGCCTCCCATTGGAACCGGACCACCTTCACTTAAGGTGGAATGTTAAGGTGGACCAGCCATTCTCATTGTAGTGACAATCTCAGCTGCACTAAAACACAAACTGGAGAAATACTTGTTTGCTGAGTCCCTCCTGAATTAGGGAGATTATTATTGATCCCAACCCCAAATTTATGTGTGCTGTGATTAGTACTGTAACTGTTATTTAGTGTTAAGGTATTGTAGTTGGGTTAAGTTTTATTTTACTTATTAGGTGATTTTTTTTTTTTTTGTTAAAAGTGTTTTCCATTTATTCACATTCATATATATTTAAGTACACTTTAGGCCAAATATGTTGTTCGATTTTAAGTTTAAATTAGCTCTTGCAATAAAAAAAGGTGTTCTTGTTTGTCACTGTCATTTATCCTTTATGTTCTTTTATTAGTGTTGATTCAGGCCAGTGGCGTACGGCAGTCAGGATGAGCCTCAGTGCACACTGTCGTGATGGGCCCTAGTGCTAGATTTTGCGTTGAACAGCACACTATATATTTTATTGTATTGTCACATGATCAAATATAGACTTGACGTTGGACAACATACATATTGCCAATCATCACTGCAATACTGTGTATTACAAAAATATTAATAAGAGAAGATATTTTTCATTAAATTGATTTTAAAAATAGTTTATTTATAGTTCATTTAGTTTATGTAAAATGAACATCTAATTTTGTTATAGATTGTTACCGACTATTTCACAAAAGAAACACTGACGGAGATGTGTTTGATATATACAGTGCAGCCAAACTGACTGCACTGTATATATTTATGCCCCTAGTTCAGGCACCATTTAGGAACCAGTATCGGGGAGAAAAACAAAGGATACCCAACCCTAATCCCAGAGGACACTTCATTCTTCTATCTTCACTTCTATCATGTTTCTTCTACCTTTGTGTCATTGAAGTGAGCTGTTTTGCTGAGTTTGTTTTGAACATGGGCCAACCGGGCTGAGGGTGACACTTCACTAGTAATTTGAGTATAATTTGATCTTAAACATGCGCACACACCTGAGACTTCTTTTCATCCCTCTGTGTCTGCAGTGTGAGGAGAAGGAGACATTCATTCAGCAGATCCAGTCTCTGGACATTGAGACCCAGGCAGCCATAGCCAGCTGTATCCAGCAGGTATGTTTTAATCAAATCAAGGACACCCCTAAATATGAAAGGCCTTCACTGACTGACCGCCAGTATGGGGAGATATTATCCAGAGGATGCGCTTCTAAGAGGAGTTTTGTTCCGAAATATGATTTAGGAAAGAATTTCCTCACTGTCTGGCCTGCAGGCAGAGAGACTGAAACTATTATACCTTCTCCTGGCGCTTCAAGTAAGTGTGAAAATGAGCTGCTTGTTATTCTGCTGGCAGCCTGTTAAGGACCTCTGGGTGCCCCTTGCTGCCACCGTAGAATGGATCCTCCACCCCTCATGTCCACCTCTCCACCTCCACCTCTGTCACATCCTCCTCTCGCCTTCATCTTTTTTTTCTGTCATTCTGCTGTCCAGTCCAATACCGCCTAATGCCAAATTGTAGTCTTTTTAAAAAATCCCCCCCGTGAATAATTGCCAGCATTACAAAAACAGCATGTTGCATACCAGCGTGTCTGAATTACAGTAACAGCATGTTGCCCACCAGCCTTTTTTGTGCCAGGTTTCTCAGCCTCATAAATCATTGAGGTGAGAGGTGCTCTTCCTGTGTGGATGGATGCACCCCCTGCTTGCTGTTCATATGCCTTCCACCCGAGGACATTTCAAACCTGTCTACATAATCATTAGTTTTGCCTGCATTAGTCAGGCATTTTTGGACACGCTTCCCTAACAGATACATTCCCAAACAAATGTCAGAAATGTTTTTTTTCCCCTCCTTTTTAAATAGATTCATCTCTGCTTGGTATTCACACAGCCTTCACACTGCCTGGATTGTTTTTCCCCAGATCTGCCATCTTGTGTCAGACGCACGTTGATCTTATCATGTGACCTGAGAAACTGTCCTTGCTGCAGGTGACTCAGGATCCTCGCA
The DNA here is from genome assembly GCF_011397635.1 of Epinephelus fuscoguttatus. NCBI lineage: Eukaryota > Metazoa > Chordata > Actinopteri > Perciformes > Serranidae > Epinephelus > Epinephelus fuscoguttatus. The sequence continues at coordinate 20,441,464 of NC_064760.1, read as the reverse complement.
TGGTGCTGCCGCTGCGGTGGGAGGAGCTGGTGGAGGCTGAAGGCGCAGACTTACAGCTGGCGTTCAGCTCCATGGCCAAACAGATCCAGAGCCTGCTGGCACAGAGAGACACACACCTGGAGGTATACATACACACACGCTTAAAATAGTTTGACATTTTGGCAAATGTGCTTTTTCGCTTTCTTGCTGAGAGTTAGATGAGAGGATCGATACCACTCTCTGACATGAGTCGTATTGATCTTCTCATCTAAATCTCGGCAAGAAAGTGAATAAGTGTATTTCCCAAAATGTCGAAATATCATGTGATGATGTTTTCACACCAATGTGAGAAACACGGGAGCGTAAGCTATAAGCAATGCAGTCATCACTTGACCTATTGAATAATACACCTGATTGGAAATTGCTTAATTGGGGACACCAGACATTAAACTGCTGTTTGACTTTTTTATACATGTATACCATCTGTTCAGACAGATGGAGTCCAACACATCAGACAGACTTTTTTGTGCCTTAAAATGATTTAAACATGAGTCCTCTGGTGGCTCAGACAACATATAGTTTAACATCAGTGTCCCTGGTTTGACTCCTGACTGGGGACCTTTGATGCACAAAACAATGTGTCGGGCATTTTTGTACGAGACCTGAACAATATTTTCCATGACTTTATAATAAGAAATTTAATTTTCATGAAGTTAAAAGATTGAATTAACTGGAAATTAGGACATGCATAAGTAAGCTCTTGTTTCATCAGGGCTTAATTGTGTCACATATTTGATTAACATTTTATATCTTATGCTGCTCAGATCTCATATTCAGTTTGTAGCTATTATTTACCACTCGCAGTCGTAGTGATTCTGCCTTTTTAACAACCCAACTACCCAACAACAACAACAAACAACCTCTCATAAAAGGGATATTTTCCCAATTTTCAACCAGCTTTGCTGCAAAACAATGTGGCAAGTAGGGATGCACCATTTATAAGCTTAAAATCGATATCGATCGATACTCGCCTTGTTGACTACCATTGACCTATGGGAAAATAAGATGACATTCACCGATGTCAGTAGCTGATGTTTTCTGTTGTGTCACATCAGTTTTGTGCAGGCTAAAAAGCAGAGCTCAGGACTAACGGCCACAAACATTAACCATTGAGCAGGTACAAGAAGAATACAATGATTGTTAGGCAGATGTGATCTCACTGCTGTTTGACGAGATGGCTACTAGCACCCGGCGTCCCTGCATCCTGGGGACAGTCCAAAATGTGTTTGGGACAAACAGAGATCTTCCCCAGGACACTTTCGGGGTGAAAGGATGCAGTAAACCCACTATCGATGTGTCAGAGGATGCACCGTATTGGTTCCCTGACAATGCTACATTGTGGACAACATATCAGTGTTAAAATCCGCAGGAGGAGATTAACGCGTTAATGTCAGCTCTCTGCAACTGAAGACTGCAACTAACAGCTCACGGAGGTTGCATTGATTAACATTATGATGCATTCAAGCTCTATTCAGTAAAAATGAGTATGGGGTGAGGGTAAATTATTAGTTTTTCATGATTTGAACTTTTTCACCGGTATCAGCTATTGGTCAAATTGTTATTTTAATCATCGGTATCAGTCCAGAATTTCAAAAATCAGTGCATCCCTAGTGGGTGCTATGTGTAATTTTTTTTTTTTTCGGTTCAAGGGCTGTTGCTTGAACTCATCGACTGTATAAATGATGGATGTAGCCACAGTGACGTTACCCATTGGTTTGTGGACCTCAAGATGTCACCATCTTGGATTTTTGAAGTCACAAGTGACCATATTTGGACGAGAGGGTGGAGCTAATGGTGGCTGCTAGCTTTGTTAGCACATTACATTTACAGCTGTGATTAACTGTGATAATGCTGATGCTGATGTTGTTATCTGCAAGAGAAAAACAGGCTTAAACAAAATGTGCTAACTGGAAAAATTTTACATCCGACTCCTTTTAGTGCAACCAAATGTTGAACAAGCCTTTTTTAGGTGAGCGAAAAGTTACAGTTACCTCTTATGAACTGAAATAGCGATAGATACGGCTGCACCTATTCTCTATGAATCTTTGGTTACGCTATAGTTACCTTACCTAACCAATGTTGTTGCTGTAGTAGCTTGTTGTCAATGGATGGCGCACACCTGTTAGTCAAAGCAGCCTCTTTAATTCTACATAACTTTAAGCTTTAATAAAATACAAACTGGTGGGATATATAAAAATTAACCCTCCATACAGTTGTCATGAATGTGGAAAAACGCTGTAGAGACCAAAACCATTTTTCTACCAGGCTGTGAACATGTTTTTTCTGCTGTAAAGTTGGGCATTTCAACATGGGGCTTTGTGGGGATTGACTCACTTTTGGAGCCAGTGTCAAGAGGCTGTTAGAAAAACTGCAGTTTTGACACTTCACAGTGGCTTCATTTTTCACACCCCAACTATAGATAGTAGTTCTGCATTTTCATACTCGGTCACCATGGACACAAAGAGTGTAGAAATGGATCGAGAGAGAAAGAGGCCCACCACACAACTTTACCTCTGTTTTCTCTGATCATGTAGCATCAATTTCAGAGGTACTTGTGTCTCTAGACTGCACAGGCGGTTCATTTTTTATCAATCAATCAATCAATCAATCAATCAATCAATCAATTTTATATATAAAGCCCAATATCAGAAATCACAATTTACCTCACAGGGCTTTACAGCATACGACATCCCTCTGTCCTTAGGACCCTCACAGCGGATAAGGAAAACCTCGCCAAAAAAACCCCTTTAACGGAGAAAATGAAAAGACCATCTTTCCAGCTGTGAAATGCTTCTTTAAACCTATTTTTCAAATGAGTAGGTTGTAGGATAGATTCAAATTCAGAAAACATGAGTATACTGTGAGGCTGCCATGTGTATAGGTTTGTGGTCTGTGCAAGTTTGTGAAAAGTAAATGAAGAAATCAAACGTGTCGGTCCTCTGTCTGGAAAAATAGGAAAATATATTTTAGATTTACAAAGTCATTTTTTTGTTTTCAAAACAGGAAAACCTAGACTACAATAATTACCCTGTATATGAGTTTGTTCTCTTTGTTTGACACCACCCTGCATCTTCAAATCCACTGAGATTTTTTACCATCTTTTTGAGGGATTAAAAAGCATTATTAAAGAGACTTTCTTTGTTTGGAGCAGTGAATAATATTCTAAACCTTTAGCTACAACTTTAATATGAGATCAGAGCAACATAAGACATTAAATTTTGATCAAATAATTCCCACTGACTCAAAAAAGCCCTGATGAAACAAGGGCCCACTTTGATCTCCTTTAGTTTAGCCGTGTAATCGCATGGAAACAGAAGAGAAAAGGCATTTTACATTCATTTTGCAGAGAAACAAATTGTTTAAAACCCAACAGGTAGATAAACACCATAATGACACTGTACCTGCAGTCAGTTCAAAGTAAACAGACCTTATTACTCAATATAACAAACACATTTTGAGCCAGGGAGGTTATGTTTTAGGTTTGGTTTGTTTTTCTTTTTGTCAGCAGGATTACAGAAAAACTACAGGCCCAATTTTCATGAAACTTATTAGTAGATGGGTCGTCCAAGGAAGCACCCATTAGTTTTTGGATCAGATCAGAATCACAGGGTGATTCATTCATTAATATTCCATAACCACTTACCCTGTTAGGGTTGCGGGGAGGCTCGGGCATATCACAGCTTACACTGAGCAAGAGGCGGGGTACACCCTGGACAGGTCACCAGACTATCACAGGGCTGACAAACAGAGACAAACAACCATTCACACTCACATTCACAGCTACGGACAACTTAGAGTCACCAGTTTACCTGCATGTCTTTGGACTGTGGGAGGAAGCTGGAGTACCTGGAGAAAACCCACGCGGACACAGGGAGAACATACAAACTCTGTACAGAAGGGCTCCCCCACCCGGGATCGAACCAGGAACCCTCTCGCTGTGAGGCAACAATGCTAACCACTGCCACCAAGGCTGGATACACAAATTATTTTTCACCTCTGTTAACATTGTGAGACAAGGCATGTGACCGTGGCGGAATAAATGCTTTACATCTTAACATTTAGTAGATGCTGGTGAAGTTCATAGTGACAAAAGCCAAACAGTCAGTTGTAGAAATATAATGACTCCTCTGGTTATCCCACATGTCATTACGGAGCACTTAGGGAGAGTGGTTTCATGGGGGAACTGATACAATTTTAACAATGCTTCTTTCTCAAACTAAGTGTGGCTATGGAAACATAAATACACACATATGATGCAACGAACTGTACTCTTATGCACATCCAAATGTCATCTGTCTGTCTTCACCAGAGATATTCATTCAGATTTGACTCAAGTAAAAATTTCCTCATGGGAACATGCAGTTTTTCACAGCGATGGTAACAAGCTGTCATGTTCATGATGTTATTTCAGTCTGAACATTTGTTATTTGTACATGTGTGAGTGATGCTAAAGTGTTTTCTGGTTTTCAGAAATGTATGTTCGATATGTAAAATATTTCCACTGTAGAAGTACATATTTATTGCGCAGCTGAGAAGATAAGGCTTCAGCTAGACACAACCGTAGTATGACATCATTTAAATAGTTTTGGAAATATATCCACATATATGTAGTGATTGCTCTTGCGGATTTTAATTTCAGAGAACTGGACTATTGGCCTTGGCAGAGGTCTGCGCTCACCGAGTGCGCCTCTAGTTATTTTTGTTTTTAATCTCTTTATAGTGGCAGTTTCAACTTACCAAAGTTCCACGGCCACTTGGTTTGTGAGATGTCTTGGTTTTAACTTGTGTTTCTGTTCCTTTCTTGAAGATCCACAGTACTTACATGAGGCAGGGAAAAAGTTGAACGAGGTTTAGGCAGATCAAGTCCTGCCAAAATTACATCTTGTGTGGTTTACTACCGACTTGATGTCCTATTTCTGTATATTCTTACTTACTACCTGCTATTATACTTAAACACCGCATAACACATCAAAAACGTATTACCATCCAAACCAACAATAGCTTCATGTCGTCCACAATCTCCTTTTGTCATGTGCACTTAACTGCCTGATGGCACCACACCTGGCATAAAAAACTTGTGCCTGTATTCTGACACATAAATAAAATAAATATAAACATAACCTTAGCATAGTCCACCACCATACGCTACTCAAAATATACAGAAACAGTTGTGCAAACTTCAATAATAGCAGAACTTGTATAATATGTCGTATCAACACAGACATTCTTACCAAATATAAATATGTGCTTCAGTTGCTCTCACATTCTGTCTCACGTGTCTCTCATTCTCTCTCCAAATCCTTCTTTTCCTCCATCCTCTGTGTCCCTTGCCACATCTCTCTCTTCCTCCCTCTCTCAGAGGATAGCAGAGCTGTGTCGGGAGCGGGAGGCCCAGTCTGACTCAACCATGGCGCCCCTGGGTGGTCACAGCGAGGAGCCATCCCAAGGTCTGGCACTCCAGCTGGCAGACAGCAAGGCCAAACTCCGCCGCCTTAAACAACAACTGTGAGTGTTTGTGTGTTTATGTGTGTGTGTGTGTGAGAGATTCAGAAACTCAAGAGAAACCTTTAGAAAAGTTACGATAAAGGTCAACATGAAAAATGTGCAAATTATTTTGTCACATAAAACCGTGAGTCGTTACTCAGCAACGAGTGAGGGACAAATCAGGTAGTCACTGTGACTGTATCACAAAGGTCACTGTAAGCCAATTATAATTGCAGGATGTCTTTAAATGTTTCTCACAAACATAATTTGCTCTAATCTATTTGTTTTATCAGCCAATGTATCACAGAAATAAAACACCTGCAGAATATGTTTGTAAAAGAAGTGTGTAGTTGTACTGGTGCTGATGCTTTTATGTTAAACTAATGTTTTTTAGGGAAGATAAAGGTGATCAGATATTGGATTACAATCTGGAGATTCAAACCATGGAGGAGCAGATCAAGAAACTTCAAAAAGAGGTACAGACAGCCTGACTTGTGCCTCCGGATCTAAAACTGAAACGTGCTGTTCTGTTTTAGTGATTCCTCTGTAAAAGAGAAAGAGATACTCATGATTTGGATACACAGAAAGACTTCACCACACATAAAACTTAACTAGTTTGGCAACAGCTGTAATATACTGTATGTGCGCGCAGCCAACAGCGCAAAACACAGGTGGCTTTTAACAGCCAATAAGTCGATTCCTCTTAGGTTATGTATTTAGCAGCAATTAAACAACACACATTGCAGCCAACTGTAATTTTATCCAGAAGAACACTGTTGTTAAACTTCTCTCCCAGCTGAGCTCAACAGTTTAGAGAATCCAGGACAAAACAACGGGGATGATCCTGGGTCACATGAGGCCTTTGACGAAACATTTCCTTGTATGTTTCCATTGTTGCTGTGCTACATTTAGTTGCAGCATCAAACAGTGTTCTCAAACCATAAAATCTGTTATGTGTAGACACTATTTGGTGCTACGACAAAATGTGGGGGAAAGCTATCTTTATTTAAGCTGTTGTCTAAGTGTTAACTTTATGTAAACCTAATCTTAATATGAACTTTAAAGGGACAGTTCACCCCCAAATCTTACCTGTAGTGCTGTTTATCAGGCTAGATTGTTTTGATGTGAGTTGCAGAGTGTTGGAGATATCGACCGTCGAGATGTCTGCCTTCTCTCCAATATAATGGAACTAGATGGCACTCAGCTTGTGGTGCTCAAATTGCCAAAAAAAACAACATTTGAGACACTCAACAGCAATGTCTCTCTCCAGAAATCATGACCTGGTTACTCAGAATAATAGTTACTCAGACCTTGTTGTGAGCAGTGTCAAGTAGGAACTCTTTTCTTTCTACCAAATTACACCCGCCAACTGTATCACTGCGTGCATCTACTCATGGATGAGATGTAAATATTAATGGCGTCTTCCTGGCTGAGCTGTAATGTTAGCTAGCTCAGTGGTGCTAGGTCACTTAGTAGGAGATGCAAGAGACAAAGAGACATTGCTGTTGGGTGTCTCAAATGTATTTTGACACTTTGAGCACCACAAGCTGAGCGCCATCTAGTTCCATTATATTGGAGAGAAAGCCGACACCTCTACGGCCGATATCTCCAACACTCGGCAACTCACACCAAAACAATCTAGGCTGATAAACAGCACTACAGCAGAGGAAAAATATGTATTTCAGATTTTGAAGTGAACGGTCTCTTCAGACTGAGATCTCGGAGAAATGAAGACAGCAAAATGTTATTTTTTTCGTCTTACAATCCCTGTACACACACACACACACACACACACACACACACACACCTTTCCCTCTTCCTGTATTAGACTTTGTCAACATTTGCTTTACTGCACATCTCCGATCTGTTCACAATCTTCTTTGACCTCATCTGCACGGGTGTATGAATGTGTGTGTGCCTGTGCGTGTGTGTCTGCAGAACCGCTCTCTGCAGGGTGAGGTGAGGGGCATGCGTGCACTACGGGATGAGCTGGACTGTGCCCGAGAGCGAGCTGCGCGGGCCGAGCAGCTCCAGACTGAGCTTCAGAGCTGTAAACACAGATTGCGCAGCCTGGAGCTCACACGCACTCAGCTGAAGGTACACACACACACACACACACACACACACACACACACAGACACGCACACAAACACACAATGTAAATGCACAGTTCACACACACATACTTCTGAATAAGTCATTTACACCAGAGAAAAAAAAAGCATTACAGAAACATCTATTCTACACCATGAAATACATTCAAATTGCTTTGGCAGTAAGTTGTATATTGGAGTCTCGCATACAGAATAACATCAAACATACTCATAGAGCCTTGATACACATGTACACACAAACATGAACTTTTCACAAAGCAAGACCTCATGCGAACATAACCAGTGAAGGTCACATGAAGACGATCCCCCTTTTTAACCTCACCCTGAGTAAGTATTTTTTAAAAAGAAGTACCTCTTTATCTCAAAAGCCATATATTCCCTCTCACGGCCCTGAGCATTTCAATCAAGAGCAAGTATGAACAACTCTGAAGCACAAAGCCAGGGAGATTATATTGTGTGATGTCATCAGGATTTACAGCCCGGAGCTGCTTCATTGACAAAGAGCAGAAGTATGTCTTCAGTTATTGGAGCTTTTACACCTAAATGAGATTTATTCTGAGGTAGTATAACTGTTCTGAGGCAGAAAATGTGCTCATATCCTTGTAAAACACCTCACAGTGTCCTCACTGTCACCTTCTCAGTCTTATTTGATTTATTCTGCCTTCACACTGCATCTCTGTGACAGCCCACATTAGCTGGCAGGATGATTTCTTTCTCGTGTTTGGGTTTATAATTAATTTTCACAATTTCACAGGGAGCTCTTGCGTGGTTGTTTAAACCCGAGGAGCAAATGTTGAATATTTACATGTTGAGATGTTTTCTCTTTCAAAAAATAAAATCCACCACACAACACTTCAAGAGTAATTTAGTTTTTATTACATCTTCGGTGTTATTTGCATAGATGTTTCCATCATTTCTATCGGTAATAACATTTTCTCACCAAGTTAATTGCAGAGATCTGAGGCATCAGATATCCGACAGGATAGCGCAAAGAAAAAGACGGATGGAGGGGGAAAAACACAATCAGTCAGGTTATTACTGATATTTGTGGCGTGCTCAAACGTGGCGTGGTTTAACGACTAAGTCAAGTGTTATAGATAAACTGGCTAAACTTCCGTCCTCTTTACAACCTGTCTGATCATCTAATTACTTGTGTTTCTCACCCTGTAGTTTGTTGTAGTGATGTTGCTGCATTACCTAATCTCAGAGTGCAATTAAAGGTTATTATCGCTGCTAGAAATTATGGTAAAAACTATTAGAATAAGCCTGGAATTGCCCTCAGCTGCCACTAAAGAGGACAAATGTGGATCCAAGATCAATTAGCTTTGAGATCTGCCGCAGCAAAAGACACAGTGTTATTGTTTCAGTTCAAAAGAAGACCCAAATGCAGTACAGCAGGCAGACAGGTGGATTTAACAAAAGGCGAGCTTTAAAGCAGCTGGTAAAATACATCCAAAACAGGCAGGCAACAAAATGAAGCTGGGAGCAAACTAGAATGGCACAATGAACACAGGGAAGTAATAACTAGGAACACAAGAGGCTAACACAGGCAAAGACACCAAACCAGGGAATGAATCCACAAACACAGACGTAGGAAAGACGTACATATACACTGAGACCTAATCACAAGAACATGACACGGCTAAAAAAAAAACAGTGAGCACGGGCAAAAGGAGGGAAACACAAGGACTGGCCAAGAATGGGTCTGCACTATTAGCACACCGGTGTACGCCTGCGGTGTGCCAAGTAGGTGGAGTCTGCACACCATTCAACAGTTGGTGGAGCCACCAGATATTCCAGATCTGCTACTAAATTTCATTACTGAGAGCGGCATATACATCACCACAACCACATAGCTCATACAAACACAAACAAGTCAAGTGAGATAAATAAGACAGAGAACTGATGACTGTCATTTAGGCTCCCATTACATCATATTGTGAACATTACTGACCATGCAGGCAATCATTCGTCAACTAGGAAAGCTACCATTGCTTTTGCCCTGTCATCCGACACTGATGTTTGTTTTATCAGCTGACAGTTACATGTTTGCTGCTGCACGCTGACAGATTATACTCCATTAAAACATCTTTCCCTGCCCTCACCATGACATATTAGGCGGTGCACAGGTGCATTGACATTGAGCAGACCCAGTGAAGACATAGAGGTTGTGGTCGGTAACATTAGGGTGGAGCAAATACAACTAATACAGGACAATTGTACAGGGAGAACTCTGACACAGGAAAGGACTAACGAAACTGAAACCAAGCAGGAGCGTATGAAAACAGGTGGATAAGAGGCAAAGTCAGGAAGTAAAACAAGATGTGACACATGAGGAGAGTGACCTCCAAAACTAAACACAAAACCCCAGAACCATGACACACAGGTAAACAATGTGAATCTCTCAGCAAATGCTTGGCCTTAATGTCCACCTTCATAAAGCCTTATTGACAAGAAGACTTCACTACATTATATACTGTATATAACACCATATACTATGTTTTTTACTCTCTGCTCCCTACAGGAGCAGCAGCAGCTGTGTGCAGCACTGCAGGAGACCAAGGTTCTTCTGGAAGAACAGCTAGCAGACGCACGGGCACGCTGCTCCTTGCTAAGAGAGCTGGAGAGGGACAACCTTCTGCTGCGTCAGAGGATCATAAACGTGGAAGCGGTGGGTGTAATTGAAGGATTGGATTTTTTCTAGAACATTTTAACATGCTTTAATGATCAAAAAACACTTTGCTTTCCTCATACTGTCTGCCTGAGTATACCTGTGTTCACCATCTGACTGAGATGCTCTATGTTAGTGCCTGATTCTCCTGAGTCTCCTGCTGAAAAAGCCCAGTCTGCTCTGATTGGTCAACGTATCCGGGTCTTCCATATTTCATCTTCTCTGCACCGTCATTGCGGCTGGGGAATGACTGTAACGGAGTATGGCAGCAACTTTCCTCCATTAAAAATCACAAATAATTGGCTGACCAATAGATCGCATACAATTAATGGCTCATTTATGCTTAACTTCAGATACATATACAGACAGGAACAGAGCCTTCTATCCATACTCTGCGTTAATTTTATCCGTATTTGTGCATGTTTTCTAAAAGCTTGCCGATATGGACAAAATGGCGCAATACTACTGGAGATCTTGGGGGCAGTGCAGTGTAGTTAAAGCGTTATATGACTGTAGGATACGACAATGACATTTTAAAAATGGCAAAATTGAATGAATCGGTGATAGTGAAAAGAATTCCCCGTCCACATGTTGCGATGTATTAAGTGGCCTCACAGACCACCTACATCGCTGCTTCCATTTACATGTACATTATTATGACCTCCTCCACTGTTGCCATGTTCACAGTTGTGTAAAACTTTTGATTTTGCCCTCTAGTGCCATCTAGTGGATGTATCTATGCCAAAATAAAGGATGCATGGAAGAATGAGGGCGGTGACGTGACATGAAAAATGCCCCCAAAAAAATCATATATAACAGCTTTCAAACATAACTGGACATGTTCCAGCAGGAATATGATCCGAAATTGGGGAGAAATGAACAACATTGTTATCCCGATGTTAGCATGTAGCTACATACAGCAGTGTAGGCTAGGTCATGTAAACACTCGCAGTAGCGTGCCTGGAGCACATGATCATAGAAATCTCTCATGAGGTGACATCATCTTTGAAAGTAGACAAAAAAACTTGAAAAGAGTGTATTTAGAACCCTCTAAAGCCTGAGGATATCCCTCACAGGAGTTACATTTACATACATTTACCTCTTTATTCAAAACTTTTAATATGAACATCCCACACTATATATGACGGGAAGTAAGATGAAAAGGTCCTGTTTAATGTTTGGATGTGTTATTTTCTATATGTGTATGCATATGCATGTGTCTGTTTAAGTGAGGAATTGCCTCAACCCTGCTTTAGATCTGGGTATGACTGCACATGTACTCTTTATGGGACCGGAGTGGCATTTCATGATGAATGAATGTCCGTGTGTGTGTGTGTGTGTGTGTGTGTAGGAGCGGGACACTGAGAGGCAGCGAGTAGATGAGCTACTGGAGATGAACATGAGCCTCGAGGCGGACCTGAGGCACTGCAGCAGCGGCGGCAGCGTTCCCGCTCCAGTCGCTGCGGATCACCTACGTTTCCTCCAATCAGAACTGGAGTCGGACGAGGAGCCAAGCGAGCTGATTGGTCAGAGCACCTGCCTCTCTGCACCTTGTCATTTAAGACATTTTAATTAACTGATAAGAGAAAATATGTTGAGGTAATGCTGGCCCACGGGTTATCAATCAACAATAACCAAGTGAATCTCTTCATATATCATTTTCTCTTTCCTCCATTTCTTTTTTTCTGCCTATCTGCCTCCCTCTCCCTCGTCTCTCTCCTGCTTTATTCTTTATTTCTTTCTCCCTCTGTCTCAGATCAGAAGCCGCTGAGTGTGGAGGTGGGCGAGGCTTCGACACTGATGCTGCTGGGAGCAGAGCAGGAGAATGCAGAGCTGAGGAGACGACTAGAGGAGCTGCAGGCCCACCAGGAGGTCAGGGTTCAGGAGTTCGAGGGTTATGACTCGCAGAAATAATCAATAACAGTTTAGCTCTCTGTGGTCATACATTGAAGCAGGTCATTATTAGAGATAACTCTGCCTGTCTGCACTTTAGAAGCACATGTCCAACTCCACTATATATAAATTAGCTTCCACATGCCCGTAGTGCATTTAATATCAGATATGATCATGTCTTGGTAGGAAGAAGCATTTCAGTCTAGAATTTTTAATGAAAATATCAGCAGATCCACCTTTCAAATCAACTTTAAGCTGCTCACTATCTGGGCAAATGAAACAGGAAAAGCAGGAAGCAACAGTTGGAGGAGTTAAACATCAATCTCTTCTTGCTGCAGGCTGATTCTCTAGATGCAAAGGATGAGCTGGCTTGCCTAGAGACGGAGCATCAGAACACTCTAAGAGAGGTGAGCTGTGAGCGAAATAAAGTCCTTCTGCAGACCTGAATTAAACAGATATGAATGAAATGGTTTCTTGGAGACTGGCCTGCTTCGTCAGACAGTGTTGAGCAACATGACGCTGTTGAGTGACTTAAAGGGACAGCTCACCCCACAGTCAAAAAGAGATGTTTTTCCTCTTACTTGTGGTGCAGTTTATGAGTCGAGATAGTTTTGGTTCGAGTTGCAGAGTGTTGGAGATATCGGCTGTAGAGATGTCTGCCTTCTTTTAAATATAATGGAACTAGATAACACTCAGCTTGCGGTGCTTAAAGCGCCAGAAAATACATTTGAAAAACAGCAGCAATGTCTCCTTCCAGAAATAATGACCTGGTTACTCAAGATAATCCACAGACCTGGTTGTGACCAGTTTCATGTAGGAACTATTTCCTTTCTACTGAACTACATCCGCCAATCATAACAGAATGAAGCATGCATCTACTGCTAGCTTACCTAGCACCACTGAGCTAGCTAATGTTACAGCTCAGCTGAGGATGAATGTTTACATCCCATGCTGTCATGAGCATGAACCTCTCATCCATAAGTAGATGCACCCTTGGTTCTGCCCTCTGGAAAGAGGCATTGCCCTTATGTGTGTTTTCTCTGTGTTAGCATAGGTTTTCTCTGGGTGCTCCGGCACCCTCCCAGAGTCCAAGGACATGCTGGTTCAGTTAATTGGTGACTTTAAAATGCCTGTAGGCATGACTGTGAGCATTAATGTCTGTCTATATGATAGTCTGGCAGCCTGTCCAGGTTGTATGCTGCCTCCAGCCCACTGTTAGCTGGGATTGGCTCCAGCCCCCCAGCAACCCTTAAGAGGATAAACATTTACAAAAGATGGATGGATGGATGGATGGATTTTGCATGAACTGTTCCTTTAAGTAACTATATGCAGATAGGATTGTCTAAGGAGTAAGAAAATAAAAGCTTATATCATCTTTGACACTAAGTACTTAGTAATCATAGGCATATGATCGTTTTGTGCGGTAAACTAATTAAACTGAATGCTGAAATAATTAGTCATTCACTTATTATCAGTCTGTTTAATTGATTTGTCAACATATACTTAATGACTCTACGACTCCTCCACCCTCATCAGGACCAAAAACACCAGGATATGCAACCTGATATTACAACATTACCAACATGACAAAATTAAATTAAATACAATAAAAAAACATGCTCTATATTATACTGCATAACAGTATGTATATGCATACACAGTTCAGTTCAGTTCAGTTTTATTATTAATGTCCCAAAGGGCAAATTAGGTTGCAGCGGCATAGAGGCACAAAAACACACACATAAAAACATGGTAAGACAGTACATAACATGGAGACAATACAAGTAAGCACACAGACAGCAGTTACCGAGCAGTATGCTAGCACACACCAAGTCAACAAGACTACCAGCTGACTCCCATTAATAATTATACTAAATAGGCTAGAATAAGCTAAAAATAATAAATATGGTACGTGTTCCGGGCACAGTGACCAGTAAAGTGCACAAAATGACACTAAGACACACAGTGTCTGGTAAAGTGCAACTCTCAAGGAGTGATCAAGAAAAAAGTGCCAGTCAATACATAGCATACAGACAGCTGTAGACACACACCAGTAAAACATATTGCTATTACGTCAAATCAAAAATTACAGCACCAAAATGTCTAATATCAAGGTGTATCAGACATTCAGTTTGTGGGACTCATTATCAACATTAATACCTTGATTTACCGCTTTATCAGAATCCATAATTAAACACAATCAGAAACACTCAGACACAGTTTATTTAATGACCGGTCAACCTGAACCAATCGATTGGAATTTCAGTCATAATATGTGCACCCAGTGTTTAAATGGCCATAGTTGGTAGCGTTATACATACCTCCTTCCATTCATGTGTTGGTCTGCAACGAAAAGTGTCCCAGTGGTGGTCTGTAGCCTCTGTTCAGTTCGTTGTCTTTGTCAATAGCTTAGCAGGTGCTGTCTACATTGTCCCACTTCAAATGAGCAATAAATGATGTCCATGTGATGTAATTTATTGACCAACCCTTGCAATATTTATCGTACTTTTAATCAGTCAATTTTAAATGTTAACATTTGCCACTTGTCACTCTATCATATCATTCTGCAATGAATACATGTGTGAAGACATCTCTTTTGGCTCTGATAAATCTGTGACTCACATTTGCTGATTCTATAATGATAAAAGGATTAATTATAATTAAAATAATCAATATATTAAATGATTGCAGCCCTATTAATGTCACACAGAGTATAATATAAAAATAACTCAGAGGCTGTTTGAACCACCAATTCATACTCTACTTCCTATAAAAATAGTGTGAGTATCGGATATAACTCGCACACAAACATCTACAGATGCTGTGTCAGCTGTATTGAAGTGTAAAACAGATGAATCTACACATCACTGAGAAACACTGATAACTTTTGATCGCAACGGTGTAGCGGCTCAGATGTATGAATGCAGTAGAAATCATTTTCTTTTTACACTGTATATCATATATTCTCTTTATTGTACTATTATATATGATGGCTGCAGCCAGTCCTTCTTTTCAGGCTGCACTGAGTTTTCTTTGGTTATTTGTGCTTTTGTGTACTATTTTTATAACAAAACAAAAGTCATTTAAATCAATCTCTAGTTGTTCTGTTGGCATTTATGCTTCTTTTGTCTTTTTCTCCTTACTTTTTTTTACTTCCTTGTATTGTATGTGGACGCATTTGGAGTAAGAATTAAGTGGTTTCAGTCATCTTCCTCACAATGCATCCAAGATTAGTCATGTTCGATACATGAACCAAAAGAAATTAAACAAAGACAACAAAAGAAGCACAAAGAGATTCAAAGCTGTAAAAGAATTTAAATCTAACTTTCATTATACTTTTCAGTTTCAAAACTTGAAGAATGAAAATGCCACTTTGAAGCAGCACCTGGAACAACTGGTGACCAAACTGCAACACCTAGAGGAAAAGACGAAGGAGGAGGGAGTGAAGAAGCCTGACAGAGAGGAGGAGGTGGAGAGAGGAGTCCAGGGCTCTGAATCCTGCAGGGGAGAGGGGGAAGGAAGGGTGAAGGTGATGGGGGTGAGGGAAAGAAGAGAAGAAGTCATTGGGACCCATAGGGAAGCAGGAGTTGGGGAAGAAATTCTCCATGTTGAAGGGGAAAAAGGAGAACCATGTGATGAGGAGGTCGAGTCCAAGAGGAGAGGAGAGGCAGAGGGAGGCCAGAAAGACAAAGAGAAGAAGGAGAAAGAAACACAGATAAATCAAGAACAGACTGCAGAAACAACAGAGATCCAAAATCACCAAAAACATGTAGAAGATAATACGGAGACAACAGCTGTAGACCAGGTTGTTTGTTCCCTGTCTGGTCCTGATGTGGAGCTTCTGACAAACCGGCTCCAGGAGGCCCAGGAGGAGGCTGACAGACAGGCGATGGTGGCCCAGGACCTGCGCTCCAAGCTGGGGGAGCAGAGTAGGAAGACCTGGGAGGCTGAGCAGAGGCTGGTGGTCCTGGAGGCCGAGCTGCAGCGTCTGAAGAAAGCTGCAGAGAGTCTGGGAGATGCCCGCAGGCAGATAGAGGTATGGATGGATGGATGGATGGATGGATGGATGGATGGATGAAAATGTGCTAATAGAGATATCTACATCATGGATGTGTGGATTTTCACTTATTCCCTAAAATATCTCAAAATGGAGCAAATGAATTGGAACAAGAATTTGTACAGAAAATGTTCCTAAATGATGAACTTTAATAACATTGGTGCTCCCTGCATTTTTCATCTAGCACCATCAGCAGACATTTTTATTTTATTTATGACCAAAAAAACTGCAAAACAAATGACATTCTTATCAGCCTTTAGCTGTGCTCTAAGTTTAGCTCAAATTAGCAACTGTTAGTCTGCTAAGAAGTAAGATGGAACATGGTGAACATTATACCTGCTAGATATCAGCATGTCAGCATTGTCATTTTGAGCAAGTTAACATGCTTGCTGTGCCAAGGTACAGTCACACAGAGCTGCTTAGCATAGCTGTAGACTCTAATGGTACTTGTCCACAAGATTCATCATTCCCATCTCTACAATTCATTGTCCGTGTAAGCAGCCATGTAATGCATTCTAGTAGCCCTGTGTTGTGTTTCCAGAGACGGGGCGTCCACTAATCATTTGCATCAAGTTGAATTTAGGCTACAGTATGCAAATTAGGGGCATCCAGCACGACTCACTGCATATGGAAACTCACAATTTTTTTTTTTTTTTACTAACTTAAATGTTATTCATCTAAAATGAGGACGGATTCAGCAACTGCATGGTTTAACTCTCCCCTCAGATGTTTTCAGAAACACATTTCTGTTAACTATTTTCTTTATATAGGACACTATTTCACATCCCCCGTTGGTTTGTGGACTACCGTTTTGAAGCCTCGAGTACGGCGTGTTGGACATCACCATCTTGACTTTTTGCACCCAGAAATGATCAAACCTGGGTGAGAGGCCGGCGCTTTGGAGGAGCAAGGGGTGAATAGAGAAGCCGAGGACACTATCGGCAGACAGCCTGTTACTCAAAGTGACCACGCCCTTAATTATGCATAACTTCAAGCCTTAAAAAAATGTAAACAGGTGACTTATATTAGCTGTAGGGACCTAAACCATGTTTTTGTACCAGGCTGTAAACATGTTTATTTGTGCTGTTAAGCTGGGTATTTTAACATGGTGGTCTGTGACTGACTTCAGGAGCCAGCCTCAAGTGGCCATTCGAGGAACTGCAGTTTTTAGCACTTCCATGTTGGCTTCAGATTTCAGCCCTTGAGGTTGCTCCGTGATTGCTGAACACCTGCCTGTGGACAGATTTTAGATGTTTGAATGTTCAGCTGACCTGCTGTCAAAAGACTCTTTAGGTTCTGCTCGCAGTTTACTGAAGTTAATAAATTGGAAGCTTATAGACTGAACACACTCCTCATTTCTCCATAATAAGCTCCAAGTTACCTTGTTATGAAAGTTTTACACAAGTTCGTCTCTAAATAACTAAAGAAAACTGTGTGACCCATAAGTTAAAGCCTCACCCGTCAAGTGAGTATTAAAATGTTTGCTGAGTGTTTATTTCCAGTATGTACATATAATCAGGTGTCTGTATGAATAGATAGATAGTTCCCCAGCTCAGTATCCTCCTGTTGTCCTTGCAGGTTCTTCAGTCGGAGGGTTTGGTCATGGAGGAGGAGCTGTGCCGCCTGCGGAGCCAAGCGGAGCTCCACAGAATGCAGACCACGGTCATCGCCACCCTGGAGGGAGAGCGGGCCGCACTGGAGAGAGACAGGGACACGCTACGCAGCACCATGGATGCTCTACGCACCGCCCAGCGCAAGGTTAGAGAGTACACATGCACACACACACACACACACACACACGCGATGCAGCTGTGACACTAAACATTGTCATAACCATGGCAGATGTCATTTTACTTCATGGGAGATGGACGAGGGGCAGGGAAGAGACATGAACAAACCAAATATAAAAGAGTTTTGTGATGTAACACAACCTCCCAGTAATTATTCAATTTTTATTGTTCAATAATTTCTATACTTAGTTACATTAAATACTTAACATTAGACAAGGGCTCTGTTTGCCAAATAAATGTGTTTTGTTTTGTTTTGCATTTATATCTGAAATGTAATTACATTATTGCATGCAGAAAGTGTTCAGCGGGAGGTGAATTTGACAGCATGAAGTGAAACGGATGATTCAAGCTGAGAGCAAAACAACATGTTTTTATACACCCAGTATTGCGAGAGCGAGTCTGTTTTGATCTGAGATGTTCACATATTGACAAGGAACTCATCCACGCTCAGAGGAGAGATCACAGCTTTTGACACAACTTATTTGGTGCTTTTCCCTAGAAGGTTCAAGGAAAAACCAAACCAAGAATCCCTGTTTTCAGACTCTCTGTCGCAGGGGTGTGGAAGTCTTTGAGATTTCCTGAAAGGAAAAAAAGTGATTCAGAATAATGTGTTTAATGTGCTATTTGCAGTAAAAATGCAAGACATCACAGAAATTGCAAGCTAAGTGGAAAAGCAGTGCTAAGTCAGCATTAAAGAAATACCATAAAAGGGGTTCATGAATACCTCCCATTCAGAGAGAGTCGTACGTAATCCTCCTTCTGATGTTGTAATATTTGACTGTACTACCCGCCCTCTTTTCATAAAGAGAAGATCAACTCTTTATTGTGCTTGTTGTATTTAAAAATCTACTAACATAAATAGAGCTGTACTTATCTCTTAGTACACTCGGTGTTGGCTGAGAAAATATATTCAGACATGTTTCTACAATATCCAGTTCAGTGTGAATGAGCATGTTAGAAATGAATGTGTTTCGGCTGTGACACCATCCACCTATATGATCCCATGAAATCAGGTCATATAGATGTAGATACCTTTGAAAAACAGTGGATTATTCCTTTAATTTCCCAACACTAAAACAACAATCCACTGTCTGAATGTTACAGTAGAGGAAGTACTGTGCTATCATTTTGGTTAATGTGTAAATTAATGTACATCCACACAGTCAGCACTAAAATATGTTCATTTCAATGCTCGATGATTTAATTCCTGAAACAAAAGAGCTTCCAGTCATGTTTGAGTTAGACTTTGTATTCTGACTACCAGGATGAGAAGAAAAGACTCAGATTAATGGAGACTATAACAGTCTGTGTTAAATGAAACATGAAATGCACTCTACTTCTTTCAGCTGTAGGGGTGAATAAAACCCAAATAGGAAATTACAACTCATCTGCATCCTCTTTCTACCCTTTGCTTCCTTGTTGTTATTGTTGTTGTTGTTGTTGTTGTTTGGATTTACTGAATTACTCTGTGCTGAAACATAACCAACAATGTAGTATTGATTTGGTCATTTCATTGATCCATTCATGCAGAAATATGGTGCAAAGATTGATTTAATTTGCATTAATTAATGCGATGTGATTCTAAGTCTGGAGGAAACGGCTCCTTAAAGGAGCATTTAAGGTTCCCCTGGGGAGGTATGATCACATTCAGTGTCATTCACCAAACACATTGTGTGAATCCTTCAGCTCTAACAACAGTGACGAATTCATTTTCTTCCTTAAATAACTTTTGTAAAGCTGATTTTTATAACATATAGAAATCTGAATTGTTTGCATCCACATTTACAAGCTTGCACTCTTATTCTTTACTGCCTTTCTTGGCACATTGCTAAGTTTCCGACACCTGTAGATCAGTGGAATAGCTGGAATCTCACCTGCAAACCTAAAGAGACAGGTCACCCAAAAAACATCCCTTATTTGTTCTCTTGCTTGTCTGTCTTTTTTGTTTTGTCCCTGAAACTGTAAAGTGTCTTTGAGTGCCTTGAAATGCACAATATAAGTATAATGTATAATTATTATTATTATTATTGTTACATATTTTTCTACTTACCTGTTGAGAACAAAACAACAGGGATGATCCTGGGCCACATGAGGCCTTTGCTGAAACATTTCTTTGTGTTTTTCTATTGTCCTGGTGCTATATTTAGTTACAATAGCATCAAACAATATTCCCAAATCACAAAATGTAACCATTTAAATTACTTGAATATTTTGTCCACCACTGCGTATGTTTTTACCTTTATCTAAACCTAATCCTAATATTAACTGTCAAGGGACAGCTCACTCACAAATCAGAATTTTTTCCTCTTACCTGTAGTGCTATTAATCAGTCTTGATTGTTTGGTGTGAGTTGCTGAGTGTTGGAGATATCAGCCGTAGAGATGTCTGCCTTCTCTCCAATATAATGAAACTAAATGGCACTCAGCTTGTGGTGCTCAAATTGCCAAAAATACATTTAAAAACTCAACAGCAATGTCTCTTTCCAGGAATCATGACCGGGTTACTCAAGATAATCCACAGACCTTGTTGTGAGCTGTTTCATGTAGGAGCTATTTCCTTTCTACCAAACTACACCCGCCAACCGTATCACTGCGCAGGAGTAAGTGTGCATCTACCGCTAGCTCACCTAGCACCACTGAGCTAGCTAACATTACAGCTCAGCCGAGGAGAAGGCCTTTAATATTTACATCTCGCGTTGTCACAAGCACGAGCCTCATCCATGAGAACATGCAAATGATTCTGATTCATCTCTTTAACAATCAACAACTCACGTCAAAACAATCTAGACTGATAAACAGCACTACAGGTAAGAGGAAAAATATGTATTTTTGATTTTGGAGTGAACTGTCTCTTTAAGTCGTGAAGTACTTAATACCTATGTACAGTACAGTGAAATATTTTTGCACAACAGAATTGCTACTTTTACCAGGAAACCATCTGAATATTTCCTCCACAACTGTGCATGAGATGAGCAAAACATGGTCTGCTCCAAATAAATAGATAAATAAATAGATAAACTCCACAGGGCACCCTTCAGTAATTCCTGACTAAGAATTTCCACAAGTTACATAAAAAAGAACCAGGAGGAGAGTCCAAACCATACTGCAGTTTGAAAAGTTTAAAAAGTGTGTCGAGTGAGCCGTTACGGATGCCAAGATGCTCCACAGAACAATTTAGAAGATCTTTTGTGCCCTAAGCTGGGAAACTTTTAAATAACATATTTTTGGGTTAGGTTTCAAGTATTTTCAACATATTTCTAAGGTTTTGCTTCTCATTTATTGTCTATTTTATTCATCTCGTTTGTAGGTGCATCACTTTTTGATGGCCTTTAGTTTGATGAACACAGTCTTTTAATTAAGTGTCTTGAGCTACAGTAATGGAGCATGTTTTCCATGAGCTAGTTTTTGTCCTGTCTAAATTTGTGTGCTTTGGTTATTTGCTGCTGTGCGTGGGCATTAAAAGATGTGTCTCATCTGAAGTGGCCAGTAAGAATCGAAGAGCATTACTCATCCATCTTGTCTCTTCTGCCAGAGCGACCAGTTAGAGCTCACCACTCAGACTCTCAGGGCAGAGGTAGAACGACAAGGTCGGAGTCTGGAGACTTCTCGCCGCCGGGAGGAGGAGCTGGAGGCAGAG
Source organism: Epinephelus fuscoguttatus (assembly GCF_011397635.1). NCBI lineage: Eukaryota > Metazoa > Chordata > Actinopteri > Perciformes > Serranidae > Epinephelus > Epinephelus fuscoguttatus. The sequence goes on along the minus strand of NC_064760.1, from coordinate 20,419,781 downwards.
CTCCGCGAGGCCACCGTGGAGGCCGAATCTCTGGCCCGGGCACGAGACCAGGCACTGCTGGAGGCATCCAGGCTGGAGCAGGAGAAGGAGGTGTGTCAGTCGGAGCTGGACGGCCAGCGGAAGGAGGGGAGACAGAGAGAGAGGGAGGCAACGAGGCTGAGGCAGCAGCTGGAGAGCACGACCCTCGCCCTGGAGCACAGCAACCAGAGAGCTCGGGCTCTGGACGCTGAACACAGGTACACACACTCCTGTTCACACACTTAACCCTGATCACAAGCTGAGGTATGCAATTAACTTTACAAGGCATCAGAGAGAGCTACTTGGCTGCACTATGCATTTATCTTTAATGTCAACTCTATCTTCATTCAACCTGTGTCTGACCTGTGCTGCTGCTCTGTGTATGTGCAGACATGTGTGTCAGCAGCTGTCTGAATCGAAGGAGCTCTGCACTCGGCTGCAGGACCTGGAGAATGAGCACAGCACTCGATTAAGCAGCATGGAGGAGGGTAAACAGCAGCTGCAGGAGCAGTACGCAGATGCTCAGGCCAAGATTAGCTCACTGTCCCAGGTGTGTGTGTATGACTCTGTGTGTGTGTGTGAGACAGAGAGAGAGAGACGTGGTAGTTTAGTCACTGACTGCAGGGATGTAGCAAAAGGTAAACTCACCCACACTCAGCTTTCTCACCTTTCGAGACAGCAGAAATTTTCTTTATAAGCAGAGATCTGTTCTTAGTCATCGTACTAATAGTCCATTGTATTCTGTTTCTCTGTCTGTTCTGCATAATAATTCAGTGAGCTCATACTGGAGGAGATTCAAAATTTAGTATGCTCAAAGAATGCAATTTGCATACCAAATTTGCCGGATTTTTCACTGTGTTGTTGATGGACATTGCCGTCCCACAATGCAATTCACATGGGAAGCACAGACTCCGCTCACAGGCTGGGAAGTGTCTTTCCCTGAGTGTGAAATTTATGCACTGTGTAGTGTCCTCAAGAATTCCCTCAATGGAACGAATACACTAGTTTCTGCTAACAGTGCCAGAATGCAATGTGCACTGTTGCGCAACCGTACATCTGTCAGTGTGTCAGTGATGATGCAAAACGATGATGAATAGTAAATGTCCAAAAGCTCAGTTCACTCCACACTTAAAAAACCCACCAAAAAACTAAAAAGAAAACTCAATGAAGGCTGTGTCTGATTTCGCGCTGTATTCATGATATAGTCCACTATACAGTGAACATATGTAAGTGAGAATTATTTTATCCTACATAGTGGAATCAAAGTATCCCACAATGCATTGACAAAAGTTGTGTACAACCATCATGCTTCGTGCTGGAGACGATGCCTTGCTGGTGTAAAAAGAGCAGCACATCCCAGTCTTCCCTAATTCTGTTAATTCAGTTTCAAAGAACAAACAATGACAGATTGATATTGGGTGGCATTTCCACAGAGCTATAAGGGCAATTTATACAAAGCTTTATTAAGAAGTATTTTCAATGGGAGCATAGTTTGTTTGTCCTCATGACGACAGGCATAAGTAAAATCTATGAGTTGTGCAAAGAAAATATTTTTAATGTGAGCAGGGCAGCGCATTACAACACAAACGGCCACTTTGTATTTATTAATTTTGGAGAATACACTCAGCATAATATCATGTAGGCTATTTATCACAAAATGCATATCGGTATTCATCACAGATGCATAAAGAGAACTGGATACAGCATTGGAGTTGAAGCCTCATTCATCCCTATGAAAGTTGCTCAGTAGCGCTTGAAGCCAAAAATGTTCACCCTCCTGGATTTTCTGCATCATTCGGCCCATAGAGCAGACACACTACTGACTTTTGGGAGCCAAGCAGCCTTCACTGACTTGAATGGGGATAAAGTGATTCAGTCATACAGCTCTTCTAGACTTTGGGAATGTTATCAGACTTAATGCATCAAATCCCCAAAGTAAAACGAGTCATTTTGTGGAGTTGTGACACTCAAAAAATATATCCACTGATTTACAGACGTCTCTTTCACAATTTAAGTCTTCAGGAAAAGTCTTTTGGGCCCAGTGGCATCATGTGATGGACCCAGAGGTTGTAATTCCACATTTTGGCCACGATGTAAAATTGGCTGAATCCAAATGTCCGGACTTCACCGAACTTGCAGACTCGTGGACTTTGCGGGCACGTTCCCGGGAAGTGTGGGAGCGCTTAGGGCTCCAAATCAACAATTCACCCAGTCCACAAGGGGCCTCATGTGGACTTTCTGCAGACTTCCAGAGAGTCCGATTGGGGTGCAGGCTTTGGCAGACTTCACTGATTCAATAGCCCACAGTTTAATGCCATACGAATGTGACATTGTGTTTGTTTTTTTTAACCCGCCGAAAAAAACCAGCAATTTAAAATGCTACTTGAATTGCATAGGCCAAAAATAATATTCAGCCACATCATGATACAGAGATATGTTGAAGTTTAGGTTGTAGAGGGAATGAAAATGCATTTAATCGTGTGAAATAGGCTAAAAAATTGGCAGAAAAATACAAAAGAAGGTCTTTTAATGTAAGTTATACTCAATTTATTGAGTTATAGTCCTTATTTACAAACATTTCTGTTTTTGAACGTGTGTAGCCTGTGATAAAGAGATGTTTTAATAGCCTACATTTTTGTTCAGTCACATTTTGTTTTCTGCAGGGACAGATGAGTCGGCACTGTTCATCAACTTATATCACATGAATATGACAGCAGCGATAGTTGAACGTTTCCAAAGCAGCGAGTAAAACAGTGTCGAAGGCTGTCTATCAGATGCTTGCAGTCTCTGCTCTCGCAGACTTTATGTGATGATGGTGAATACGTCAAACTACGTACAACTTAAGCACCCGAGGGCTCAGTCTGCAAGTCCAGAGGGTGGACATTTGGATTCAGCCATTGGCTTCAAAGCCAGGAGCACTTCCTGGTGGCCTGGTATTTAGTGTGGATGGTCGCTCAGCCAACGTTGATGTGGCACGTTTTAATTGTGAGACACCAATCATATCATTAATGACACAGAGAAAATGACCAAAATGATGTGCAAATGTTTTTTAACATTTTGTATGTGAACTCTATATGGTCCTGTACATAGGACTCCCTAGATAGTGAGTAGAGAAGTGAGTAGTGAATGAATGAATGAATAATTTTTGACACAACCAAAATCTGGGGAAAAAGGTTTAGCTTTACTTTTGTTGAACTGTCACTGCACTGAATGTTTTCCTGCTAGCATACATTCATTTCTTGTCTACTAATTGCTAACTTAGTGTGCTGTTAACATTAGTAGACTGTCCGTACTGTATGGAATTAGAATGCAGCAGAGAATTGGGCTATAGTATAGGATTGAAGTGATCATATGAAGATTGGTCCACTTGAGAACGTACAGTAAAGACCAATAAACTTTTCTAACTAACCTATAGTCTAAATTTGAGCTTTTGATTTGTCTTATGAAGATCACAGTTTTATTTTCCACACATTATAATCTCTGAACGCTGCATTGCTTCTCATCTCTCTCCAATCAGGATCTATCCAACGAGCAGGCTCATTCCCAGAAGCTGTCCACTGAAGTCGAACGTCTGAACCAGAAACTACAAAAAGCTGAGGCTGAACTAAAGACAACAACTGATTCTCTCAGCCAATCACAGGAGAGAATAGAGTCGCTCTCCCAGAGCCTTAAGAAAAGTGAATCTCTTCTCCAAAAGAGAAGTGCAGAATTGGACGCTATGTCTAATTCAAATTCAGACTCCTCAAGCAAAATGCACATTTGTCAGATGCAAACCCAGGAGACGTCACATCTGGATCAATCCCCCGCAGCTGGCAAAGGTCATGACCTTTCACTGACCCATGATTATGCCACAGGAGAGACGGAGAGGCAGCTGAGTGAGAGGTTGATAGAGCTGGAAAGAGAGGTGTGTATCTGTGTTTGAATATATTTCTGTGACTGATATGTGTGGCAGCCTTTGAATCTCATTTTGTGGTATGTCTGTCTGGTTCGGTGCAACTCCTGTGTGATGAAGATGATCTATATTATGTTGAAGCTCTTGCTCTAGGGATGCTTGACGACTATCAACTCACAGTAGGCCGCCACTTCCACGAGTGCAGCACTTTATTTCCAGGACTACCGCTTTATCTCTGCTCATCAGTTTTTATAATGTCACCTCGGCTACTGTTAATCTTCCTTATCTCGTCTGCTGCTCTCTTGCTCCAGCTCTTACTTTTTCTCTTTCTCTCAAACACACACACACATACACACACACATAAACTCTAACATCAAGCTGTAAGGGGCAGCTCCAGTGCCGCCAAGGTCGGGAATTTCATTCAACGCATTGCTCGGTGGGTATGGTGCTGCATTAAAGCTGTCAGGATTTAAAGTTTTAGATTAGGATGGATGAAGCGAGGCACTAGCACCTGTAGCACCAGTACAACAACGTAAAAAAAATACTCTATCAGAAGTTAAAGTAAAGTTCAGAAGTGTTATCGGAAAAATGTCCTTAATGGGACAGTTTTGAATTTTGAAGCGGGGTTGTATTTGGTGCTCATGGTCAGTGTATTATCTACGGTAGATGTCTGTCGGCATTACCCCACTTTGGAGAAGCATAGGAGTACTAACACTAAAGCTAAGCAATGTACTGCTGTGGACAGAGGCTGCAACAAAACATATTTTTTAATCCATGTAAAAAAAAAAAGCTCCACCGAAACAATAATATCAGTTCAAATGTACGCTATATTGAAAATATTTTCATCATTTTACCTCGATGTTGACAGCCCATTTAGACAGGTGAGCCTTTAATGGCTTCAGGTCCCCATGAATGCTCTCGTCAAAGCCAGACTCCATTGACAAAAACAGTAATTCTAGCTTGCTCAACACGGGAGCTGCTGGTCTACCGCTGCCTCGATCAGTGAGTTAGTTGGTGTTATTGTGGGACTTTTGTCAATCCGAACAAACCATTTAAAACACCAAAGTCACGCAATAACACAAACAAACTAACTGATCAAGGCAGCAGTAGACCAGCAGCTCCTGTTTTTAGCAAGCTAAAATTACTGTTTTTGTCAGTGGAGTCTGGCTTTTAAGAAAACAATACAGTTCCCCATTGGAAAGTGCTGTCTGCGGCAAGGCAAAGCAATGAAAATGTTCTCAATGTAGCATACATTTCGACTAATAATTATTTTTTTAAGCTGCTAAAATACATTTTGTGTCTGCCTCATTGCTTAGCTTCAGTGTCAGCCTCTAGCCTGCTTCCTCAAACTGGGGGTGTGTCAATCGACATTAACTGTATGTAACACTCTGACTATGAGTAAAAACCTTATACAATTCCACTTCAAAACATCCAAACGATCCCTTTAGAGAAGCAAAAATATAAGTACTTCCGTTCTGTGAGCGATACACTTAGATTATTAACAGTGATGCAGCATCTTACTTATGTAGCTGCTCCAGGTGAAAGTGGTTCACATACAGCTCGGTAATTTAGTCTAGTGGTTCTCAACCTACTGCTCGGCCCCCTTCCTGAAGGTCACAGTATAAAGCTGAGGGGTCACGGGATGATTAATGAGAGATGTGATGGCCCCTGCTTAGTCTGCTTGTGTGTGTGCTGCATCAGTTACCTTTGGTTTGCCTCTTTTCAAGGTGTCAGAGGAGCCTGATTGCAGTCCCTGAGCTAGATCAGGATATAACGAATATAAACACCATAGTTTCCAGTGTGGCTCTCTCCTCCCTGCCAGCTTCTGCATCTCTTTTTGCTTTGCTTAGCTTTTTACATTGTTTTTTTACTCCTTGCGCTACATTATTCACACACATCTACATGAACACTTCCAATGTCACTGACTAACACACCTCACAACAGAATTCACTTCTAAGTTTGTATGCTTTGTTTCAATGAATAATTTATATTACTTGGCATTTTCTGTCCTCCTGTTTTTGTCAGGGCCCACGTGCTGGGTTGTGACAAACTGGGGGTTCATCCATTTTGTTCCCATTTGTATGGTACAGTCTAGTTATCGAATTGTGTTTTGTAGCCTTCAAGTATGTGGTTACTAATAATGTGATATGGCTTTGTTTTTGAGATTAGTGTGATTTTGGTGCATTTTAGGTCAGTTAAATGGTAAATATGGACATCTGAATGAACCACATGTCATGACTGTGTTTTCCTGGCTTCATTTTAGGTTTTGTGACTCAGTGTGTACTTGTGTAAAGTTTATTTAGAGCGCTTTTCTGCGCTACACTTTTAAAGAAATACTTTGCAGATTTTCAACCAGCTTTCTATCATCAAAAATATGAGTTGTATGTGTAAATGAACTGTGGTAAACTTACCTCCATCTTGCCAGCGCCCACATCTCCCCTCTCATTTGCTAGTGAAAATCCAATGCACCAACGGTATTAGTAAGCAGTGTTGATCAAAAATAGAACCACGATTCTGTTACTGCACTGCCAATTTCTTGCCTAATCCATTTTCAGAAACATATTTTGGCTTACTGTTTATGTTTTATGAGATCATTTGTTACAATTTGGCTGCCATATTGTCTTATATTATGTCACTCACCAGTGGGAGCGTTTATTGGTCCGGTGTGGCGCAGTGCATTCTGGTAGTATTAGGTTTTCTACCTCCAGAGCAAAAGCGAATGTCGCTGTTTTCTCTGGTCATGTAGCACCAGTTTCAAAAATATTTAAATATTTGTGTCTTTCTGCTGCATAGACAGCCTCGTTTCATGACAAGACCATCTTTGCAGTGGTGAAAAACTTTTTACTCCACAATATCTCACACTACATTATCCACATACATCTATATCAACACTACTGATGTCACTAACACACCTCACAAGGGAATTTACTTCTTGTTTATATTCTTTGTTTCAATACGTAATCTATATTATTTGGAATTTTGTGTCCTTTCCCGTTTTGTTGTTTCCTTTTGGCTTGTCATGGATTACAAGTACAAAGTAGAAGCAAGGAAAATACTCAAGCACAAGTACCCTAAAATTGAACTATCTCTAAGTAAATCTTCACAGTTAACTTTTCACCGCTGACACTGGCAAAGAAGGTGGTGAAGTGAAAAAGCAGGAAATTTAAAAGAGCCAGTGAAAAAAATAGCAGTCCCTCGTGTAGCAACATGATTCAGTCAGGTTCTGGTAGGAAAAAGTAAAAGAATCTAAAATAAAAAAAAAAGCTGTTGCACACCAAAACTGAGCTCCAGACCCTCCAGATGACTCACACATGAAGTGTGTTGTCGCTGTGCCAGCACTTGTGAGATCTTCACATGAATTCACATTGTTCAGTGGGTGTAGAGTCGAGTTTTGGTGTGCTGCGAGCTCATTTTAATTTTGGATAAAAAATCCCACCAGATTTGATACCTTCAGCAATTTTGCAAAATACAGCATTGTTTGTTCATTTTTAATCTGCCCACCACAACGTCCAGTCAACACCATGCTTTATTTATCAGAGCAGCTTCCACAGTCAAGACTAAAAAATAAGTTCCAGATTTTTTGTTGGTTTATACATTTTGAAACTTTATGTGATACATTTCTGCAAACTCCCTCACACACAGGATGAATTTCATCTCTTTTAGATGAATACAAATGTCACATGAAGCCAGGGGGCTGCAGCTGAGGTCAGAGTTCAGATAATATCAATTCTTTGAGGTGTGTGTGAGGCCAAAGTGCAGCCTCTGATGCAGCTGCCTCTGTACGCTGTGGACTCTCTCTCAATATGACATCTCTCTTCCTCAGAAAGCGGTGGCGGTTGCTGGACAGGAGGCTTTGCTGTCGCGGTTGTCTCAGTCCCAGGAGGCGTGTGAACACCTGAAGGAACAGCTGGAGTCTCTGCGCCGACACTCCCTCAGCCTGCAGGACTCCTGCACCAGTCTACAGACACTCAACACCCAGCTACAGGTGACAACACACAGATACAGAGAGCAAGATTACGGATGAAATCACCAGTGAAACTTAGGAATAGAAGAGCTCATTAGTCCACATAGATTAAAGCAAATTGACAAGTTTTGATCATTTGACTCCCTGCAATGAATTTGGACATGGCGTTTTTTGGCGTTTTTCCCTCAGAGTGAATTGCAATGACTTGGCTGATCCTTTAACTTTTACATAGAGTGCCACCATTAAAGGGATACTTCTTTTTTTTTAAAAGATTATTTTTTTGGGCTTTTTGCCTTTATTATACAGGACAGTGTGAAATGGGGAGACAGAGAGAGTGGGGGGATGACATGCAGCAAAGGGTCGCAAGCCGGAGTCGAACTCGCGACCTCTGCAGCGAGGCATCACCTCTATACATGGGGCGCCGGCACTATCCACTACGCTACCGACGTCCCCATTAAAGGGATACTTCGCTGATTTTCAACCAGCCTTGTATCATCATAATGTGTTTAGTATGTGTAGATAATCTGGGGTAAACTTCCCAGCATCTGACCAGCACCCACATCTCCCTGCTCCTCTCCCAGCTTAAATGTCTTCATCCTGTGAATTTTCACTGGCTGTAAGGCTGTTGCTCAAACTACTTCTGCTTTTTCGTATGCCTGCAACCACAGACACAAAGAGTATAGAAAAGAGAGAGACCTGCCCCTCTCTCTGTCTCTCTCAAACGCAGACCAAACTCAGATTCAATGGTAAAATTAAGTAGCGCTGATCAAATATAAACCAAGATTTGGTTACTGTGTTACTTATTTCTTGCTTAAAATGTCTTCAGAAGCATCGTTTAGTGTACTGATTGCAGGCTTGGAAATTAGTGGTAACATATGCAAGTGGCTGCTAAATGTGCCTCACTCAACAGCCAACAAAACAGTGGTAATCTATAGAGTGGCTGGTAGATTTTTGAATCCACCAGGTACAGTGTTAGGTGGACAAAACAGGTAGTTTCCAACTCTGATTGTTCGGCTGTGATATGAAAATTTGAGAACAGGAAGTGGGCACCGCACTGTTTCCTATATTTTAAAATAGAGGCTCAAAAACCTGAGATCAACCGGTATAATAAGATATAATATATGATAATATGATAAGATTCTGTAACTGTGTTGTCTATTTCTTTCCTAAATGTTTTCAGAATCAAATTCTAGCTTACCACTAAACTGTGATTCAACATTGTTTGAAACCAGCCAGCTGTGGTATTGTTTCCTGTTTCAAAAGGAACAAGCTCTGATTACATCACTCACCAGTGGGAGCGTTTATTGTTCTAGTACGGCACAGTGCATTCTGGTAGTTGTAGGTTTTCTACTGTTTGAGTGAAAGCAAAGGCCACTGTCCTTTTCATCTGTTCTCTCTGGTCATGTTGCACCAATTTCAAAATGTGTGTCTTTTTATTGCATAGACAGTCCAGTTTTATGAAAAGAAAGATCTTTCTGGTAATTGAATACATCTTTAGGTCAGATTTTTTATTTGTCCAGTACTTTGTTTATCAATCAATACCTGCAAAACTAACAGCATTCCCATTAGCCTCAGATGTTCTTTGTGTAACTAGCAAATGTTAGTTAAATCTATCAGTACACATATTTTATGTTCATATTAATGAAATATTTCATACTATTAGCCGTTTGTTAAAGTTCTAAATAATGCTAGCTTACTGCAGGTGGGACACTGGGAGGTAAAAGGGTAATACATTTGTAGTAAAACTTTAACTGTTTTGTTTTTTGGCTTTCAGTGTAGGTACAAACATTATCTCTCTTTTTTTATAACACACAGGTGGAGCAGGCATCTCTAAACTCCCAGCATGCAGCAATGCTGGCACGCTGCAGTGAGAGCGAGGCCCGGTGCGCGGCTCTGGAGGCCGAGTCCAAGGTGTGGGCGAGGGAGCGGGAGGAGTCAGTGGCCAGGATGGAGGCTCAGAGACGGGACCACGAGCGGATGATGGCTCTGCAGCAGCGGCAGGAGGTGGAGCTGGAGGAGCTGCTGGACAAACACTCTCAGCTGAGGAGCAACAACCGCAGCCTGGAGGCCCAGCACAGGGAGCTGGAGGCCAGGTATAAACACACACTGACTGCATTAAATTAGACCCTTTTATACAGTGAAAAACATGAAATCCTGACTGCACGGTCTTTGTCTATCCTGCAGAGGACGTTTAGTTCTCCCAAGAACAAAACTACACACACAAACACAACCTTTAAAGACACACACGCTCTTTGTGTTATACATTTTGAGTCATAATTGTTTTTTGTTGTGGTGAATATTGTGTTTGCAATCTCAAGGTACAAGGAGCTCCTGGATGGCAAGACTCAGCTGGAGGAGAGAGAGCGCGAGATAAAGATGGAGAAAGAGGCAATGGAAGCAGAGGCACAGAGGAGGCTGGAGAGAGAACGAGAGCTTGAGAGGCTGAAAGAAGAAAATGAGAGGTAACAAATACACTCACCAATCAGCTTCTTCAGCATCACTTTAATGAGATCTGTTCATCCTTTCACTCCTCTCCTCTGCTGTGTGCCTGTTGCTGTGACTATGGGGGAGCAGGAGGTCTCTATATGAAGCAAAGGAAGCAAGACAAGAACCGGACTGAATGCAAATGTAGCACAGGAATGCACAGAATGCAGTTTTTGGTCCTGATTAAAAGCTTTTGGGCACGAACAGCAGCACAGATTTATAAGGCAGAAGACCTCAAAAAAGAGGATTTGGGAGAAATGGCAAAAATGTAGGTTTGTTTGGATACCTCACAACCTCGCCTCCCAGAAGGCAGAAAATCTAAGGCTTTTGGACTCAAAAAATGTATTCATCATAGATGTTCACTTCCAGTTTGACCTCAGATTTCTGTTTTCCCGATCACATCTGAGTGTGTTAATCCACAGACCAGTCCAGACCTGAAGTTGAAAACAGTTCGGAGTGTTTCTGATTATATTTTATCTCGGCGGTGGTGGGTATATAATGATGATGGTAATCATCATACGATACTTGTGTACCATAATTAATTAATCAACCACGTTTTCATCTTCCTACTGATGTGATTGATTAATCTGACTGTCTCAAATGTTACGTTGTCAAGCTGGATGCAGTTATGGCCTCCACAGATTTAGATATGACAACCAATCTTGGTTGTCAGATGACATGTGACTGAAACTATTTATTATGATATAATATAAGCATTTCCATGTATTTAAAATCCTTTTTAGACCTGTTAGTTTAGCAGTTTTTAATAATTTGAGTGATTGAACGGGGCTTTAACATTTTTATAATAACACTGTTAACTGACAGTGTGACAGCTTCCTTCAGAGGCTGGTTGGGACCAAAACAGAGCTGAAAGAGAGCTAAAACTGGAATTATATTTTTCAGGTGGTCAAAAACACAACTCCAAATGAATGATAATGTTGCTCCTGAAGGGGCCGTTTCTTGAGCCCAGTATGTTTTTTTTAATTCTCTGCAATGGGAGTGCCCGTAATTACGCTGCAGTACAAACGCTAGTAGCTTGATAAGACTCTTAGTATCTATTATGCTCTGAGTCCTGCACATTTGTTTTTTGTTTTTTTTTTCTGGGCACCGAGAGATGAAAAATGTTCAACACTGGGTAAAACGCTGTGCTTGTGACTGTCTCTTTTTACCCAGCCCTCGGTACAACTGCTAAACAACAACATTCATTCATTCATCTTCTAACCGCTTCATCCTCTTGAGGGTCGCGGGGGGGCTGGAGCCTATCCCAGCTGACATCGGGCGAGAGGCAGGGTACACCCTGGACAGGTCGCCAGACTATCGCAGGGCTGACAGATAGAGACAAACAACCATTCACGCTCACATTCACACCTATGGACAATTTAGAGTTACCAATTAACCTAGTCCCCAATCTGCATGTCTTTGGACTGTGGGAGGAAGCCGGAGTGCCCGGAGAGAACCCACGCTGACACGGGGAGAACATGCAAACTCCGCACAGAAGGGCTCCCACTCCCGGGATCGAGCCGGCAACCCTCTTGCTGTGAGGCGAGAGTGCTAACCACCACACCACCGTGCCGCCCTAAACAACAACAATGAAGGATAAATATTTTAATATACTGTATGTTTTCTCTCATGAACCAGCATAGACTGGCAGGTCCGTCCTCACTCCCTACCTGCTTCAGCCTCCCCCTCCTCTAGAGCAAGTACTTCACCTTGCGCCAACATTCTTACTTGGATATACCCATACTTTCTTGTATATTCTGTGTCATAGCAACACATTTTTCAGCTAGGAAAAATGCTTTGGTGGACATGGGGCCTAATAGCTGGATGTGTAAATAAGCAACAGTCTGCTAACAAGCTCACAGTATGAACTTAAAAGATGATGATATGTCAGTGTTGTGTTCACAGCTTGTGTCTGCTGCTACCAAGTGGCCCAATAAATCAGCTTTAAGAGGGTTTAGAAAAAACTTTCAAGAACTCAGTTCCAGCTTCTTAACTTCAGCTTTTAACTACAGCTTCTTAGTTCTGTTGGGAACTCCTCACCGACATCAGCTGTGCCCGGAGACATTATATTTTCAGGTTGTTGTTTGTCCGTTGGGTCTATTCATGTGAACATTGTCTCAGGATTGCTTTCAGGGAATTGCGTTAAATTTGGCACAAACATCCAGCTGGGCTCAACAATGACAAAGTGACAAAAGATTAAAGATCACTGTGACCTCACACAACAAGTTTTTTTTTTTTTTTTTGCCAAAACTCAAGAATTCATACGTTGATTATGACAAAACTTCACATAAATGTCTATATAATGATGAAGTGATGACATTTTATATCCAAAAGGTCAAAGGTCACCTTCACTGTTTCTGGACATGTTACATATCTCAGGAAGAGAGAGGAACACATTTGGTCAGATACTGAATTGGTGACACTAATCCTGGGTGCCCACGTTGAAACTGTGGTGACTGTTTAGATCTTCTGTGCTGCTGGATTGAAGATATGTGTGAGGCATCCATGTTTTAGAATATCTAGCTTCGTTTCAGCAACATTTGAAGCATTGTCAAGTGTCATGGCTACAACTTTGTGTTCCTTACTGTTCCTCTGTTAGTCCAACACAAGCTCATTGGTTTTGCTCATATTGAGCTTTAGGTGATTGTCATTGGACTACACGACGAAGCTCTCTATCAGTCCTTCGAACTCTTCTGTAAAAATAATCTCTACATGAAGACAGCATGTCTTTTTCACTGGAAGTCATTCAGTGGAATCATACATGTCATTATAGTGATACCTTCAGTTTCGCGAAGTAAAATATACAATTAAAATCTTGTATTGAATTCCTTCAGAGTCTTCATACATCAGTCTGGATGGATGTAAATTGCAAGACCAAGTGCTTAAACAATCAATGATGGATACAGTCAGCTTTAAAGGAAACATATGAACAATGGCTGACTTGTTTAATCCTGCGCCAAGCTGTACACTGGTTCAATTTTAATTTACATAAAAAGTTTAATTCCAAAACACTTTGAATCCACACTGGGAACATAAAAAGTCTGATGTTTATTACTGAATATTATCAGATTTCCCCCACAGTGACCATTAAGAGTTTCATCTTGTCTTATCTCCCTTCTCATTACAAAATGAAACAGTGATGATTGCCTTCTTGTATATTTTGTAATCAATGGTCCAGAACCAAAGTGACCCCATAATGTGTTCTTCAACCATTTTGTCGGAGATGATGTCAGATTTATCTGTTGGTTGTTTCCTGGATTTGTGAGGACTCGTCATGTTGTGTAATAATAAAACAATGAGCTTCATTTAAAGAGCACTTAACCGAACAAATGATACACAGCACTTAACAGGACACATAACTGTGACAGAGATGAGTAAAGCCTGTGTGTGTGTGTCGGTGCTGCAGGCTGCAGGCCCAGCAGAAGGACGGGTTGGCGTCACAGGCAGAGCTGCTGGCTCAGGGCTCGGTGCTGAGGGGGGAGCTGAGCGCCTCCCAGCTGGAACGGACGCGACTGGAGGGGGAGCTGAGTGCCCTGAGGGAAACCAACCAGAGCCTGGACCTCAGCAGCGCCCGCCTCACCAGCCAGTACCAGGTATTAACCACACACACACAGACACACACACAGAAATGTATCTACACACCTGCAGATACACACAGGTGTTTTGTATTCAAGCTGCCAGCTGACCACTGACATGTAAAAAAGGGATTTAGTGCTTCACAGTGGAGACATTCAGACATATTACCCTCTCGAATAAAAAAAGCAAAACAAATTTATTTAAAGCATTATCGGGCAATTAAACAAAATTTATGATGAATTCATGGAGTGTTTTAGAGAGTATTTTGCATAGCTGAGGTCAGGGAGGAACAGCTATCGTATCATCAGTAGGGAAACAGTAGGAGGCTGATTTCTAATACCTGGTATAAAGCAAATTTAAGCTTGACACGTTTTTAAAAAAAACACAATATATTGGTCTAAACAGAAAATGAATACCAAGTAGCTAATAAGGAGAAGGGGCATTTGGCCTCCAGAACAGCTTTAGTCTTCCGTGTAATGCTGTCAAACAAGCGCTGAATATTGAAAACGTTCTCCAAGCAGGAATGTCCCCAGTTGTTTGAGGGACAAAAGGAGTGGAAAATGACTCCCTGTAAAGAGTTTAAGAAATCAAACAGCAGATGCTACATTCTGCTGCTTCATCCAGCTGCTCATGAAACAGATCCTGAATCAAAAGCTTCCTTATAAAGGAAAAAGCAGATACACAAAATCACTGCAGGGTCCAGCTTGTTCTCTGGATCAGTTTTCAGTCAGGACAAAACCAATTTTAAAGGAACAGTTGGAAATACGGTCAGACTGGGAGTTTGATACCATTATCATGTTTGGATGTAGGTTAGCTTAGCATACATACTGGAAACAGGGGGGAAACAGCTCGCCTGGCTCTGGCCAAAAGTTAAAAATCCACCCACTAGCACCTCAAAAGGCCCAAATGCACTGACAGTGTCTGAAGTACACCTGCCATTTTAAATGGGGGAACAAGCACCAAAACCATCATGAACATAGTCAATATAAAATAAAGGACCTAGCTGCCATGACGTTACCAATTGGTTTGCTGTCGCCATCTTGTTTTTTTTTTAAGCCAAGAGAAAAGAGAAGAGAGAATTTTCTCTATTGAAAAACAGGCTAAAAACCATTAAAAACCAATGTACTCACCTGAAAAACTAAAATCTGACTCCTTAGAGGGTCTTTTAGTACAAACAAATGCTGAATATGATTTTTTAGGCAGCCAAAGTGTTATAATTAAATTTCATGGACTGAAAACACAATGAAAAAGCATCAGCTGCAGCCACGCCTATGCTCTGTGAATCTGGGGTTATGCCATGGTTGCATTATCTAACCCAATTGTTCCCAACTATTCTGAATGGGCTGCAAGTGACTCACAAACATGTCAACTTTGTTAAAAAAAACTCATTTTATTTTAGAGTACAGTGAATTTCCAGCACAGAGCTTTTATTTTGAAGTGCTGTAGAGTGAGAGACTAACGGACAGCTACTTGACGGAGACAGCAAACTAGCTTGACAACATGGCCAAACACAAGCATGATGCTAAATGTATTAAACTGTGGGACTCTGAACTAGTGACCAAGGGGAAATCTGGACCCCGTGGCTGAACCAGTTGGGAACCAATGATCTAACCAATGTTGTTGCCGTGGCAGCAACTTGTCAACAGACAGCACCCACCTGTTTCTTAAAAGGGCCACGCCTCTTATCATGCATAACTTTAAGCCTTAATAACATTTAAACTGGTGAGTTATCAAAACATCTGCTGTAAAGTTGTATGCTTTAACATGGGGGTTTGTGGGGATTGACTCACTCTTGGACCAGCCTCCAGTGGCCATTCGAGGGACTGCAGTGTTTGGCACTTTTTGTTGGCTTTATTTTTCAGCCTCTGAGGTTGAACTGCTTGGACGCCCTTTACTCCAACCTTGTTTCGATTTTGGAGCATGAAATGAGAACCCAGCAACCCAAGCCAGTCAGGCAGAGATGACAGATGGAGGGACAGAGAGATGGACGTGCAGTGAGAGTGCAGAAATGTTTTGGCCAATAGCTGATGTTTGTTGTGTTAGCTTAACGTAAAACTCCATTAACAATAAAACTGTAATTTTGCAATGCTAAATGAAAACAACTACCACTGCCCACAGCTATAGTACTGTAGATCTTAACCATTGTGTTGTCACATGTCAGATATTAAATTAAGACAAAGACCCTTGGTAATACATTAGCATAACAGACCTGCCCTGTATCATCTGTTATTAACTTTAACTGACATCTACTGGTCATTAAATCTCACTTGCTACATATCCCAACAATAGCAATTAATCAACACAGTATAGAGTTATTGTGACTTTTTTACCCACCTGGAAGAATAAATTACAGATTAAATGAGATGTCTGGTCCCCAGTGGTTTTACTGGTGTTCTATGCAATGTGTTCTTATGTAACATTATAGGCTATTCAAATAGAAATGTGATAAAGTGAATGGGGGTAACTTTAATATACTTTATTTATTTATTTATTTATTTATTTATTTATTTTTTGCCTAAATAGCAACCTGCTGGTTCTGCAGTGTTGGTATCTGATGCCTGCAGTGCGCCATTGGAGCATCAGTTGTAGCATGTCAAATGAGATGCCTTAATTATCGCTTTCAGTGCGTTCTGGCTTTAAAGCTCACTAATTAACACGTTGTATCTCATTGTTGGGTTTTTTTTCGGCGTGTTATGCGCCATACTGTTTTATTTTGGCTCTGAGCAGTTGCCAGGCAACCAGCAGGGACTGCAGGAAGTTACTGCACTTTGCCAAGAAATAGTTCAGCACCGTCCATAAAATGACAGATTTACATTTTTACACTTTAGATTCTGAACGGCTCAAAGTAAGGAAACACAGTGTGTTAAATCAATTAGTCATGCCATGTTACCTTAAGAGAAAACTTTGTTTTTCTTGCATGCCTCCAGGGAAAACAGCAATTTCTTGATTGATTGCAGACCACATTTAACAACAGCAAAACTATATCAAAACATCCATAACAAACTCTCACACAACTTGTGCAATATAATCCAACTGTCATTTATAGGGTGTCTACAGGTCCTTAAAAAGTCTTAAATTGTCTTAAATTCAGATTCGATAGATCTTAAATATTACCGCGAAAATTTCACCAACCTGACAGATCCAGTGACTGTTTCCAATAATTGGACAGACTGAAGAATTGCAATAATAAAAAGCATTTATGACAGGGATGAGATTTTGTTTTCTTTAAACATTGAACACATTAAACTTTAACTCACCCAATTGTTGTCATCTTTCCTCACTGTTCATTTTGAACTGACATCAGTGTGTTTACTAAGAAAGAGTACTTGCGCATGTCTCACACACACACACACACACACACACACACACATTGTGATAGACCAAGTACCCCCACTCATTGCAGCAGTATCCCCGATGGCAGTAGCCCCGCCAGCAAAGCTTGCATACCCACTGGATGTTCGATCAGATTGGGATCTGGGTAAATTTAGAGGCCAGGTTGACGCCTTGACTTTAGTCACGTCTGCCGAGCCATTTCTAAGCAGTTTTTGTGGCATGGCATGATGCACTGTCCTGCCTGGGGGGGTGCACTGCCATCAGAGAGTGCCGTTGCCACGAGGGAGTGTATTGGTCTGTAATGGTGTTTAGGTGGGTGGTGCGTGTCAAGTGGCATATACATGAATGGCAGGAGCCAAGGTATATACATACATATATGTGTGAGTATAATGTGTATTTCCATTGCAGGTTTGGTCTTACATTTCATATAAGGTGGTATTAAAAAGGTCTTAAAAGTCAACTTGGTTATATCTGAAGACACCCTGATTTAATGCTTAGTACTTCCCAGACACATTTTCCCCCAAAAACTGACTCACTGCCATAAGAGTCTGGCTTTGAAGAGAGCATAGATAAGTTCCACCCTCCATGTAGCCAAATATGGTTCCCAATCAATCAGTCAATAAATCAATATGTTCACCATTTTCCTTGGATGTATGCAAGTAAAACAAAGTTTTCCTCACAAATTCAAGGCAACAGGACTAATTGATATACAAATGGTCTTTCTGTGGGTGAAGTGTTCCTTTATTTAGTGAGCTCTAGAGGTGCTGGTAGGTGGATTCTGTTTCCTTTGGAGGGACGTAGGCTGTTTTCTTTTGCTCTCAGTGTTTGCGCTAAGCTAATTGCTAATCACCAGCTGGCGGTAGCTTCATATTTACTGGGCAGGTGTGAAAGTGGTATCGATTTTCTCATCTAACTCTCGACAAGAAAGGGAATGAACTTGCTTCCCACAATGTAGAACTATCCCTTTAAACAACAAACTAGTAGCAGATTAATGCTAAAAAATTAAACATGCAGAACTGGTGTCCCTTGTTGAGCCTGTTGAGTCTAATTTGTCATAATTTATTATTTTTTCCATTATTTTTTTTTTATAGCCTTAATTCTTGGCAGATCATTTTTCGTCCACTCAAGTTAAATTGTCCCATAAGCCTCAGTGGATGTCTAATTCAGTCCCCTACCATGCTATACTGTAGGTCCTTTAGATCCTGGGAATCAGACACCCACGCTTCTCATTATACTGTTTTGTAGAGAAGTGGAGAGGTGGCAACTCCTCTCTTTGATCAAAAGAAGAAGTTCAGTTTGGAGCATGTGAGGCTTTGCAATTAAAACCTGTTGTAGCTGCAGTGCGAACTGACTTACTGGACGGGGATGCAGCTAAGAAGGCAAAAATAATTGGAAAGAGATTCACAAATAGAAAATAGGGAGAGGTTAATGTACAGTTACATTGTACAGTGATGTACAGTACTGTTGTGTACGACTTTTAGAATCTTGTTTAATAGGAGTTAGATATTTTTCAGATTCTTCATAAAGTGGTTTGAAGACATTCTTGGCGAGTTTTCTAAGCTTTCAAGACATTTGTTTAGACATACAAAAAGGACTCAAAGATGGGCTCTTTTCATGTGTTCCACTGCTCAGTAATACACAAGATGATGTGTTTTTGTGTGTTAGCCTTGGATGCTGCCTTAAACAGCATCTTTATGAACCTCTCAGTGCTCAGGTTTTGTTCAGACAGCTTCACAGAGCAGCTGAATGAATTCTTTGGTCATTTGTGAGGCTGCAGTTTGTTTTGATGTGTCTTTCAGTCAGAGCTGCTGAGGTCTGACCTCTCTCTTCACTGTTTTGTCAGGTTTTATAAAAAGTATAAGAAGAGTTTGCAATTTTTTGAACCAGTGCCCCAGCTATTGGGTCTCTTTGTATCTCTTTCAGTTGTGTTATCGTTACACACTATAGAAGTCTTTTAGACAGCTGACACATTCAATACAGTTGACTGCTGTTCAACTACATCTGAATGAACCTACATATTTCTACAGATTCATTGTATTTTTTACCTTTTATATTTCTTGTCTTCTTCTTTTTCCGCCACCTATGAGTGCTTATATGCCTGAACTCTCACATACGAAAACTGCATATACAGTAGTATTTTGATCTAACTAGAGCATTTATTTAAAATTATGTTTATGGCCTCATGTGTGCAGCTGCTGACACAGCTGAAGGGGAACATGGAGGAGGAGAATCGACACTTAGCGGAGCAGAACCAGAGTCTACTGAAGGAGAACCGAGCTTTACTGGAGCAGAGCCTGGAGCGCCGTGACCAGCACTACTCACAGCAGAGGGAGTACCAGTAAGTATACACACACACACACACACACACAGTCCAGATTGTTTTGTTTGGAATTACTGACAAGAAAACAAAAGTGTATTGAAGAGGAAATCAGGTTTCCTCACCACAAAGCATCTTAACGCTATTAAACTTTATGTAATGTGTGTTAGAGCTAACGCAATTTGTGAAAATTTCTAGCGTTGTAGGTGGTAACAGTGTCAGTGTTCACATCCAGGACATAAAAGCACTTATGTAAAGGTTTGAGACTGCGCGACAACAATTTCACAGTCAAACAGCCCTCAGCAGTCATCCCTTTAAATGACTAATAGACTGGTAACAGATTAATCCAGAGCTCACAGTGAGCGTGCAGAGCTGGCTTCACCGTTCGAGTTAAATGAGCCATGTTCTAACAAATTACATCTCTTTGTAGCCTTATTTTAAGCTTTCGTTCTTGAAAAGATGATTTTGTTAAATTACTGAGAAAAGTGTCATTGTTAACATTTTTGTTCGGCACCTTGTCATGTGAGGTCCACAGCTTCTTACACCTGTGAAACTGGTGGGTCTCCACTACCAATGCATGTTAAACAGCCATGCATTGTTCAGACCCACCGAAATGTGTTTTAATCTTGAGTCCATATAAGTGCAGTTGTTACAATAAAAAGAAAGAAAGATTCAAGATGGACAGATCTTGGGTTTGACTAATAAGAGTTTATGTATGTATATATTGTGGCATGATAACAATTCAGTGTTCATTGCAACAAACTGACAAACAGTATCTGTAATGCTTGTATGTGATTAACATACAATGGGATAATATGGTTTGATTTTTAAAGCTAGTTAAGGATAATTTGAGAGTCATATTCAGGGTGTTAAAGGTTAAAAGCTCCCTGTGGAGTTTCTGATCACAAGTAGAGCTGGGTTCACATTGTGTGCGTATCTTATTCATGTCCCAGAGGACAGACTTGCATGGGCAAGAGCGCGCAAAGTCATGATACATATTCCTGCCAACAATTCATGCTTTTTCACTGATCCATATTTGTTGGCAGTAATGCACCAAGAAATGTAGCAATACACCAGGAAAGGCAAGACAAAGATTGCATGCTAGTAAACATGGATTAAAACAATTCAAGTTTCAAAATATAACAGCATAGTCTGCTTTTTGAATATTTTATGAGTACGGACGTGAATTTAACTCATTTGTCAGGCCTTAAGGATACACACAATATGTTTTAGTGAGAAACAAATGTAAGCATAACATTGTTTACAGGCAAACTCCACAGGGTACCCTAAGAGGACGGGGTACAAGAATCCAACATTATAGACTAAGGGCACGATCACACATAAGTAAAATTGGTGAATATTCACCTCCCCTTCACTTCTAGTCAGTGTGAGCAAAGGGACGCTTCCAGTGGCAAAGCAAATTCGCATCATCACATCATGTTGAGTTAAACTTCCACTGTTGAAGTTGCAGCCTCAACCAATAGAGTGCTCTAGAGATGACATTTTTCTGTAGGCTGATGTGGAAGTTAAGGTCGCCCTTGCTCCCCTGTCAAAATGCCTGTGGGATTTTTCATTGGATTTTGGATTATTGTTGAAAATAAACTCTGTGGCAAACAAACATTTATGATTCTTACACATTTTGTTCAGCAATATAATCTTCACAAATAAACACCATTTTCACGATTATTGGAGCCTAAATGCAATCACCAGAAGTTAAAAGCTAACGTTAGGTTGTAAACAAACTACACTATGGTCATGTGACCTAACATCACCATCATAACAAGACTTTAAAGCCGTGTCCAGTGCGGCTCATTGTGATGATGTTCTGTAGTCTCATTTTAGTATTAGTATATGCTTAACTGTGCAATACCTATACTTCCAATGTTCATCATGGTCTGTTTATTATACTATACTTTTTTCTTCTTACTTATATTGCCCTGTGTTTACTTATTTTAGTTGCTCTGTGTTTTTACAGTTTTATTTATTAGACTGATTAGACTTGTTATATTGCTTTGTGTCTTTTTTTACTGATGTGTCTTGTTTGTGCTATTCCCTTTGTTCATGTAATGACGCAAATTTCCCTGCTGTGGGACTAGTAAAGACTTATCTCATCTTATCTTATCTTATCTTATCTTATCTTATCTTATCTTATCTTATCTTACTGGTGTCAAACAGCTGAAACTGTTGCGCACTTTTGATGTGACTGTTTTCTGACACTTTTACATGAGTTCACACCAAACCTGACTTTAACCAGTATCACCCTCTCCACTCCTACTGCCACTGATATTATTTGAATAAAGGGCTGTTTTGAAGTCATTAATTAGTATGTAGAGTAATGGCACTAGCACAAAAAAGACCAAAAAAAACAACAACAGTAGGGCTCTTGAAATCACTTATGAGCTCTTATGAGCTCGTTCCAAAAAGCTGAAACCTCACCAGATTCCCTGATCAGCCCTTTTCCCTCTGAATTGTTGGTTGAGGTATTATCATCCCAAGGTCTGAAGCTCAAGTGAAGGCGTGCGGTGCATTTTTAGAACAGTCTATTTAAACTGGAGTGTTTTATGCCTGCAGTTCAGCCTATTTAAGCAGGAAATGCAGGTTTCGGCCCTGATCCAAGTAAACTGTGGTGTGGTTCATTAGCAATGAGAGTGTAATCCAAACTAACACCAGGATACAAGTCCAAATAGGGTGGGAGGAGGGCGGATGGTATTATTTCATACCCTGCAGTCTCTCTTGCTTAGAAACACAAATGAGGTGAATGGAAACTGAGTCATATTCATCTTTTTTGTGTGTTTCTTGGAGGAATGAAAAGCAAAGACGAGTTCATGAAAAGAAACATGAAAGAAACGTAACAGTCAGTGATCGTGCTACATATTAGTTCACATGATGTGTGAGTAAATGGGCCAAATGAAAATATGCACCAAATATCACATGTTCAGTCTGGCTAAGATTTAAGAAATATAGTTCTAAGTTAACTTTAAGATAAACTGCGTAATAAACATAAAACTTTCTTCAGTGAAAGCAGATTTAAAGACACACTTCACAGACATCTATGCTTCCTGCCTCATCCCTTCATTTTCACTGAAGACTGAAGTGTTTGGAAAATGTATTAAAGACCTTGGGAAGTGCATGAGACAGTTTAGATTGTTGGATTTACCAAAGCACTTTTTGTGTGAGTGGCGGAGAGCAAATGATACCATGACTTTGCCCTTCCAAACTTAATGTTGCGGGAAATGTTGTGAATTCAGTGAGCAAACAAGTGAGGAGGCCTCATAAGCTTTCATAAAACGAATTGCACTGGCCTTCAAGAGTGCTTCATCAAACTCTTAGCTTATTTAATAAATTTGATACTGATCTGCTGCCAGCTAGATGTGATGGTTTGTAGCTGATAGACATACTGAAGATTTTGAAGAGATAATAAAGAACAGATGTGAAGGACACAAAAATAACCAGAGCCAATGGCCACATTATTACACTGACAAACATCCAAATGGCCACACTAACAGATCAGAAATATGAAAACAAGATTAAAGCTGTGCCTGAAATGCCATACTGACGTTCTTTATAGTACGCTAAAACAGTATGTGAGAGTTTTTAGTATGTCCAGAACCTCAAAATGAAACTGGTAGTATGTGAATTACATAATATTTACAGAGCATATTACAGTGCGCAAACACTGGACACTACCCTGGCATAAATATCCCACAATGCAATGAAGTAAATGACAAACCTCAAAACAGACAGTGGCGGACAACAAAGACAGCTCTGTAACGCCAGTAACGCTTAAGCTAAGTGTAAGTATAAGGTCTCACTTTGTTATTTTTAAATTGCCGATAGATAGATTCGATGTAGATTCGATGTTGGCACAGGTTACCATGGTTGCACATCTCCAACTGGCAAGAACGCTGTCAGGGAGTGACGTGGTAGTTACAGCTCAGTACGTCTGAAAAGATACATGCTACTGTTTATCACACAAACATATGTTGAATGATTGTTTACAAATTGAGATTGTAGTGTGACCAGTATAGTGTGAGTCTGCAGCCATGCTAGCCTCTCTGTGAGGCTCAACATAGAGATACACAGCCTTAACGGTCTGGCTCCATCCAACATCGCAGGCCTTCTAACCTCTATGCCCAGGTCCCTCTGGTCAGCTGACCTGGGCCTCCTGGCTATCCCACGCTCCAGACTTAAGCTCAGGGGTGATCGTGCCTTTGCTGTGGCTGCCCCCAAACTGTTGAACAGCATCCCCCTACCAATCAGATCTGCCCCCAACATTGATTTGTTTAAGTCCAGGCTCAAAACCTACGTATATATATTAGCGTTTGAGTCTCCCTGATGTGGTCTTCCCTAACACGTGCCCGTGTGTGTTGTGTCTCTAAATGTGTGAGCTGTGTACCTGACAGTTATGTCGCCTCTCATGTAGGTGTTGTTAGCATCTTATTCCTTTTGTACAGCACTTTGGCCAACGTGAGTTGTTTTTAAATGTACTTTATAAATACATTTGAGTTGAGTTGAGTTGAGTTGAGTTGAGACAGTGGTGCTTTGAGCTAAATGCTGACATGCTAATGCTAAGAAGGTATCACGTTTAGCATGTTCACCATCTTAAGCTCAGTGGTTCTGAAACTTTTTTCAGTAAGGGTTTCCCCTTGCATTATTTTTTCAGCCAAGTACTCCCTGATGGGTGCAAAACATTTTTGGTAGAAACACTCAGCAAACAAATGTAGACGTGATTGTGTTTGTCGTGGTTGTTGACAGTTTAAGGCAGTTAACCACTGCATTAAACATAGGAATACTGAATATAAAATGTGGTTTATTGAACTAACGTTTACATTTTTTCATTGAACTTATTATAGTATAATTAGTTTAAGATGTATTATGATGTGTTATTTTTTGCAAAATTACCTTTTAGAAAAATTTCACGTACCCCCTGCAGTATTCCAGAGTACCCATGGGTCCCTGTACCCCAGTTGAGAAACACTGTTGTCGTGTGTTAGCATGCTAACCTTGGGTAATTGGCATTAAACACAAAGTAAAACAGAGGCTGATGGAAATGTCATTAATTTTGCAGATATTTAGTCCTAATATTCAATGCTGATCCATCTAGTAGTTGGTGAGATACTTCTCTGAAAACCACAAATATCAGCCTCATGGCACATGAGATTGAACTGCTGATTTTCAAGAACTGCACCCACCCCACCACCTGCACACATGACCAATCAGCTTCACAACCCAACCTGACTCGTTGACACAAGATCCGTGGCCTGACCCAAAACCACAAATCTCTTTATAACCACGTGCTATTCACATAATTTGGTTAGGCAGCACATTTGAAATGATCATTTTGGGACATTTCAAACATGTAACTAAGATATTATATTTTAAAAAGGAAGGCAATTCAGGAAATATGATTTAAATTAATATTTTTCAGTCATTTTCATAATTAAGAGCAGCACATCTCCACAGTTAATGTGTCTGTTAGTAACGCACCTGATTGAAGCGGCTCTCACATTACAGCTGGCACAGGAGACAGCGCTGACACACAAAGGCAGCAGTCAGCTGCTTGCAACATTAAAACATAAGATTAAATTATTATTTTCATTTCATTTTTCATATTTATCCTCCAGCACTCAGGATCCAACTGGCATGTTCTTTGATTCACCCAGAACCTAACCCAGAAATAAAATCAAGGCAAAATTCGATCTGCGAATCACCTTTATGGCGGGTCATCTGCTGGATACCCAAATACAAGTGATTTTCTGTGTTTAATAAATAAATAAGGTAATGCAGTATCAAAGTATTGGTTGTGTGTTATCGTGTGTACTATATGAAGATGAGTTTTTGTTTCAAAGTAAGATAATCCTGTATATAACAGAACTTCCTACTGCTTTCCATGATTACATTTCTACGACCACTGTCATTCCGTCTGTTTTACAGCAAAAGAAAATCATTAATCAGTGTCAACCTCAAAGCAGAATCTTCTTTGTTACCATTAACAGCAATATTGTTTTTCACAGCATTTGAATAGTTATCCAGTAGTTATTGAGATGTTTCAGCCTGAACCGAAGAGCTGGACTGACCAACTAGCAGACATTTCCATCCCTGGAGCTGCATGGCTAAAAATGTACGCAGACCTCGATACTGACCATTGCTCACGTCTAATAACCTTCCAGATCTTTCCCCCTCACAGCTTTGTATCAGTAACCGGAGGTCAGCTCACACCGTCAGCTACTTTGTGTTCAGTATTTTTATTCCGAGCTCTCTTTCATGCAGCACGCAGGCTATTTCTCATCAATGTCCTGCTTTATGTTTGTCCACACACCGCAGCTCGAACCCTGAACCCCTCCGCTCACCAGCAGCACATGAACATTAACATCCACACACACAGTCTCTTTTCTGATGTGCTGGTTTAAAAAGAAACCCAGTTCAAACAGCACAGCAGGCTCCGTTTCTCAGTAGTGAGTTTACAGGAACGGGCTGGTTCATACACTATCAGCCACGTTACACATTCCCATCTAATCCCATCTACCCGCACTGATAATAAATGCATGAAATGAATCAAACAGACCTTCCTACTCAGCTGCTTTGTTCTTGTGTTTTCCTTCAGGGAGAAGCTGAGCGAGCTCCGTCGGGAGAAGCAGAAACTGGTGGAGAAGATTATGGATCAGTATAGAGTCCTCGAGCCCAGCATGCAACCTCCAGCCAGCAAAGCCAAGTACTGTATACAGTTATACCTATACACCCATTAATTAGTTAATTACATTATGCATCGCTACACATGCAAAGGCAGGCGACTGTGTTTACACAGAACAAGTCATACATGAAGACAAGGTGTAGAAATATATCATTAAAGGCATTAAAACATAAAGTGTGTATAAATAATTAGTTCAGGAAGTAAATGCAAGGTGGATGATGACTTGATGGTTTTTGTGTCAGAGGGGGTTGCATCAACTCTCTGCTTTTTAATTTAATTGCATTTTATTGGAAATTGTTTCTAATATTTTTCCACCCCATAGGGTATGGATAAAATAATAGAAATAAATTTTAACTCCAAAACACATCTTATAGGGTGCCAACAAAAAACTAAACTTCACCAACACGATATGCAGGGCTTTTGTATTGAATTGTGTTGCTGTACAGACTAGTAACGTGCCTGTATGAAACATGTTGCTTGCCTGGCCTCTGGTATTGTTGCTTTCATCTTTCTCAAAAATTGCTCATCCAAACAACTTCACACTTAACACTGTGCTTTTTTGGATCCTGAGCAATACACCTGCCATGACATAGCTGCGTACCCTAGAAATGCTCTAAAGTATATGCATCATTAGGGTGTAAAAGCTCACATGAACATTTATGACCTTAATGAAGTCAAAGCCCAGTTCAGTTTCTAGGGATAAGCCCCAGACATTATGAACCTCAATAGTGTGACTTGAGGTGATTCTGAGAGTATGTGGAGTATAAGCAAGGTGGAACATGTCCAAACACAACGCTGTTGCATCTCCTCCATGTGTAACTGTAACACCAAAGTTCAGACTACCCTCTGACATGTTCACAGCTCCATCAGCAAAAGATCTGAGATGTGAATCGCCAACACAAACTACATAGAAAAAAGAAAAATCACACATTACGTTACTGTATACAGTCAGCTATTTGGGGCCAGGCTATTTCCTAGAACAAAGGCATTCATTTCTGAAAGTTACATCACTGCTGCTTTAAATCTTTGAGTTTGCTACAGTGTAACATCTGCAGCCTCTCTGTTTTAATCTGTTCTTAAATGCACCATAGAGATCATCAGAGAGCAAGCTATACCCAGCATGCCTTTCAGCAGTGTAACAGTTACTATAGGTCCCCTCTCAACTCACGGCACAGTGTGTACAAAACACACCTTTAATAAATATGTCCTTGAGATCTCAAGAGCACTTGACACTGCACTTCCTCAGTTCAAGAGCAATACACCTGCAAAGTTTGAAGTTGATTGGATGAACAGAAAAGGACAGACATTCAGACAGACAGAGACACTTGATGAGCAGGTCACTCTGTGTATATATGTGCACCTGCTGCAGACAAGTGTCTTGTTTTTGATCACAAAGTACTTGCAATGTGAATGCAAAGTTGTTATATAAATATTGTGGTTCTGTAAAGACATTTGGAAATCACTTATATGTAACCGGTGGACTCTAGTGTGTAGATATAAAGAGGCCCAGCCTGTGGGTATCTCTATTTATTCCTGACAACAAGTGGCAAAAACAAAATCCTCCATCATACACAACCATACAAACTCCAGCTGCTACACAAATTAAGTGACACCAGATTATGTTAGCATGAAATGAACTTATAAACAGCTTAACAGCTTAAAACACGGATATTACCCAAAGAGCAATGTTGCTCACCTCTCCCATGGAGTACAGCAGCAACAGGGGAGAGGCAAGGCGGGACACACACCTTTATAGATGGGGTACCCTCAAAGGTGAATGTAGGGGTACAGAAACTGAGTATCAAATGTTCCACATGTTGAGTACGGAGGCCTGAGCGTGTCAGGTATAATCCTTTTGATGAAATAATATTATTGTTCTTTATGGTTAGAGAAGTTATGACCGCCCCCCACACAACTGGGGCTGATGGTTTATTCTCAGTTTTCTATAATTGCCAAAACCCTGGTTTCTTGTGTCTGTATCATGATCAAAGGTCTCTTTCTGTTCCTCCTAGTGTGGTACCACACTATAAAAGGAAGACCATACTCTTGTGGTGCCCTCATGAAGACATGTTTCCAGAAATGCATCATTATTAATGAACTGAGGTGCAGCTATCTCAGTTCATGAGATCATGAATGGTCACTTTAGCAGAATGCCCAATAGAGTGCTGCAAGAATGAGATCCTGGAAATGAGTTAGCATCTTAGCACTCCTAGTCCCCTTGTCTGGAAGTCAGTGGATTTTGGTTCGATGGCTTAAATATGGTCTGTGGCAAACAGAAGCTTTAAGAGGTTTTTTTATGTTTTCTTCTGTGGCATAAAGAATATCAGTAAATACCCAGCTTGTGAATTTTGAAACTTTGATGTGTCTTTAAAAAGTCTGATGTGAGCAAGTGGCTAAATAGTGTGTGTATAGTGTGTAATAGTGTTGAGCCAAACTCTTCTAAGTCAAACTTTCCAGCTTAAATATTTATAGTATTTTCCAGTTGTAGTTAGCTAAGTGATGGTGACACTGAAGTCATGCAACCATCATGTAGTTTGTTTATAGCCTAATGTTAGCTTTTAACTTCTGGTGGTTGCATTTACACATCAAAAATCACAAGAGTGGTGTTCATTATCTACCTGAAGAAAACATGTTAGTATCATAAACATCTGTTTGCCACAGAGCTTATTTTCTGCAGCAATCTAAAATCCAAATTAAAAAGCAAATGGGCTTCTTGTCGAGGGAACCAGGGTGATGCTAACTTCCATGCTGGCCTACAAATAAACATCATCCCTGCAGCACTCTGTCCGTTCAACAGGAAGTCTACCTGTCTTTCATTGGACAGCTGGCAAGCATTTTGTACCTTAACTGAAAATCTAATAATTAGTATTGTTGTGTACAAATTGCCCAAGTGCATTTTGTCCCCTGTGCTGCAAATTAATATGGAAATGACATTTTAATTATAGCATTTCCAAATAGATTTTCTTGACGTCATGTTACAAAGTGCTTTCTTTGGCATAATAAATGACAGTTGGCACCTTCTCGAGCCCTTTTTTCTCATTTTGAAAACATGCAGCCCTTGTTAGACTTGGCATCCTCCTACTGTTTTCTGGAAAATCAGGGCATTGTGTGTGAGCGCACACAAACACACACACACACTCTCCTAGCTCATCCCTCTTTGTAAATGGTCCCTGTCCTCTGTGTCCTCGTAGGAAATCTAACTGGATTGCAGACAGGATGAAGAAGCTAATCAAACCCCGGGGAGTGGGAAAAGAGGGACGTGCCCTCTTCACCGCCGCGGGCAGTGTGGAAAACCTGGCCGACAGCACTGAATTTACATCAGACACACACACACCTCACCCTGGTGAGACCACACATACCCACGGTGCAGCACACTACCTCTCTTTCTCTCTCGCACACACAAACACCAGCAGACTGGTTTTCACAAAGATATGCTCACATGCTCACCCCATCAAGCGAGGCTACAGGCATGCATACAAATCATCTCATGACTACCAAGTGTGGTCGGCATTGATACCACTCTCTTCTCCTTAGATCTCTCCCTGTAGAGTGCCAAGACTTACTGAGGCCGGCTTTCTCTGCTAACCACATGTTGAAAGGAAAAGATTCGCGAGGCTTCATCCTCTTTTTATGCACCTTGACTGTGGAATGCATTTTACTGGCGGAAAGAGAGAAAAAAAAAACTCTCTGCAGACATTTTCAAAGCCAAGATTTAAGCCGAATCCTGCATTTATGATTTTTTTTCTCTCCTTTTGACATACTGTTATTGTCCCCATTTAATTTTACTTTTCCTCGCATTGTGTTTTCTATTATTCTCCATAAACCCCGCTTTCTTAAGCTGTGTGGCAGGGCCAACACTGGGAGGCCTGGCTCTGTCTGCTCCTCAACAAGAGGGCTGCGGGTTGTTATTGCGCCTGTTTCCCACAGAGAGACTCGATATCTCAGCTGCACTCCGATACCCTTTTTTTCCATCAAAATTAGCTTGTGTATGTGGGTTTTTTAAACACTGAAAAAAAAAAAAATGCTAAAAATAGGCGATGAGCTGATTTACAATTGTCCAGGATGCTTTTCACTCTCTTTCTTTTTTTCTTGCCTGTCAGGTTGTACGTCACACATGAGCCGGAAAACCGGTTGGTAACAGCAGAAAGTGAAAAACGTAAAAAGCAGCATGGAGGCCAGTGAAAATGTTACGGTGGTTACTCCTTTTTTATTTCTCTTACTTATTCAGTTTCTGTCTCAGCCTCAGTGCCGACTGAAGTTTGCACGATGTTTGAGGGCTGCTTGGACCGAGACAGATATTACTTTGTGGCATATCATTGCATCATGCAACCAAGTGGGCTAGAATTAGCATGTCCATCCAGGTGTCGTATTTCCATGACTGCCAATCGGAGCCTGTCGGAGCTGGAGCTAGTAAATACCCATGACTATTGCTGAGACATTTGTCCCAGACGTGAATGCCGATTGTAACTTCATCTATTAAATATAAAGCCAGATGTTGGCTGGTCTTAGTGGGGGTTTTCCATGGGCAAAGGGGCTCAAGTGGAAGAAACACAAAATCTCTCCAAATGCATTTTAGTTGCATTTTAAAAATGTTGCATGTAGCAAACACTGTATATAACTGTAAAAATAATTAAAATCTATTGAATCTATAAATTGCTCTTAATAAATTAAATGTCTTGCGAAAAGACATTGTTTCAGCCAGCCAAGACATTTCTCACACACTCCACTACTCCCTATCTTCTATGTGGCATTTCCCACAACACCAGCATTTAACCCTGAAACTAACCTGCATTATGGCAGGTTAACTTGACCTTAACCACTGGTCTCAGCTCTGTCTTCGGGCCGCAGCTGGTGTTACACCTCTCTGGACAGATCGAGACACAGCAGGTCCTGCCACAGCAATTCTTCATCTCATTAGACTAAGTCAGAATTTATGAATAATTTACATTATTTCAGTTTAATATAATCTACTGTTAAATAGGTTAGGATTGGCTTTTTTAATAGAAAGGTCAGACTTCTGTCCATGTTGAGCTCTGAAGTTAGCTGCGTTTTTTGATGTTCTAGAAAAATGTATTTTATTACATTATTTATGTATTTTAAGGGGTTGAAGCCTGAAGGACTGGAATCCTATAGTTTTTGCTTTGGCACCTCTTTTTCTTTAGAAATGTTTTCGCAAATTCCTTGAAAACAAGGACATTGTACTGTAGATACATGAAATTTTCACCAGTGATTGAAAATTATGAGCAAATGCTGCTGGAGAAATATGACAGCAGTTGGCCAAATGGGGGCGCTATTAAGGCATAAAATTCAAATCTTGAAAGGCCACGCCCCTCAAACCATAAGTCCAATTGACTGGAAATTTGACTCACAAGTGCAGCTCAGTGTGCTTCACGAAAAATCTACAAGGCCCCATGGTAAGATTTTCCACCACTTTGAATTTTTTGAATATAATATATTTGACACCTCCTCCTAAACCATGGGTCCGATTTGTACCAACCTTTCTGTGGATCATCATTTGGTCAATCTTATTGAAAGTTATCAAAAGCTTGTTGATATCTCTTTGTGTTGTGAGGATATTGATGAATGATCTTTAAAAGAGGCCTGGCTCAGCACATAAATCGACCTACCTCCATAACTACAGGGCCAGTCATCACAAGTGTTGTAAGATATGTCCACATTAGTACCTTAAACATACCCTGAGAGTTTTATCCAAATCAACTACTTGCTGGTGCTATAAAGGTGAAAATGGGTGTGGCGTAACACAAATCAGATCACAAATTTTAATCAATGATCATTCCAAAACTTGCAGGATATTTTAAATAATAATGATGAACCATGTGTGCAAGATGATTTTGAAATCGCTCAATTGGAGATTTCACCAGTTCCAAACAGGTTGATAAGCTTTTGCAAAAATTTGGCCATAACTCAATAAACACTTTGTCCAAACATCCCCAAACTCTGTGGATATTTTTAGCTAAGCCATTGAAGCATGTCCCCAAAGCTTTGTGCAATTGACCAACAGAAGGTGACAGTGTCGCCAAAGATGACCGTGGCCCAGCACAGATTTGGACGTAAATGAATGAGCATCTGTGTGATCATGATAAAACCTGTTGTTGTTTTTTGTCAACGCAGGTGTTGTAAACTGTTAAAGGTCTCGATCCAACCCAGCTTTCAACTTTTAGAGGTCTATACTGGCTTCAATCCCGGAATTGCCGCTTGTGGCTATATTAATATGCTTACAATTACAATTTTAACAGCACTAATAACCTTTTTGCTGACCATGCTGTAGACCAAGTGTGAAAGTAGCATTTTCACCATTATACTTTTTCAGCTACTGAAATGCTACATTATATAAGAACAAGATGACAGTAAGGCTGAGGTTACTACATTTAAAATATAGCCTTTATATCACAAAACACTGATGCATCCCAGGAGGAACTGCAGTTTACAAATGCATGGATAAATACTCAACACGTGCTTAATTAACTACATTAATGTACTTTACAAAACATGTACATTTGGATGTTTATGTACTGCTTACAACTGTTGAAAAAGGGTGTATATCAAAGTATGAAGCACTTGAGTTACAGTGCTTTCCTACTTGAGCTGAACAAAGTGCTTCACAATGCTTCTCATTCACACACTCACACACTCACAGTCTGAAGGCTGGCAGAATTTCCCAGCCATCAGGAGCAGTTTTCAGGGGATTAAAGAGACAGTTCACCCAAAATCAAAAATATTTATTATTATTATTATTTATCAGTCTAGATTGTTTTGGTGTGAGTTGCTGAGTGTTGCAGATGTTGACTGTAGAGATGTCTGCCTTCTCTCATATATAGTGAAACTCAGCTTGTGCTGCTCAAGGCGCAAATAATACACTTGAAAAACTCAAGAGCAAGTGCAGTGTGTTGCTCAAGGACACTTAGACATGTGGACAGGAGAGGCTAGGAATCGAACCTATAACCTTGTGATTAATGACAGACCTGCTCTACCACCTTAGCCACAGTTATTGCTT
This sequence comes from Epinephelus fuscoguttatus, assembly GCF_011397635.1. Lineage (NCBI taxonomy): Eukaryota > Metazoa > Chordata > Actinopteri > Perciformes > Serranidae > Epinephelus > Epinephelus fuscoguttatus. The sequence continues at coordinate 20,386,491 of NC_064760.1, read as the reverse complement.
TAATTTATCTCTGCACCTGCCATTGTCAGAGTCCCTGAAGCTGCATTTCCACTGGAAGAAAAGTTATGTCCTTTCCTGGTTTGTGCTGTAAAGAAATCAGCAGATATGTCCCGTCGCCGTGAAAGATTTAGCATAGCAAACCGTGATGTTGTGGGTGTACACTGATCATAATATCTCAGAATGAATTATGATTTACCAATGTCAAAATGTCATAATCTATAACATGCTATCATGGCCTTTGTATGAACAAGTGATTTACGTAAAAATAAACTTCAACTCATTTTCTTTCAGACCCCCGCAGCGCTCCAGTCTCTCCCTCTCCCGCGAGAAAAGCCCCATCCCAGACAGAGCCGGACATCTCATCGCCAGGGACTCCAGCCATGCGCTCCGGCTCCGGGGGCCGTCGAAAGCTGGGATCCCGTCACGGCTGGGGGCTTGGGTTGGCCAGAGGAAGCTCTGAAGTCTCCCAGTCCTTCAGTCCTGGTGACCACAAAACACAGCCCCGCCTGCGGCTGCGCTCCAGCCAGAACGCCTCCACTGTCCTCTGGGAGGGACAGAGAAGCGAAACAAACAAACCCCAGGCAGCAGACGCACTGCTGAGCAGTCAGGAGAGTGTCGGGGAGGATGAAGGCAGAGGTGAGGTGGAGAAAGTGGAATGAGGAGGATGTGTGTCCGTGTCTGTGCATTTTCAGAAACAAGTAATTTAACAAAATAAGGAAAAACATGAGAATTGTACATTTATTTTAAGAAAATGACTTGTTCTGATGGATAGTTTCAAAGTGTTTGTGTTGGCAAGCATGCCATGTGCTCAGCATTGTGAAAGGTCTGCTGGGGTAACAAATTAAATGTCAAGCTGAATAAAAATTAGATTGTAAAAATCAGACTGGCCTGAGTAGCCGTGATGTCTGCAAGCACTCAGAATACCGCTAATTTTCTTTTTAATAAAACATGCATATGCCTGTAAGACTGTGATCTTCTCTTCCTTCCAGACAATCAACAATCCAGTGATGATACCGCGACGACCTGAGACAGAGCTGCAGCCGACTCTCAATTAAAAACAACTGTTTTTATATTATTTGCTCTTGGCACACTGTTTTGTATGGATGACTATTTCAAATATGAGATCCTCCTAGTATTTTTGAATACATGAATGAATAAATCCTTCTGTCAATGATTTGCAGTGTTGCTGAGGTGTGAAGGGGAAGAACAGCCTCTTTAGTATGGAGCCCCAAAACTGACCAGAAGTTGTAAAGCGCTATCAGACGAGTCAGTCATAAGACATCACTTTATTCATTCATTCATTCATCTTCTAACCACTTCATCCTCTTGAGGGTCGCGGGGGGGGTGCTGGAGCCTATCCCAGCTGACATCGGGCGAGAGGCAGGGTACACCCTGGACAGGTCGCCAGACTATCGCAGGGCTGACACATAGAGACAGACAACCATTCACGCTCACATTCACACCTACGTTAGAGTTATCAATTAACCTAGTCCCCAATCTGCATGTCTTTGGACTGTGGGAGGAAGCCGGAGTGCCCGGAGAGAACCCACGCTGACACGGGGAGAACATGCAAACTCCACACATGCCCGGGATCGAACCGGCAACCCTCTTGCTGTGAGGCGAGAGTGCTAACCACCACACCACCGTGCCGCCCGACATCACTTTATTATATTATTTATTTCTCTTTCCACAAATCAGTTGGTATGTTACATTAAAAATTCATTGAAAAATTAAAATTCAATAATTTGTCATCTTCTAGTTCCTCCATTTTTGGTCTTGGCACAAATATAATAGTTTATTCACACACAACATTTGCACCAACACAGGAGGCCACTGTTCGTTCCGATAGTCGCTCTTACCAAGAGTCAACATCAGTTTCTTTTAACTATAGTCACGATCATCCCCTGACCTTAGCAAAATGCATTATGCCATTTAATTTGAAGGAGCAGTTTGAAGTCAAGATCACTGTCCTGCTTGCTAGCTTAACTGCAAATACTGCTAGCTAAATGCACTGAGCACCAGCCTCACCTAGCTACATAGCTGAAGCTAACTATAATCATTAAACTACAACAGACAGTAATGTTTATCACCCATATACCAAACTACATTCTGCTGTAGGATCACTGAAACTAACAGTAGCTGAAACATTTTAGCTTGCAAGCTAACACTAAAAAGTTAGCAAGGTAATACCAGGCCCTCAGGAAGTGCGCCAGGCTTTGAAGCCAATTTTCATCGTGGGCAAACAGCGATACTGCAATTTCTGGGATCCATCACAAGTCAAGTTTGTGAATCAGTGGATACATTATTTTGAGTAACACAACCCCCGGGAAAAGTCTTGTTTTTATATCAGGATTCGATCCATTTGGTCTGATAACATTTGGATAGTCTTGAAGAGCAACAAGATTAAATTGTTTTATTCCTATTTAAGTTAACAGAGTGCTAAACCCAAAGTAGCCGGCTTAGCTAGCGGAAATCTCTCGTGTGCTTGCTCTATGGGCCCAGTGATGTAGCACCGATCATGCAGGTAATTTCATACTGCAGAAATAGAGCTTTTTTGACTTCATTCACCACCAAGCACCTTTGATAGGAATGAATGCAGTCCTACAACGCTGTGTCCAGGTCTTTTAATACTTCCATAGGTAATGCTAGCTATAGAAAGCAAGGATGTATAAAGGAAACTGGATACAGTGTTGGAGGCAGGGCCCTGTTCATTCCTATGAAAGATGCTCAGTGACACATGGAGCCAAAATGGTTTGATTTCCAGGTTTTGAAATTATCTGGATCTTCCACATCCTTGGTCCGATTGAGCAGGCGCACTAGAGACTTGGGCAGGCAACGTCTGATTTGCCCTCTGTAGTCAATTTAATTGTGTGGCTCCTTATTGGACCAGATGGATCAAATCCCGACAGTGAAACAAATCATTTCACCGAAGTTGTGTTGCTCAAAAAAAATTATCCACTGATTTACAGACATTTCTTTATAATGTAAGTCTATGGGAAAAGTCTTTATGGGCCCCATGGCATTATGTGACAGACCTAGAAGTTGTAATTTCATGTTTGACCATTACATAAAATTGGCTTCAATGTCCAGCGCTGTTCCCTTGGGCTTTAAAGAGAGGTTAAGTCCCTCCTAGTGTCCCCTATGGGACCTTATTTCAGAGGGCATGGTAGTCAACAGAGACAAATAACTTATTGATCCCATTTGAATTGTGCCATGAATTGCTTATGCATGTTTGTCGATTTAAAAGATAATTTTGCAAGTTAAAAAAGCCACAATTTTTCTTTTTACATTTTACATTTTTTAACCATTTCAGTTTTTTGTATTATTGCTCAGTAAACTACATCTCTCAGCTCGCACAATACACGTCCACGACACCAGCTAGCTAGCAAGGCAACTAAGCTATGATCCACGCACAAATGTAGTGTTTTCTTACCTGATGTTTTTTATCCAGTGAATCCTGGTGTTTTAATCAAGACGCAAGCAAAAGAATGGGCACGACCCATTGCTTGTGTGAGTACATTCCAGTATGAAACACACAGGCATTGTAGTTTCAGTGAGAGAGAAAACCTTGACTACGCTTAGTCGACTTGTGTAGTCCATACTCCACACACTGTGTAAATCACTCAGACATACACAGCAGCTCTGAAGTGTGTATGGGGTCGTTCAAATACAGATGCCTAGCAGAGACATCAGGAATATCAAAGCAGATGTCATTAGGGACGTCATATAGAATATGTAACATCTATGTTACATCTATGTTCAGAAGTGTGAGAAATACCCAAGTGGAGCAGAGCTGGTAGAAGTAAAAGCCCTCATATGCAAATTTTCACTTGAGCATTAAAGTTGAGCGCTAGAAGTGCCTCATCTCGTCTTCCGTAAACCTTTATAGGATTAACTAAAAATGTTCTGTGTTCCTGCCGTTCTCTCTGATCACCTCTTCTCCAAGTTGGCTCGCTCAAAGTCAAAAAAAGTATCACTTTTAAGAGCTGATCACATATTTTGTAAGATATGCTTCAAGGTAAAAAGGAGAAGCTGTTACCTGGTACTCATAAAATGTTGAATATTAGTACGGGAACAAGGTGAACTGAAAGCATAAAGATCACTGGAATTGACACACCTAATAAAAAATGGATTTAAGATTGGTATTTAAGTAAAGAACTGAGAAAAAAAATGATTAAGTCATCTGCAGTCCAGTTTGAGGCATGACTCTGAGGGTTGGATTTAAGAGGGAAGCAAAATAAATACATAAATCTAACGATAAATCTCCCTGTAACCCGCGAATCTGATCTGTGCACAGCGGATAAACATGGAGCAACCCCCGCCATCTGGCCCACATATGGCTGAAAATCCCATTTCATTTTAGGGTTCCTGTGTAAATCCAGTCATTGATCTAATAGCAAATGATCTGCACTAGTGCTTTAATGAGAATCCTCTTTAACTCCTTTCACTGTTGCACCAAATGGTGTCAGTGTAGAGCCGGCCAGGCCTCTGCCAATTGACGGACAGACAGACGGATGAAGAGGAGGGAATTAGCATGCAGCTTTCCAAATGAGCAGACCTGAGAGTTCATGAAGCTAAAAGGGCCCTCATTTAAGACGGGCAGCTTCCAAAGAGCCCCAGCCGCCCAGATTAGGATGAGGATACGTCAGCGTTTCCGGTACGGGGGTTGTTTTCGAGTGTGTGTGAGTGCAGGAGACAACACTAAGGATAATGGCAGGCCGCGGCTCGTTCTCTCAAGCCAGCCCTCCCCAAACACACATCCTGAATTATGATTTGCAAATGACAAATGGGTCGCTAATACAATTCATGAATTATGTAGTTGTCATGGTGACATTAATCAAAAAGCAGGCCCCTTCTCTCGACTCTGAACATTGTGTTTGTGGAATTGAGATGCATGACGGGGGCTGCACACCGAGCCGCCTGAGTGAGCGCAGGGCAAAGCGATAGCAAGATATTGGTTCTGCCAGTCACTCAGAGGCTTATTATGAGTGCAATGCAACAATCACACGCCTTCAGGCACACAGACAGACAGCGCCCACAGACAAAAAGTGAAGGGTAAGCCTTTAAATTCTTAACAGAGGCGCCTTGTGGTTCCACACACAGGGAGAGCACTCACAGGTTATGTTTTGTCATCCATAAAACTCCGTGCTCTATCAAGTAATTCTTAAAGATGGGCACTTGAAAAGGAGGATGAATAAAAAACAGGATATTTGCCTTCTTTATTCAACAGGATCTCTCGCTAAAATAAACCAGTATTTTTTTAAGGCAGGTTTTGTTTGTCCCTGAAAGCATAACAAGCAGCAGCAACACAAAATCAGTCAAAAAAAAGCCTCGGAGACAAAAAAAAAAAATAGTGAGAGAAAAGTCTTGGCACAAAATGAGTGATTAAGTGCCACCCGTGATTCCTAAAGGGATGAATGATGGATGGTTGCCTTGGTTGACATCACGGTTGGATCTCATGAGTCTGCTCAGCTGCTTAATTATTGAGCACCTGAGGGGTGTAACACTATCAGCAAACATCACTTTTTCAGCCCTCCTTTTTAATGTTTTTGGTCGCCTTCCTCTTGTGAAAACCTCCCTTCCCTCTCCGTCTCTCTCTGATGACTTCTATCTTTATTTCTTCTTTGTCAGAGAACGTTTCTTTTTTCTAACTAAGAAAACTCTCTCCCACCCAGCAGGCCACGTATATCTTTCTTCATCTCCCCCCTCCACCCATTTACCTCCAGCCCATGCCTGAGCCATCAAATTTTAATGACTGTCTTTCTAAAGAGCCTCCAGCGACCAAAAACCTCGCTTAAACCACTTAGTCCACTAACTGAACAGGCTGGGCATCCTAAATACTTAGAGGTGCATTAGAGTTTTGTTTAGTCCTGGTGTTTGCTTCTGAGATGAATCTGTGCAACTATCAACTGAATCCAAATCAAGCTGTTCCCCAACTCTTTGCGGGCTCGTTTCTGCAGCCCGGCTGATTGAGAATCAACGCACACCACAGAAACTTCACTTTGGGTTAATAAAAAGTTGTAATTCATGGATTGTTGTTAGGCATTTTCTCCCCGCAGAGGCGCCCGGTTGGGCAGGCACCGAGACAAGAGAGCGGTGAGGTGATCTTTGATCGAGAAGTGGTGGTGTAATTCAATTAATTATATTTTGCTCCAGGCAACAGAAGTCAGGGAGGGGATCATTGAGAAGGAACACAATACAGGTGGAGAAATAACAAGTAAGTGGAGTGTGTGCACACACTGGCTGACCCTGCAACCTCGCCTCCTCACAAAACTGTCAAAATCTCCATGCTTTCACCAGGCTTTTACTCAATGAGGTTAGCCCAAAGGTGAGTCTATTCATCTATAACTTCCCTCCCTCTGCCTCCATCCATCCCTCCATCCCTTCCTCCTTACCCCCACACTCCCCCCCTCCTCTCCTATTACATTATCCTCCTCTCTCTTTCTGCTTGGTTCGGGATTGCTCCTCCTCTCCTAACAGTTTGTCCCTGCTCCTCCCCTCCCTCCTCCTCCTCCCTTATGCACTCCCTTTCTCTCCCCTAGTGTATTAAGGGGCTTTGACGCTCTCAGTAAAAGCTGATTTATTCTCTTGGTGGTATCGATCGGTTTCTGCATTAAAGATTATAATTCATTACCCCGGCCCCTTTTAATACATTAAACACTCAAAATAAAAATAAAATACCCCCACACCCCCCTCGAGACTCCCCATGTCCTGAGGGTGCGGGAAAACACTTGTCGAGACGTCCGGCTTGTCGTCCTGGGCCCCAGAGCTCCACCTGCATGTGTGTGTGTGTGTGTGTGTGTGAGCCACTGACTCATACATAGAGACACTCACAGGAACACACTCCTCTCTTCATACACACACTCATGCCGTCTGGTACAGTTTACATCATAGCTTCCCAAAGTGAGGCCCGTGGACCAACGGCAGCCCGTACAGACATTTTGTGCAGCCCCTGAATGTGACGTTAAATACACGCATCATGTGGTCCATTTCAATACTTTCATTTTCCTGTTTTATTTTGTAGATTCATCCTTGTGTCATGTTTGCTTTCATTTCCCGTCTTTGTCTTTGTGTGTTTTTCTACCTTAGTCTCAGGGTGCGTTGTGAATCACATATTTTTTCCTTTTACATTGAATAGGTACTGCAGCTGTCCTTAAAAGAAATGTACTTTTGTATGGAGTATGCACACAATCAGGACAGTATGCCCTGAACCTTAACCCTCTTTCTCATATATCCGTTACCATGGAGATAAAACAAAATGCGTTCACTGAGTTCGCCAGAGATGGAGGTCAACCCAGACAGTTTTGATGTTGTTTTGCATAAGTAATGACTGCACACATAGATTCTAACAATAGTAGCATTACATGGGTTATACATTTCTCTGTCATTGTTATTAATACTTATGCTATTTTGTTGTTGGTTATATTTATGATTACTTTATTCAACCAAACAGTTATATTCCTATGATTACTAATCTGCTGGTCATCAGTCTCCTGAATGTGCTGTCATCCAATGTTGCAACTTCTGACAATTGATGTGCTTGCATACTGCAAAATCAGACGCAGCCCCAGTAGTCCGTCCCTGCTCCTGAGATGTTCCCCAACCAATCAGCTCCCTGTCTGTTCTTCTGCCTCATCACTTTATTACCCTCATCTGACCTTCTCCACCCTTTTTCTCCACCTGCACGCCGTCCCTTCGTGACACTAGTTTGTATTTAAGTCCTGGGTTTCACTTCAGTCGTTGTTGGATCCTTGATTTGGTTGTGTGATGTTCATTTGCTGTTTCCTTGAATAAAGATTGATGTTTTTGAGCTCCTGTGGTCTACTGTCTTCTGTGTTTGGATCCACCTTATCCACACCACACAATAGAAAAACATGAAATAAAGATTTTATAAGAAGTCATAATGTAGTATGTCTACAATTACCATAAAAAAAAGTAAAACATGTTGTTAAAAATCATGAAAAAGAGTCAGATCAGTTTTTTTGATGATTTTTGATGACATACTACACTCTGACTTTTTTCATGATTTTGAACGACATACTATACTATGACTTTATTTCATGATTTTGATGACATACTATACTATGACTTTTTTCATGATTTTGAATGACATACTATACTATGACTTTATTTCATGATTTTTGATGACATACTACACTCTGACTTTTTTCATGATTTTGAACGACATACTATACTATGACTTTATTTCATGATTTTTGATGACATACTATACTATGACTTTTTTCATGATTTTGAACGACATACTATACTATGACTTTATTTCATGATTTTTGATGACATACTATACTATGACTTTTTTCATGGTTTTTGATGACATACTATACTATGACTTTTTTCATGGTTTTTGATGACATACTATATTATGACTTTTTTTCATGATTTTGGACGACATACTATACTATGACTTTTTTTCATGATTTTGGATGACATACTATACTATGACTTGTTTTCATGATTTTGGACGACATACTACTCGTACTCGTACTCGTCGTCCTCCGCTTATCTGGGTCCGGGTCGTGGGGGCAGCAGCCTCATCAAAGAAGCCCAGACAGTCCTCTCCCCAGCCACTTCCGTCAGCTCTTCCGCGGGAACCCCGAGGCGTTCCCAGGCCAGCCGGGTGATGTAGTCCCTCCAGCGTGTTCTGGGGCGGCCCCAAGGTCTCCTCCCGGTTGGACACACCCGAAACACCTCCCAAGGGAGGCGTCTGGAAGGCATCCTTACCAGATGCCCGAACCACCTCAACTGGCTCCTCTCGATGTGGAGGAGCAGCGGCTCTACTCCGAGTCCCTCCCGGATGTCTGAGCTCCTCACCCTATCCCTAAGGCTGAGCCCAGCCACCCTGCGGAGGAAACTCATTTCGGCCGTTGGTACTCGCAATCTCATTCTTTCGGTCACTACCCAGAGCTCGTGACCATAGGTGAGGGTTGGAACGTAGATCGACCGGTAAATCGAGAGCTTCGCTTTCTGGCTAAGCTACCTCTTCACCACAACGTACCGGTTAAGCGCCTGCATCACTGCTGATGCCGCCCCAATACGCCTGTCAATCTCCCGCTCCATCCTACCCTCACTCGTGAGCAAGATCCCGAGATACCTAAACTCCTCCACCTGAGGAAGGACCTCCCCCCCCGACCTGGAGTGGGCAATCCACCCTTTTCCGGCTGAGGACCATGGCCTCAGACTTGGAGGTGCTGATTCTCATCCCAGCTGCTTCACACTCGGCTGTGAACCGTCCCAGCGAGAGCTGGAGGTCACTCTTCTATGGAGCTAGGAGGACCACGTCATCCGCAAAAAGCAGGGACGAGATCCTCCCATCACCGAACCTGACACCCTCCACCACTCGGCTGCACCTAGAAATTCTGTCCATAAAAGTTATGAACAGAACCGGTGACAAAGGGCAGCCCTGGCGGAGTCCAACCCTCACCGGGAACAGGTCCGACTTACTGCCAGCCACGCGAACCAGAATCATGCTCCTTCGGTACAGGGACTGGATGGCCCTTAGCAAGGGGCCACCAACCCCATACTTCCGGAGCACCCCCGACAGGACGCCCCTGGGGACATGGTCGTAAGCCTTCTCCAAATCCACAAAACACATGTGGACTGGTTGGGCAAACTCCCATGCCCCCTCCAGCACCCTGGCGAGGGTAAAGAGCTGGTCCACGGTTCCGCGTCCGGAATGAAAACCACATTGCTCCTCCTCAATCTGAGGTTCAACTATCGACCGGACCCTCTTCTCCAGCACCCTGGAGTAGACCTTACCGGGTAGGCTGAGGAGTGTGATCCCCCTGTAGTTGGAACACACCCTCTGGTCCCCTTTCTTGAAAATGGGGACCACCACCCCGGTCTGCCACTCCAGAGGCACTGCCCCTGATGTCCACGCAATGTTGCAGAGGCGTGTCAGTCAGGACAGCCCTACAACATCCAGAGCCTTGAGATATCCAGGACGAATCTCATCCACCCCCAGGGCTCCGCTGCCTCGGAGTTGTTTCACTACCTCAGCAACTTCTGCCCCAGAAATTGGACGACCCACCCCCGAGACCCCCGTCTCTGTTTCCTCACTGGAATACGTGTTGGTGGGATTGAGGAGCTCCTCAAAGTATTCCTTCCACCGCCCGACAATGTCCCCAGTTGACGTCAGCAGCTCCCCGCCCCCACTGTAAACAGTGTGAGCAAGTTGCCGCCTTCCCCCCCTGAGGCGCCGGACGGTTTGCCAGAACCTCTTTGGAGCCGATCGATAGTCTTCCTCCATGGCCTCACCGAACTCCTCCCACGCCCAAGTTTTTGCCTCCACGACTGCCGCCGCTGCGCTCCGCTTGGCCTGCCAGTACCCATCAGCTGCTTCCGGAGACCCACAGACCAACCATGCCCTGTAGGCCTCCTTCTTCAGCCTGACGGCTCCCCGCCGGGCGCCGGATTACCGCCAGGCCTTGTGGCCACAGCTCGCAACTGCCGCCTCGACAATGGCAGAGCGGAACAAGGCCCATTCGGACTCAATGTCCCCCTCTGCCCACGGGATGCGGTCGAAGCTCTCCCAGAGATGGGAGCTGAAGATCATCTGGACAGGTTCTTCCGCCAGGCATTCCCAGCAGACCCTCACTGTTCGTTTGGGCCTGCCAGGTCTGTGCGGCGTCTTCCCCCACCATCTGATCCAACTCACCACCAGGTGGTGATCATTTGACAGCTCTGCTGCTCTCTTCACCTGAGTGTCCAGAACATATAGCCACAGGTCAAATGATACAACTACAAAGTCGATCATTGACCTGCAACCTAGGCTGTCCTGGTGCCACATGCACCGATGGACATCCTTATGTTTGAACATGGTGTTAGTTATGGCCAAACTGCGACCTGCACAGAAGTCCAATAACTGAGCACCACTCGGGTTCAGATCGGGCAGGCTGTTCCTCCCAGTCATGCTCCTCCAGGTCCCGCTGTCATTGCCCACGTGCGCGTTGAAGTCCCCCAGCAGAACAATGGAGTCCCCGGTCAGGGCACTGTCCAGCACCCGTCCCAGGGACTCCAAAACGGGTGGGTACTCTGAACTGTTGTTCGGCGCATAAGCACAGACAACAGTCAGGACCCGTTCCCCGACCCGAAGGCGCAGGGAAGCAACCCTTTCGTCTACCTAGGTAAACCGCAACGTACAGGCAGAGAGTCTGGGGGCTATCAGAAAGCCCACCCCGGCCCTCCGCCTCTCACCCAGAACAACTCCAGCGAAGGAGAGAGTCCAACCCCTCTCGAGGACTAGGGTTCCAGAGCCGGCACTATGTGTCGAGGTGAGGCTGACCATATCTAGCTGGTAGCGCTCAACCTCTTCCACAAGCTCCGGCTCCTTCCCCACCAGAGAGGTGACATTCCATGTCCCAAGAGCCAACTTCTGTAACTGAGGATCGGACCGCCAAGACCCCCGCCTTGGTCTGCTGCCCAATGCACATTGCACCGAACCCTTCTGGATCCCTCTGCGGGTGGTGGGCCTGCAGGGGGACGAGTCCATGTAGCCGGTTCAGGCTGGGCTCGGCCGGACCCCATGGGCGAAGGCCCGGCCACCAGGCGCTCGCCCACCGGTCCCAACCCCAGGCCTGGCTCCAGGGCGGGGCCCCGGTAACCCTCCGGCCGGGTACACGTGTCCTTGTTTGTATCCATCATGAAGGGTCTCTTGAACCGTTCTTTGTCTGACCCTTCGCCCAGAACCAATCTGCCATGGGGAAAACCTACCAGGGGCAAAATGCCCCCGACAGCATAGCTCCTAGGGTCATTAGGGCACTCAAACTCCTCCACCACGATAAGGTGACGGTACTATGACTTTTTTTCATGATTTTGGATGTCATACTAAAGTATGATTTTTTGTTTCATGATTTTGTCCATAAAAACTAATTCATGATTTAGTTTATTTAACAATCCCCATAGATGATTTTTTTCAGTGTTGTTGAAGACATGCTGTAACATGACTTTTTTTTCATGACTTTGACGACATACTATGCTCGGATGTTTTTTCATGATTTCAGTTTAGTTTATTTAACAATCCCCATAGAAGCACACAAATATGCCTCTAGTCTTCCTGAGGTTTTGACGACATACTATACTATGACTTTTTTCATGATTTTGGAGGACATACTATACTATGACTTTTTTTATCATGATTTCGAACGACATACTTTACTATGACTTTATTTCATGATTTTGGACGACATACTATACTATGACTTTTTTATCATGATTTTGAATGACATACTATACTATGACTTTATTTCATGATTTTGGATTTTGGACGACATAGTATACAAAATCATGAAAAAAAGTCATAGTATAGTATGTCGTCCAAAATCATGAAATAAAGTCATAGCATAGTATGTCGCCCAAAATCATGAAATAAAGTCATAGTATAGTATGTCGTTCAAAATCATGAAAAAAAGTCATAGTATAGTATGTCGTCAAAACCTCAGGAAGACTAGAGGCATATTTGTGTGCTTCTATGGGGATTGTTAAATAAACTAAACTGAAATCATGAAAAAACATCCGAGCATAGTATGTCGTCAAAGTCATGAAAAAAAGTCATGTTACAGCACGTCTTCAATAACCCTGAAAAAGGTCATCGTATATTATGTTGGCAACAACACTGAAAAAAATCATAATTTAGTGTGTCATTAAAAATCCCAGTATGGTATGTCACTCAAAAAAACAGTCATAGAATCGCTTGTCGTAAAAATGTACGTAAAAAAATCATAGCTTAGCGGGTTGGTGGTTTAGTGGATAGAGCAGGCGCCCCATGTACAAGGCTGTTGCTGCAGTGGCCTGGGTTCGACTCCAGCCTGTAATAATAAGGTCATAGTATAGTATGTCATAAGTTTCTTTTAAAAAAGGTCGTAGAATAGTACATTCAAAAAAATGGTATCATATGTCATAAAAAAGGTTAAATAAAATCATAGTATAGTGAATTATAAAAACATTAAATAAAATGATGTCATATCATCGTATGTCATGAGAAACAGTTTTTAAAAAGACATAGTAAAGTGTATCATACAAATTTTCAAAAAGGTCGTAGCACAGAATTTACAGATTTCATTTCCAATAAAGGTCATAATATATTATGTAGTAAAAAGCAAATAAGACTTTCATAGCATTGTATGGAATGTCATTAAAAGATAAAAGCTCATAGTATAGTACTTCAGAAAATAATTTCAATAGTCATGGTATTGTAAGTCAGTTTAATATTTCACAATTTAAAAAGCCATAGTATAGCATGTTATTAAGAAAGCTTTTTCTTTTTAAAGTAGTATAGTTTGTGATCAAAAGTGAAAAAAATGGTAGTGTAATGGATTCAGTGATTTATGAAGGCAAAACTACCAAACATAAATTATGTAAGAATAACCTGCTGAACATTAGCATTTAGCTGAAGCACCATTGTCTGAGTCCTGACTCACACAACAACTAGCATGGCTCTTTTTAGTCCTGCTTGATATTTTATACACTAAACGATTAATGAAGACATGATCTGATGACGAATAAAATAATCCCCAGCAGGCCGACCTATCAGAGGAAGACAGTTAATTCTTCCTCACAGGTGTCTTTTTATCATTTACATGCATTTCCTCAGAGCACAGCAGAAACCACCGCCTCTTGCGCTGGCCATCAACAGAATACAGATCTCTTCCAGACAGGTCAAGTTAAAGATTTGTGTACTGCCTACGTACGCTCCCCTGTTAGTCAATACAGCTGGCCTCTGTGGGACAGTAAGGATTTAAGAAGCGCCATGTGTCCCCTATTGATTTTACCCCAAATGGCTGCACCAATTCCCTGCACAAAACAAGATTGCCCTTCCCCATCGTCTTGACAGATTGATTTTGTATCTCGGCCGTGAGGACTTGAGGAGCAATCCCTCTGATTCTGCCTCCTTGTCACTCTGATGGACAATTTCCCTCTCCATCCTTAGCGCTCCCCGTCTCTCCTCTTTCTCCTTCCATTAAAGGACTCCTCTACCTCTAAGCTCTAACTTCTCTCTGTCCGGCCTCCCCCCTCCACCGGCCTCCGTCTCCCCCCTCTGCCTCTCTTTCTCTCTGACAGGCTTTCAGACAGTAAATCAGAGACATTGATCCAGCGCAGCGCCCAAGTGTCCTGGATTCTGCTAAAGAGCCATTTTCATTTCACAAGCAGTTTACTGGCCTCGCTACCCCCCACCCGTAAACATCGCCCTCCTCCCTCTTCTCTCGCTCTCTCCATCATGGCCTCATCCATACACATCACCCATCTCACCTAACTGCCGGATCCTCTCTGAGTGCCAGCCATTGTTTCCCCCCCACGTTTTGCTGGCAACTTACAATTTTCGTGGAAGAGAAATACCTTGAAACGCCTGAAACATTTCACTAATACATACTGATTACTCACACACACACACACACACACACACACACACGCACAGAGCACACACTCATTCTTGTTTCCAACACTCCTCCACCACCAGGGTCCAGAGCTCAGCAGGGTTTTCTGAATTGGTTCCAAGAGGTCTGACTCCAGCAACATCAAGACTAATTTAACTTCCTTATAATTTGTTTGACATCAGCACAATGGAGAGATGTGTAGGACTACTTTTCAAGCAGGTCTCTCCGTCCTCCTACATGATTTCTATCCGCTTCTACCACATTTCTATGAGGTTGTATTTTAATCTCAGGGGGAACACTATAAAGAAAAAGCAGCCCAGAGATGCTGCTGCGTTCCAAGATAGCTAAAAAATCATGCAAACATCAGAGAACTGACATTTATCTCTAGACTCTGGGGGAATGTCTGTGTGGTATGTTTACATTTTAATGCAAGCTTCTATAAATATGGCTGAGCGAGATAACTTTCTGTCTGCATTCAAGCATCTGCTGTTGTGTCTGTGGTGTACAGTGCAGTCAGTAAGTTTTTAGACAGTGACACATTTTTGCATAAGCACATTTTATGTGAAACAGTGACTGAGGGTGGACTGAGGGAATCAGTCTATGCCATACATATTTGTTCACACATTAAAAATTACAATTACTGTAAGATATTTTATTAGATAAGACCTACACATCCATATACTCACACATACATCAACTAGAAATTAAAGAAACAGTGTGTAAGATTTAGGGGGAAGCAGATTGCAAACAGCTGAAACTTCTCCTGGTTAGAGTTCCTTCAGTGTTCATTGTTCAGGAGGTTTTTTTTCTGGAAGCTGAATTATCAGCAGAGGTCTTTTCCTCTACAAAACACACAGACCTGAGGCCTGTATTACGAAGCAGGATTTGAAGTTAGCGAGGTAACTTCAGGGTCAACTGAGTGTTTTCAGTACCATGAAGCTGGTTCTCCTTTTAACCAGGATAAATCACCATGGTAACTTGTGCTAAACAGCTAACCTGCTTCAGAAATTCAGATCTTAGGTTGTCAACATCCTGACTTCTGACCAATCAGATCACAGAAGAAAACAAGTATCCATGGAGTAGCCTATATATTGTTAAAGGTCAGCAGAATCATGTCATTGTCCCAGGGCTCTATTTCCACTTGTTTTTAAACAGAGCTTCTAACAAACACAGAGATCGTTTACAACACTAACACATGATTTTAGCAGGATTTAAACTTATGCCAAGTTTTTTTCAGTCCACAGTGACAGTGTTCATATTTTACACTCAGATTCCATCAAAATGAGACACCTGCGTGATAAGAACTAGGATAAAACTGCTGATATCTTATTAGAAAAATAATCCACACACTGTTAATTGGCTGTCATTATTATAAATGCAACATTTGGGTCAGAGAGTCCTCATTAGTCATTAACTAGGCTACTTTACTTCGGTAGCAGAAACAGTCTGGCAGCACTTTAAAGTGTTTATGTGACATATCCTGAGTAGATTTGTTATTTTTTTTTTCAACTAAATGGCACAAAATACTCTAAACTAATGTCACATATAATTTGATTTGATTGATTGATATAGTCTGGAAATACCTACAAGAAATCGAAATACCTCTAAGTTAAGTCTCGGCTGATGGTGTATTTTTGGATAGTATTTACAATATTTCTGCATTTTCCATTGTAAGACTACAAAAGTCATTTACATTTCGCATCACTGACATTTCACTGTCTCGCAGTCCCAGACACTTTTGATCCCATTTCATCTCATATCACATACAGCAGCTGATTTCATAAATGGTTCTGATGATGTCGCTCATAATTAACACCCCTGCCTCTTTCACGTGAACACGCTTGAAGCTGGAAAGGAAAACCCAGAGCTGACTGAACTAGTTGCTAACTAGTTTTGTGGTACCTGTCAGTCAGACAGCCAATGTTAGGGTTAGTCAGATAACGAGAAGATGAACTGGCTTCATAGTACAGGCCTCATTAAAACCGGTAACAACTAAGAATAAAACAGTTTCACATTACAAACCAGTGTTTCTCCTACCCTCCTAGACAGCCTGTTAGCTCAGCACCTGCTAATGTGTAGTCACCAATTTCTCCGATAAGTTAAGATCCAGATGTTGAGGAGGTTTTTGCCAGAAGCCAAATTATCGGCAGAGGTCTCTTCCTCTTGAAAATGAACAAACCAGAAGATTTAAAGGTGCTGTATGTAAGAATGTGGCCAAAACAGTTACTGCACTCAAATTCAAAATACTGCTGCGAGTCGTGTCTGCCCCCCCCCCCCAGATTCGAGGTTGCTGGACAGCGACACGCTAGAGACTGATTTGTTTGCCCACGGGCGGCTGCTGTGGCAGGGCTGCGTCACCGCGTCCTTGATCTTCGGTTTTCCAGCGGACCATTCGAGCAAGTCCAGCTTCTCTGCTGCTAACGCTGCTGCCGGGATACAGCTGAGGAGCAGCTGGCTGCTAATGCTGTGTACTGGGACACTGCTAATGCTGCTTGCCGTGCTGCTGTAGCTCAGTTGTAACTGATGCTGAGGCTCTACTGACTGTGTGACTGGTAGACGGTGGTGGGTGGTGCAACAGGCAAAAACACAAATTCAAAACATAAACATGATTTGCGGACTGTAAATTTTTTTTTTAAATGTGAATATTCTGGCTGTACTATTGTTGTCAGTGAGATCAGTATGTTATATGAACATTATTCCTTAGTCTCTGTGACATATTAGCAGGATTTTGTGACTATTTGATTTAGATTTCTTACATATAGCTCCTTTAAACAGTGAAAACACTGAATACAGCAGTTTCATGTGAAGAAAAAAAGAATCTGTGTTTTTCTGACACTCGTTGCAGAGAGGCTGCTAACTATGGTGGCTGATGCAAAAAACACAAAATCGCAAATTGCCCTATTTAGAGTCATCGGTTGGTTTGTCCATTCTGGGCCACTGTAGAAGCACAGTAGCAGTGCAGTACAGCAGGTTCCGTGGGTGAGAAACTGCTCCCTTTGTAGATTTAAACGGCTCAATCTAAAATAACAAAAACCAGAAAGCCATTTTTATTTTCAGGTGATTGTACACTAAAGAAAACATTATAACAACCTATTATATCATGCCAGTATATGCCCTTAAATCCTACAGGCTGGACCTTTAAACAACTGTGCACACAGGTAGGAAGCTAAAAGCTTATACAACATTCACAGGGTTATACTTTCTACACTGTTCACTCAGTACGGGTGTAGAAACCTCTTCACAGTCATTGTTTCATTTCACATCCAATAACTAGAGTACAGAGCCAGCACAACAAAAGATGAGTCACTGTACAAACACTTACAGATGGCAATGTATACTGTAGCTTATTTGAGAGCTGATGGGCCTGTCTATATTGATGTAACACTCGTTTGTGTGCACTGATGTTAAGGCAATATATTTAGGGGATGAGAGGATGGTTAACTTTTAAAGAAACTTTGTGATGAGACTGTTTCCTCAACGGCTGGTTATAATGTCAGAAATGACCTTTGAGCTTCACATTTTAATCCAACATTGACAAGATGTTCTTAAAGTGATTTCAGAAAAATGGACTCTGGCTGTTTGCCGAATGCTGTCATGTTTGTTTTTCATATAAATGTTAATATCTGCAGTTTCCTCATGTT
Organism: Epinephelus fuscoguttatus; assembly: GCF_011397635.1. NCBI lineage: Eukaryota > Metazoa > Chordata > Actinopteri > Perciformes > Serranidae > Epinephelus > Epinephelus fuscoguttatus. The sequence goes on along the minus strand of NC_064760.1, from coordinate 20,368,460 downwards.
GCTTGAAAAACTCACATCCCACTGTGGTGACTGTCACCGCTAATTTAGTCTAATACGAGCCTCTTTTTGTAACAGTGTTTATGATTGTGATTAAGTACGATTAAGTAATTGTGATTAATAGCTCCCTAAACCACCATTTATTTTGTTGTTCAGTACACTTTTACCTAACAAAAATCCCTCTGGAATAATACCTCATTTTGTCACTGTTATAAAGCTGTTCATTCAAAGCTCTTAGCTCGTTGAATGTACGACGACCTGAATCTCAACAGCAGGAGCCATAACCCTCTGCCGGCAGCCTGCAGCGTTGTGAGGCCCATCAGGGAGATAATATCCCACGACGGCAGAGAGAGGCCAACAGGCCAGAGGTGTCAGGCAGAGAAATGTCTGCAACAGGCAGTCACACAAATGACTGAAGGATTGGAGGACAACTGCTGACAACTGTTGTTGTTTCCCTGGTAAAGAAATACGTCACCACCAAAACAACCATTTATATATCATCTACTCAGCCTGTGTTATTCTGAATTCAAAAGAAAACTTTGTTTTTCTCGCCTCTGTGGTGAACAAGGAGTCTAAAAAACTGAGAAAATTCTTGATGAATTGAAGCTATAGGAGACCATGTTTAACAACAGCAAAACTATTTCAAAACATCTGTTTACAAACTCTCACACAACTTGTGCAGTATAATCCAAGTCTTATACTGTAATTGTACTTGTATGCTTAGTACTTACCAAACACCAAAAACTGAACAAATAAGCCCTGTTTCCACTGAGCAGTATGGTACAGTTCAGCTCAGTTCAGTACACTTTCTTTCTGTTTCCACTATGAAAAGTTGTGGATGGCACCAATGAAACTGTTCCGTACCGTCCCCATTTTCGGTCCCCTGTCTGTTGGGGTACCTAGCACACAGATCTGGTACTAACAGGTGGAGCTGTGAACACTGCAGTCTGTTGATTGTCAGTTCTGTCTGTCTGTTTGGGAAGTACTGAGCTCATGACTGGATAAATCCTCTGCTTTTGGATTCTTTGTTCACCATGGAGACATGTGAGAAAGACAACGTTTTCTTGCAAATTCAACATAACACAGGGTACGTAACTGATGTACAAATTGTCATTTGGGGGCTGAAGTATTCCTTTGATGTACAACTTGGTTTTCTCGTTTATTTTCAGCAGGGATGAAGACAGTAACAGAATATTTTACTTGGGGAAATATTACTTGTGTAAAAATGTACCCAGACAAAAGTAAAAAGTAGGTCAGTTAAATTGTACTCTGAGTAAATTACCTACAACATTAAGTTTTTAAAAAGGAAAGCAGGGTGGTAAAAAACAACTATATGATGATGATGATGTTATGGATGAGAGCCATTTAATCAAAAGCACTAGACTGAGCATAAAATATCTATAAATGTTGGACAGGGGATAAAGCCACCCACAGAGACCCTTAATTAACTGTACTGCCCAGGAATGCAACTAAAGTTGTTTTGATACAGATAGCAGTATCAGAAATACCTCTGATACTGCTAAAATGCTGCATTGGACATTTAAGTAGTTTCACACCTGGATAACTTGGCAGTTTCCCCTGCTGTACAGTTCAGAGAGTTGGCGAGTGGTCAAAACAGACATGATAGAGTGGAACCCTTTCACAGTGCATGCCTCAGATGAATATGTCAGATCTCCTGGCTAAAAAAAATCTCCAACCTTCAACTGTACAAGGAAACAGGTAGCTGGAGCATCACCAAGGAAATGTCTTACAGACGTTTCAAATGGCGAAGCCATGTGCTAAGAATGGAACAGGGCCGGATCATGAAGCCTTATATCGCACAGAAGATAAAGAGGAGTAAGTAAGTCAGTAAAGCCCTGTGTCCACCGAGCAGTATTGTACGGCTCAGTTCAGTTCAGTACTTAATTAAAAATAAATTCACTGGGCCAACTGCTGGCGACTTTTAAGGTGGAACGTTAAATTGAAATGTTACTCAATGCATGAGTTGATGACGTAAATCCATCAACACACCTTAAATTTCACTGTGACAACTTTGACAGTTACTGTTGTTTTTATATGAGATACACTTTTAGTAATGAGTGGATCTTCAAGTGTTTATATATATTAATTTCGACCAGGACAGCATATATTCCCATCTTTACTTGGAGATAAAAATAGCGTCGCGGAGTGTCATTCCATGGGCTCTGGCAACACTAAACCCCTGAGCTTGCCTGAGAAGGACTAAATGCACAAACACGCTATTTTTAAATATCCCATGGAGAGAGACTCTCACTGCAGCCTGTTCTGCTTTGTTCTGAAAATGTCGGTGTGCATCCTTGTTCTGTGGACGATCACCGAGGTGCAGACTTCCATCTGCGTCACCGGTAATGAGGAAATATAGTGAGTGCTGGACGGAGCAGTGAGTGACAACAACCCCGCCCACATTTATGAGTACTGTTTACGGTGGAAACCCTAGGGTCTAGGTACCACGTCTGAAGGGTTACTTTTAGTTTCAAAGGTACCATACTGAAAGTGTTTGGTGGAAATGGGGCTTATGTTTCCTGAAAATCAATTCTTCTTCGCTGCACTTAAACAGTACCCTACTCAACAAGTTGTGCTGTGCAGCCACTGTCAAAGACTGTTTTACAGAAGCAAAGAAGAATGAATTAAATAGTGTAACATTAGCTGTTAGCAAAATTAAAACAATTTGGCAATATTTTACACTGGAAAGTCCAACCAGTAAAAAAAAAAAGGCAACATGTAGGCTGACAGCTTGCAAGGCTTTAGTTTTGAAGGGTGGTGCCAATTTCGGTACCATCATGTTTTACGAAGGGTTTAACCAGAGCCATGCTGTACAACAATGATAGCAATCAGTGCACATCCATACAGGGTTTATAGTTAACAACTGATTCTTTTCTTTTTTTGACACAACAATATCAGATTAATTCTCAGCAGACAATATGCAAGTTCAGGTATGGGAGTCGTCTGTCTGAGCATTTCGTGATAAAATCAAGTGAACCAGTGCAATGAAAAAAAAAAAAAACTTGAAGCAAAACTGTAAGAGTGCCCATTTTCTTCATTCCTCTATAAGAACACTTCAGCCAGCCAAGAAATACAGGTTCTGAATAAGAGCCACTTACTGTAGATTAAATGAACACAATACAAGAGCAGTGATCAAAAACACAGACTTAGAATGTGAAGTGTGTTCTCCATCTCCTATCTTTCCTGGAAGAAACTCAAGCACAACAGCAGCAAAGATGTTGAAGCGCCAAGAAAATGTTGACAAGGCAGTAACCTGGTGTATTAGACTGCAACCAACACAGTCAGCAACAGCAGTCGTCAGCCTGAAATAATTCTTCATCAAACACCTGAGAGTTCACAGCCGTCGGATACTGTCAACCGAACAAGCAGTGGACATTTTTCAGCACACACACACGCACTTCCACACAGTACAAACAACATCTTTAACTGTTGAAGGAATTAAGGCTACACACACACACACACACACACACAGGTGCGCTGGCAGGCCGTGTGCAGCTAGTAATTTTCAGGGCCAACAGGATTATCAGTGTATGCTCAGGAAGATGGCAGGGAATCAGCCTTCAAGTTAACGAAACAGTTAGCGTAATTGTTCTTCATCTGTCATCTCAAACAGAGCTGCAGACTGTTTGAGTCCCGTAGAGAAAGAAAGAGAGAGAGAGATTACTGACGGGACAGTGATGAAAATTGGTCGGAGGATAATGAGTCTCGTTGTCTTTTCATCCTCTCATCCTCTCCCTCTCTCCCTCTCATTACTCAGAGTGACTGGTTGTAGAGTAGCTTCACAGTCTGCTGCTTATTAAAAAACCCAGAGCGCCTTTAGATGAGTTCATCAGGCCCTCCATCCCTTTCTCTCCCTCCATCTCTCCATCCTCCTGCCGGCTCTGTATCCTCTCATCCTCTCATCCCCACCTTTTTTTCCCTCCCCCTCTCTCAGTTTGAACTCCTACATCCTTCCTCTTGCCGTGTCTTTATCCCTCCCTCTTCCATCTGTTTATTTTTTCCACCATCCTGTAGAGTGAAACAGCGAGACAGAGCGATGAGGAGGAGGAAGGAGAAGTGACGGAGGCCCAGAAGGAGTGGGAATCAAAGAGCTCAGTAGAGGAAAAGACAATCCCCTTTGTGACAGATGAAGCTTTTATAGTAAAAGGGGGCTTTCTCCCAATTTCCTGTTGATATTCTTTGTAGTTTATTTTCCCCCTACAACCCTTCTCCTCCCTTCGTCCCAACACTGCACCCCCCTCCTTCCCGTGCGTCTGCGCCACCGTGGCAGATTGTTTGGAATCAATAAAGATGGTTGTTGGCAGATGAAAGTCGCGGGGCGGGACGGTGGCTCGCTAAACACTCAATTCGCTTCACACAAATCACCGCCTGCGTCCCACCGACACGTGACGGCTACATCCTGCAACAAACAATTAAAAACTCATACAGATGCGCTGTAGGGAGAAGCATGATGGCGCCGGCATGAATACACATATGGTGAGTTCTGACAGGCAGCCTGGTGGATGGCATTTGGACAGCACGGAGACAAAAAGGAAATAAAGAGAAAAAAGGAGAGAAGGGGGAGGATTGATGATTGTTGTTAAAAATGAACAGGTGCTGTGGGCGTCCAAAAACGGGGAGTCTAGGAATGTGAAAACTGTGAAATTACTGTTGCTGCCAGAAGAGGAATTCAAATCCTTTACTCAAGGTAAATTAGTAGCCAAACACGACAATATAACACTTACAAGTAAAAATCTGGCATTCACTCACCGATGGCACAGCCAGTGGGTGTAATTTGGGGTTCATCTTGCCCAAGGATATTTCAACATGTGAACCAGAGGAACTACCCGCTCTACCTCCTGAGCAACAGCTGCCTGTGTAAAGAATTTAGGGGGATATATTGGCAGAAATGGAATGTAATATTTATAATGCTTTCATTAACGTATAATCACCTGAGAATCTTTGTGTTTTTGTTACCTTAGATGAGCTTATATCTACATATGGAGCAGGTCCTCTTCTTAGGAGTCTGCCATTTTCTACAGTAGCCCACAGCGGACAAACAAACACTAGCTCTAGACAGGGCCATTCGTGTTTTTGCGTTGGCCACCATAGTTCTCCTACATGCTTGGCACAACGGAGAAGTATCTGCTATGCAACTTCACAGCTAGGATGGAGAAAACCTCTCTGCACAGAAGGGCTCCCCCACCTCAGGAACCCTCTTGCTGTGAGGAGACAATACTAACCACTTGCTCACCGTGGTGCTGTGCCTTTAAGCGAAAGGACAGAAGTGTCATAAATAATTTTTTAATACTAATGTGTCAAATGACAATCTAGAAATTGTGACAGTGTGTGAGGAGTCTCTTGCTGTGATGAACCACCAGCCCTGTCACCAGAATAAAATGCTGGCATTGTACTTTTCTGCAAACCACAGATATGTTACATTTGTACATTTCAAACGTATCATATCAACATTTCTAAAGTGACGTAGGTCAGCATGTACTACTTGGTAGATGGGTAGGTTACAGAGGAGGGAGTGGGCACACTCTTCTATATATTCCAATGGCTGCCTGGATGATAGGTGGGCATGCTGTAAATGGCAAGAAAGAAGAGGTGGGTTTACCTTCCACTATGCCACTGGACGTCTGCCAAGCAGCGGAGAGCTGTAGACTGGAGTGCGAGACCAAGAAGAGTGGGTATTTTTAGTTCAGGTCATTTCCAGCTGTGTTTATGGCAACAGAAATCAGGTATTTCTAAGCATAAACATTATGTTTTCCCAACCCTGACCAAGAGGGTTTTGTGCCTACATGTAATCACTTATTAATCAAATTGTTGTCATAATATAAAATTGAAAATTGAAGTTTAAAGTTTCAACATATCTGCTGCATATGAAAATTTAATATGTCTGTGGTTACAAAATCCCAACATTCATTTTGGTGACTGGGTTGAACCCAAAGAGAATCATCACCTGAATCTGCAGCTCAGCTTTATGGAGCTCCATCCTGAGCTTCGGCTCATTGTTAAGTGGCTCAGCTGCAACTTTACTGTTCTGGTTCACTCTCACTGCTCTCATGGTGTCGTTTCCGGCCGCAGCAGGCAGCTGTTTACTCACTGTACACTACCTGCTCAGCACCAAATGGCAGTATTTAGCTGCTAAAGAGCCAAACATTTCCCTCAGGAGTCAGTAGAGACCAAAAACAGAGATCAAACATTTAAGTATTTGTGTTGCTGAATTTCTCCTTTCAGAGTGATATGTTATCACTGTACATCATAGTTGTGTCAAATTATTACTGCTTATACTTATTCATGATGAAAAAGGGCTCAGTGATAAGTCACTATTATCATATGGTGATAATACTTCTGTTATCATTTTAATACATTGATTTAATTCATCTAGACAAAGTTTCTGTGCTAAACTACCAAAATTGTAACTAAAGCTTCTGATTTACATCTGTGAAAAGTTTTTTCTTATGAAAATCATTACAGTGGAACACAGTTCATTACATCGAAAATGAATTTGATTATTTGATTACTGGTACAGGACAGGACATGTTGATGAAGATATAAATGCTTTTTTTTGTGAGACAAAGACCATCCCCTGTCCAACATTTATATATATTTATATTTATATATATATATATATATATATATATATATATATATATATATATATATACAGTACAGGCCAAAAGTTTGGACACACCTTCTCATTCAATGCGTTTTCTTTATTTTCATGACTATTTACATTGTAGATTCTCACTGAAGGCATCAAAACTATGAATGAACACATGTGGAGTTATGTACTTAACAAAAAAAGGTGAAATAACTGAAAACATGTTTTATATTCTAGTTTCTTCAAAATAGCCACCCTTTGCTCTGATTACTGTTTTGCACACTCTTGGCATTCTCTCTATGAGCTTCAAGAGGTAGTCACCTGAAATGGTTTCCACTTCACAGGTGTGCCTTATCAGGGTTAATTAGTGGAATTTCTTGCTTTATCAATGGGGTTGGGACCATCAGTTGTGTTGTGCAGAAGTCAGGTTAATACACAGCCGACAGCCCTATTGGACAACTGTTAAAATTCATATTATGGCAAGAACCAATCAGCTAACTAAAGAAAAACGAGTGGCCATCATTACTTTAAGAAATGAAGGTCAGTCAGTCCGGAAAATTGCAAAAACTTTAAATGTGTCCCCAAGTGGAGTCGCAAAAACCATCAAGCGCTACAACGAAACTGGCACACATGAGGACCGACCCAGGAAAGGAAGACCAAGAGTCACCTCTGCTTCTGAGGATAAGTTCATCCAAGTCACCAGCCTCAGAAATCGCAAGTTAACAGCAGCTCAGATCAGAGACCAGATGAATGCCACACAGAGTTCTAGCAGCAGACCCATCTCTAGAACAACTGTTAAGAGGAGACTGCGCGAATCAGGCCTTCATGGTCAAATAGCTGCTAGGAAACCACTGCTAAGGAGAGGCAACAAGCAGAAGAGATTTGTTTGGGCCAAGAAACACAAGGAATGGACATTAGACCAATGTAAATCTGTGCTTTGGTCTGATGAGTCCAAATTTGAGATCTTTGGTTCCAACCGCCGTGTCTTTGTGAGACGCAGAAAAGGTGAACGGATGGATTCCACATGCCTGGTTCCCACTGTGAAGCATGGAGGAGGAGGTGTGATGGTGTGGGGGTGTTTTGCTGGTGACACTGTTGGGGATTTATTCAAAATTGAAGGCACACTGAACCAGCATGGCTACCACAGCATCCTGCAGCGACATGCCATCCCATCCGGTTTGCGTTTAGTTGGACGATCATTTATTTTTCAACAGGACAATGACCCCAAACACACCTCCAGGCTGTGTAAGGGCTATTTGACCAAGAAGGAGAGTGATGGGGTGCTGCGGCAGATGACCTGGCCTCCACAGTCACCGGACCTGAACCCAATGGAGATGGTTTGGGGTGAGCTGGACCGCAGAGTGAAGGCAAAGGGGCCAACAAGTGCTAAACACCTCTGGGAACTCATTCAAGACTGTTGGAAAACCATTTCAGGTGACTACCTCTTGAATGCCAAGAGTGTGCAAAGCAGTAATCAGAGCAAAGGGTGGCTATTTTGAAGAAACTAGAATATAAAACATGTTTTCAGTTATTTCACCTTTTTTTGTTAAGTACATAACTCCACATGTGTTCATTCATAGTTTTGATGCCTTCAGTGAGAATCTACAATGTAAATAGTCATGAAAATAAAGAAAACGCATTGAATGAGAAGGTGTGTCCAAACTTTTGGCCTGTACTGTATATATATATATATATATATATATATATATATATATCTATCATACATTTGGAATGGTTTATACTTGTAAGTCATGAATAACTGGTAATCTATATTGTATACTAAGATATGGTTTTTGTAAGATAGATTTTTGGTGCTTACTATTATATACACATACATGGGTTATTTTTTGTGACAAAGTTAAAAGGTAATAACAATGGTATATTTAGAAAAGTCTCAGGTACAGGTTTATCTATAAAAGGAAGCTGCCTGTTTCATTTCACTTCGTGACTTATGGAGGAGTGGGACTTAAGTTTATACTTCACCCGACTCCTTTTCGAATGTTGCTTTTCATACATGCTTTTCATTTCATTCATTTGTAAATATTACTTTTTCTGTCTGTCTGCTTGTTTGTCTGTTCATGTCTTTTTTTACACATTTAAAATAAACATCTAATACCAATATTTCATATGATTTTGCACACATTTGCTGTTTCAAATATCATTTTTTGTTTTATTCTCAGGGACAATAACCATTGATCCACAGATCCACACAACTGCTGTTGTGTTATTGGAAAAACACTGCACACACTGTAAATACCATGGTATTGATATAAACCGCATGACCCAGATCTACTGATGCTACTTCTGCCAATTGCTGTGTAGTTTAATCTACCAGGAATCATCATATTTTAGATGTAGATATGTTTGTGTGTTTGAGTCTTAAATGTAACCAGCACAATGGGCAGATAAAGTGCATTAAAAAGTACAATGAAATATAGTGAAGACGTATGAAGTAACATAAAATAGAAATAGTGACATAAACTACAACTACCTGAATACGGTACCTGAGTAAGTCTACATAGTTACTTTCCACTGCTGACAGATAAAGTCCCTCTTCCTCTCTCCTTCGCACTCGTGACGTGAGAAAACTAAGAAGCAAATATTCATGGGAAGTGCTCCCTCGTGACGCCTTGGCTCACTGACTCGTATCGCATCCCGAGAAATAATCAATTCATACACACCAGGAGCCTGTGTGATTCGTTTTAATAAGCTTTTGTAATTGTCTCACACACACCGGAATCCCAATATTCAAATAGCACAAGACACATAAATCAAAGCTGAATGCAAAGCTGATCACAGACAATACAAGCTAGAGTGCAGCTTAATGTCCATTTTCCACAAGAATTATCATTTGACACCTTCACCAAAGAGACACCGCTACAGTTTGTTGGAAAAACAGAGGAACTAATGAACATCTGCAGAACAGCCAGTTTGCACTTGAAAAAAAAGCAATCATTCATTCAGGAGTTATCTTCCTGCTGAAGAAGTCTTGATCTGCGACAACAGCGAAGAGGAGGCATCTGGATGTTGAGCGTAGCGGTGTGTATCCACAGCAACTGACAAATCCACTCTCTCAGAGTTTACTCTTCACTGTGGCCTCTGTGGGAGCTGGGAGAGAAAAAAAACATGAACTTGTAAAACAAGGGAAGCAAGCACTTTACCTTGGTCATGCAGCAGTTAAATAGCATTTTGGCTTTTGGAGCGTCTGCTTGCTTCAGAGGGATCTGTTAGCGCGGATTAGTCACTCTCAGTCCAACATGGCTAGAGACACACTGGAAACATGCAAACACACACACACATACACATCAAACAGACAGCCAGTGTGGGTAGTGCCAGGTGTTGGAGACACATAAGGTTTATAGTGGAGACTTGGAGGCCTGCCTGCAGCAGCTCTGTCACACAGACAGACAGTTCCGGTCCATCTACCAGCCAAGCACCGCTACTGCTCGCTCACTGCTGCTACAAAACCTGCTGTACATCCATTAGAGGAGAAAGACACCAACAGCTAGAGCAGACTTTTTTTTAAAGGGACACACCTGCGTTTTTGCAAAATAACCTCTTTAGTCCACCGACCCAGTGTGAAGATGTGAAAGTGCTGATTTCATGCTCCAAGTGAAGAGTAGATGCTGTGTCACAGCCTGAAACTGTGGCTTGTTGAGTGAAGATGAGTTTGCCTCATCACAGAAAAATAAAAACAGGCCACTTGACTCCAAAGCTGGATGGATTCATGGTTCAGTATTCATTATATATAAAATAACTCAACTTTGCAATCTGACCATGAAATCACAGCTAATATCACACATAATCCTTTAAAGCTGTGTTCATTGATTTTTTCTGGTCAGCTGGGGGCAGAGGAATGAGCCGTAAACACAGCACTCATATTATGACCTCAATATCATCTTAGCAAACATGTTATTAAACAGCTTCTCACACAGCAACATTCATATTAATTTAGGGTTCAGTTAATAGTGAACTCGCTCTGTTTTGTTCTGCTCCAGCTCCTATCTTGCACTCTCTGCTACATGCTCCACTATCTTCGCCATTATCCTCCACATATGATGCACAGTCATTTGTAACTCCACATTACGCATCATAGAAAAACTACACAGCACCACCAGCTGTGATGTGCAGTATTAACCTTTTTTTTCCTGATGTGGGTTAAACAAACAAAGCAATTCAGACACACAGGCAGAAAAAAGGCGCAGAGAAAACCAACAAACAAACAAAACAAAATAAAAGAAATAAGACCCCTTATCACAAGATGCCGATTCACACAGGACAAATCACACAACCTCTGTTTGTCCAAGTATAGTGAGTAATTTGCAGTGAAATTTTTACTTGACAAATCACAGACATGGTAGATTAGCACAGGATTTAGATCAGAGACGACCTCTGCAATTATGACAAATTACTAGAGGTCCCCAGGTAATTCTGGTCCCATGTGAATGGGGCTTTTATCTTTCTTCCATTTAGAGCAGAGTAGGTAGAGCACAGTGGATTTATCTTTGTTTTATCCTCCTTTGTATGCTAATAGCAGCTGCCTGTTTGCAGACCACAAAACCAAAAAGACGAGTTGAAAGATGCTCAGATTGTCTGTGGGGTTCATCACTGCAAGAGACACCTTTCACTTTTGTATATTAGTGCACCTTTATGTGATCAAGAACTGATTTGGTAAACTGTAAATGTATTTGGTTGTCAAATTCTTGGTGAACAAATATTTGTGATTGATGATAGACTGTGTCCCCAAACTGAAGTTGGCTGCTGCATTTTTATTTCTACTTTACAATTATTAATTTGTGACTTATTGGTTTCAAATTATTGGGCTTGGTGTAGTACTGGGAAATGAGGTTTATTACAAACTGCTACAGGATAAGGCTGCTGTTATTGTGTATTTTTCTTATTGTTAAGAAATCCCAACCAACTGTCAACACTCTCTGTCGTCCCTGCCCTGTCTGTGGCCTTCCAAGCACACTGAATACTAAAGTGAAGACATAAATCTTTAAAACAAGTTGGAACTGTAAAACTGTCTTCACACCAACATTTAGTCCACATGTACAGTGGTATTTTTCGATCTCAGTAAACAAAAAGGTCCCATCTACACAATCACTGTTATAGAAAATCTCCCTCCAAATTAAAATGCAAAAACACAGCTGAAACACTGTCAAAAGCACGCCAAACAGTGGTGCTGTATGAGGGAGAAAAGTCAGAACAAATATGTACTAAAAATATTAGAACATTAAAAATGGTTTATTAAAAAGAAAATGATTTACCTGTAATCAATAATAGAAGAGTATATTTACAATGTACTCATAAAGGTTAATGTTTCTTTTCCTTTTCTTGTTTTTGGCAAAAATTAAATGTCCAGAGAGCCTCTGTCCCCCCCCTCCCCCATTTACACAAAATGGTTTGGCCCTTCCCCCCAAACCAGGTGCAAATGGTATTGCTGACAGAGAGCAGTGAGTGTCACTGGAGCTGAGCATCATGTCTCAGCTTCAAAAGGAAAAATCTGGGCAGGAAAAACGAAAAGAAAGGCGGGACAGATAAAAGACAGGGTGACAGTCGGCTTATGTCACCCAGTTCACCCAGTTCTTCACAAAGAAAGGTGGGTGTAGTCTGTGAGTGGTGGAAATTTACCTGTTCAGTCAAACAGACTGCATATCCCCCACTGATATTAGTTAATATCTTCACAGAAAATTCTGAGTGTTTCCATTTTGCTCCTCTTTAAGTCATCATTTCATCAATACAGGCAAACGTCTAGCAAGCTGTTCATACTAAATCAGTTGTCCCTGTCCTGCCTGGTATCAGGAAAAAGTACAGACACAGCTTCATCCTCAGCGGCCCTGTGTCCTCATATACTGCTCCTATCGATGAACCAGCCCTACTCCCAACTGAAGAAGGAAGTGAGCAGTAAATAGTAACTGAAAGTTTGGTTAAGATGACTACAGACTAAAAATTTGGATAAAGAAAAATAATCTTACCTTATGTCACACGTTTGTTTTGGTCTCAGTCCCTCTTGACTTTAGCTCTTTGTTTACTTTCCTCACTTCTGTTTCTCTTAACGCGCGCTGAGCTGAACTGCCAGAGTGATTTCATTCACCAACAGGCTCTGCTGTCTCCTACGCTGATTCAACATACTGAATCAGCACTAAAACAAAAGACTGCAAGGACTAACTATTGCCATTAAAGCAGGACTCATTGCCAATACAAGGGCAACAGGCATTCTTTTAGACATTCACAGCCCAATATCAACCGATGGCCGACTGTCAGCTTAGTTTGTAAGAACAATTATTTCGGTGAAAGAGAAAAACTTGAATTCAGAAGGTGAACAGTTGTATATTTAATAAGGAAAATAGCTGTTTTTTTTGTTTGTTTTTTTTTACAGAAATATGGCTATGTACTGAAAGCTCCAGTGAAATATCACAATATAAAGGTATGAAAAAATAGATGCCGCCCAAGCCTATCTGAGTCCTTTGTCAGCTCCCTAATCATTCCTGACTCTTGATTATCAGATCAGTTGTTCTGGATCATGATGAGGATACCCACAATAACAGAGGCACACACAAACGCCCAGAGCAGTAGTTGCTGAAGCAACGTTTAAATCTCTCGCTGCAAGGTCTCGCCAATTAAGTCCTCAGATGTAATGAGTGTGTAATGAGTTGCTGATGCTGATTCATACGTTGAATCGGCATTCAACATATTGAATCTATAGAAGAAAAGCTGACTAGTGCTAGAGCTTAGATCGGGCCCAAAAAAATTCAGCCCGACCCCACCCGAGCCTGTGCATGTTCTGTCCGAGCCCGGCCCGGCCATCATCCCTTTAACTGTAATTACGAACCAAAGCCTGGTTTAAACCTGACATTTTTTTAAGGATACGAACGTGGACATTGAAGGCTGACTCTCGTCTTTCTTTCCATGGCAATGTGCCTCTTAAGTGTTGTTAATTACGGCCCGACCTGGCCCACGGGTCGGGTTCAGGTTCAGGCAAAGATTCTAAGCTCTAGCTAGCACTGACGAGGGCCAACACTGCGAGACACGCCACAGTGAAAAGAGCTACGGACACTCACTGACAGCCCAACATTGACCATCAGCTGACTGTCGACTTGGTGTGTCAGGATCTTAAAATACACTTGTGTATGTGGACGAATGACTAAAACGCATTGAAAAAGCTACATTGGGGCAGCTGTGGCTCAGAGGTAGAGCCTCTACTAATCAGAAGATCAGTGGTTTGATCCAAGGCTCCTCCAGTCTACTTGTTGAAGTATCCTTGAGGAAGATATTGGACCCCAAATTGCTCCAGATGGCTGTTCCATCAGTGTGAGAGCTTGTGAATGGTTACTGGGTAGCAGGTGGCACCTTGTATGGTAGCCTCGGCCAGCAGTGTGTGAATGTGTGTGTTAATGGGTGAATGTGACTTGTAGTGTAAAAAGCACTTTGAGTGGTCAGATGACTAGAAAGGTGCTATGCAAGTGCAGGTCCATTTACTATTTTAAAAAGAATCCCCCTGTACATGTGGACTAGGCCTACAAGGGACTATTTTTTTCAGCAGTGGATTAATACACTTAATGCTCTACTGAACATCACTGCCAGAGAGAAAGTGTAAAATGGATTGGCTCAAAATAAACTACAGTGCCTGAGTTCATTTTTATGAAGGCAAATGTCACTGCAGTGAGACTCACTGATGTGGTTCTACTATTTTTTGGACAACAATGGCAGGAATATGATGTATCAGGCTTTAATACACAGGAAGTACTCGTTAGTAGGATCAATACATTGTTGGATGTGGCATTTTCATAGGATTTGTTGATAGCAAGAAAAATATAGAATATCACCAGCCTTATCCTTTAAGCTCATACTCAAATTTATGTTTCATGTCAGTGTGAAGTGGCTGCTTCTGCTGAGTCATTGTTACATTTTTATCAGCAAAAAACTACTTAGTAAACTCCCTACATATTTAGTTTTCTTTTTTTGAGTGAAGTAGAGAGTACAAGGGCATCTCAGTTTGAGATCCCATTATTTTTAGCAATTGATCTTCCCTGAGGCCTGCATTGAAATGAGAGAAATCCTTCCTGGTATCGGCCACTACTGGTCGGATCTGCCTGCAAAAAGATAAAAAATTAAGACTCTTAACCCAGTGTCTGACTTTAAAGCTTGTGTGGGAGATATGGCTGCAGAGTTGATTGGATTCTGCTCTTATTTTTAATAGGCTGCTCCTCTTTTCTCTTTTCCTCTTCTTTGACGCCTTGTCTGTCGGGCCACATGTGAAACACTTTAAATCCTCAGTTTATGGTGTGTTTTCATCAAGTGTTTTTCGCTTTTTATGTCTGCTGCTTTTAAAACATACTGACATCAGTAAAGGTAAGATAATAATGTTAAATGTCATGCATACTGTATATACATAGTGCCTTGAACTGTTAAGCAGCGTGCATATTAATGATGTACAGAGTGATATATTCAAACCCCAGAGGCACTTCTCTGTTGCTTTGACTTCACTGCCACTGAGACCATGAAAATCCTCCTTTTATTTAAAATTAAACACAACGCTCCTCGCTTTATCTTCAATGTCAAAGTTGCCTCACTGCGGTGGCGTTCTGTTGTTTATGCTGCCAAGATGTTCTTGAAGGATTGTCTGATTGCTGTGTTTTAGCTTTGGTGTCACATCTTTTTTTTACAATTAATTTAAAACTGCTATTTTTAGTCACACGACTCTGAAAGGTGGAAATTTGAACATTAATAAAGCTTGTTTATTCTAATTGCTTTGTGAGTTCTTAAAGCACACAGAGGCAGGCTGTCAAGGCACTTATTTAGTTGTTTACATCCCCAAGAGTTTGAAACACCCTGCTTCATCTGAATAATTCAGGTAAGATTTTGACCAAATTAGATGCAGGGCCGTTCAGCTGTTAACAAAACTTGCGGAGGTGAAAATTTGTAGTGTCTGTCTGATTGTTTTGTGGGTCTTAGGTTTGGTTTTGGCAGCAACTGTGTGCCAAAAAAAGAATACTGTTTTATAAAAGCAGAGAGCGCACAATGGTTTAGAGCTTTCCCTCAAAATGTTTTGGAGGCGAGAGGTGAGTTTGATTTATTGCAGCGGTAAAGCAAGACATTAGAGGTTAAGGCTGCAGTTGTAATACCAATGCTTAATTTGAATAATTGAGTGAATGACTGATCATGTTTAGGAGCCCAGCCTGCTTGGCATTATAACACTATCAATCACGGGTGTAATCAAAACAAATGGGTGAAGTCATCATGTCACAGCTCGAGCCAACATAAAATTTACGTATTTACTAAACTTCATTTAACCACACTGATCAATCTGCAATGATGGCACATGACTTTCGTTGAGTCCATTTTGAAAAGCAGGAGAAACAGGACCTGCAGAGTGAAGGACGAACCTTCGAGGCTTAAAACCTTTATTTTACATTCCAACCAGACACTTCACCTTCAGAGGAAACAGCTTTTCATGCTTTCTCTCTCAGCAACAGTTCATAAACTGGTCAGCTTGAGGCCAGCAGCGCCCATTAGCTGCATTCAGGAAGGCAACAAATGTAAAAAAGCATTTCCATTAACCTGAGGGACAAATACCGACAACTTATCCCCAAAATATGTGTTGATTCGAGGGAATGTCAGGGTTTCCTGTCTGAACACACTTCACACAGATTAAAACTGCATCTACAAACACACTTCTTGTGGTTATTAATACACATGTTAATACACACCATGCTGGTTACCTGAACAATAAGCTGCTGTCACTGGTCAGGCTAAAGGGACGGACACAGAGATGAGGGCATGAAACAGGCGGTTGGCTATAAAATGTGTAAAAGTTCTAAAATCATCTTTACAACACTGTATTTGGACACACACACACACACACACACACACACACACACACACATTCCTATTTGCTAACTATGTGAGAGTGAAATCAAGAGCTGGGCACAGTCGCCAGGTTTCCATCCAAATCCCAATTTTCAGAAAATCAGCAAAAGAAAATGCAAATTTATGCATGTGTTCATCCACTACTGTTGTGTGAATATTAGGCATGATGTTATTAAAGGTATACTATCCAGGAACTGATGGCTATTGCTTTTAAACTATTGCCAGCAAAACTGAAAGTGAAAGCCAACACCAGATTGACTTTGGTTTTGGAACAAGCTTTATCTACTTGGAGTTTTGTCTTACTACTGGGGGGGGGGTGTAATCACCATTTTCATGACAATAGGATATTTTATCGATTCTTTGGACAACGATATGATATTCTGCGATATTACAAACTCTGCAACGATACAATTTTGATTATGCGATTCAGGGTCCTGCGATTGATATGAGATGATATTATCTGCCCATTTATCGGTTACAGAAGAAGCTGCCACCCCTTTCTTTTCTGCTTTAGGCCATAAAACATGAGAAAAAACACATAAATAATACAAATAATTGTGACTGCTTAGGTGCAGTAAAGGTTACACAGCACATGAGATAAGATAACCCTCAGGGCTTTCTGTCAGAAAGTCCTCTTTGGAAGAAATCATCTGTTTCCTAAAACTATCTAACTTAAAGCCCCGAAGGCAAACTTCTCCCAGCAGCCATAAAACATTTGTTAACAACAACATCATTTAACAAAAGTATCACATTCAGCTCAGTAATATCTATCAAGGTTCATCGACAAAACAGTTGTTTTTTGCTTGTCACCCATTATTAGCTTTAGCATGTTTACATTGCATAAATTAGCTTAGCGGCTTTTTTTCCTCTACCTATAGTTTAACAAATAACATGTAATGTTATTATTTTCGTACTCATTCATTTAAATCACTGTATTTCCTGACAGAAAATGACGGCTGAATTTTAGCCTGTATGTACGTTTATTCAACTGAACATTGTTAAAACAGAGCAGCTAATGTTGCTGTAGTGAGTGTGGAGTGAGACGTTAGGTTATGTTTTATCTGGTAACAGCATTGTTAACATACGTCATGTGCTTTATCTGTTGACCTGTTTCTTTAAAATCCAAAATATTTCCTCTCAGCTGATTTATTATCGAGTTACTAACGTTATCCTCATCCTTTCTCTTGGCTGCTTACCATCTGCCTGTTTGACAGTGACACAGACTTTCAAATTAAAAGCGTATCCTAAAGATGACAATATGGACCAATGTTTACACTTTGCATCGATGATACTGAATTGTTGACCAATGAATTGATCCAGATCGATGGTTCGTTACACCCCTTCTCATTATACTTGATTTTGTTTTGGCACTGTGTCTGCAATTTTTTGTAGCTTCCTCTTGGATGAACGCTGCTACTACCTCGTTGCTACCTTTTCATAAAATCACGACTTGAGCTGTGTGCTGTGCACAGGAACGTCCTGAACACAGCAAAATCAGAAAAGAAGAAAATACAGGCAGAGGGCAAAGTCTCTGCAGATAAATACCCACGTTTGGTGGGTCACAAGTGATGATTGAGAGTGATTACTTTCGTATGATTCTAGGAAAATCCTGTATAATATATCTTTAAGAGTGTCACACTGCTTGGATGTTTTTGTATACTATAATTTTTCATCTTTTTAGTAGACGTTCAAGTCACATGTTTCATGGATGTCATGATTCATTCACCAAGTCTGTGTCCATTGCACTCTCACCTTTAGCTTTTATTGATACACAAAACGTTTCACCTCAGGAAAGCATAAAGACTTTTTTGCAGTATTTAGAGTTTTTGCAAAGTGTTCAGTGTTTCCACTCAGGTTGCTCAGTGGGTGGAAACACACCTGCACACACCTGCCCTGAGTCTTGTCCTCACAGTGGCCACATTAAAGTCATTTCAAGTGTGTGATATGATGACAAAATCCAGACTGATTTATGCTCACCCACACATGTATATGTGTTTCTGTTAGCCAGTATACACATTTAATCATCTACCTTGGTTTTTGTGGGTTACATGTAATTCAGTAGATGTCTTGAGGGTGGTGGTAATGCACCTGTGTTTTTTGACAACTAAAAAACTTCATTAGAATAACTTTAGTGCTGCACTTTAGCAGTTTAGTTGTAACCACTGAAGATAAGACAGCTATCTACTCTTAGGATTAACCATAAAGACACAAACACATGACTGACTGAAATGGATGGAGATAAAAACATGAGTTACTGCACCATAATCTACCTAATTTAACTTATTGTCCTTTCTATATTTGAGTTAAACAAATGAGATACAGTGTGTTAATTAACAAGCTTTAAAGGTGCAGGTACAGGTGAACCTGGAAAATTACACTTTGTACTATACTTACATCTAATAAAATATGTCCATAAATCTAATTATCTAATCTATATTATTCCAGACTTCAACTTACATGATATATGTGTAACTCCATCACAGTGTTAATTATTTCACACAGTGTCGAAACTCACCAGAACAAATGTCAATTTATGTACAAATACATTCAGTTGATTAAAAAATCAAATAGATTCACGCGTAAAATAACGAGGGAGCTTCTCAGATTGTCTGCTGTGCTAAAGGCCATGGTAATAAACAAAATATATACATCACATGTACTGTGTGACATCAGTGTAAGTGTGTGTGCTTCGTGCATTGAAATAAATTGTTAAACGTGAGTGGGTTTAAGCCTCTGTGCATCTTTATGTGTATTTAAATGCTTTATATGTCACTGCACGTCTGTGTGTGTGTGTGTGTGTGTGTGCGTGTGTGTGTGTGTGGCGAGCAAAGTATATGTTTATTTGATGAAATTAAACACAATTAGGTGTGCTATATATACACACAATATTATGTGTCTAATGGCCCTTGTGTATTTGCGAGTGCACTGGATGAACAAATAACACACAGTGGACGAAGCGGAGTGTTTATCGCACCGCTGTGTGTCTCTGTCTGTGTGTGAAACTAAATTGAGCTGAGCTGTCATCACTGTATATAGGCAAGTGTGTGTGTGTGTGGGTATACAAAAGTGTGTGTGCGAAAGACAACTCACCAGCAGGGAAGTAGAGCGGGAGGTTCTGCAGATACAGCTCCCTATCCGTCGGCAAGAACACGCAGAAGATGACTCTGTCCAGCTGACACACACACACACACACAAAATGACCTTTATTACAAGCATATGCAATAACCATGAATTCATCAACAGCAGGGGGGAAACAATGTAACAGTGTGTGACATTGTGCGGAGGCGATATCAGGAGAAAGCAGCTAATGCATCAGTCCATTACTCCCCTATTAGCTTCCTATTATGATCATGCCACAACACAGCGCATATTACAGTGTGTGCTGGGGACAGAGTGCTGGAAATGTACTCTGTGTGTGTGTGTGTGTGTGTGTGTGTGTGTGTGTGTGTGTGTGTGTGTGTGCATGTGTTTGTGTATGCATGTGTGTGTGTGTGCAAAAGAGAGAGAGAGTGAAAGAAAGAAAGAGAAAGAAGTTAGAGGGAGGAGAAGTTCCTGTGTAGGTCTATAAGTAAGTGTGTGTGTGTGTGTGTGTGTGTGTGTGTGTGTGATGAGTAACTTTGTGTGTTTTTGTGCATGCCCCAGAGTATTACACTAAGTGTGTGCGTGTGTGTATTTGGCATTAGGCCCTCAGTTTCTCTCATTACTGTGTAAGGAACACAATTCAGCCCAACCCCGACTCACCACTACACACACACACACACACACACACACACACACAAAGAGCACACAAGGCCATAAAGATAATAGCTTTCAAATAATATTAAGACACTGGCCGAGTGAGTGCAGCTATTTTACATCAATAAACAATCTTTATGCTCTGTGCTCTTGTGCTCTTTAGATCTCTGCAGTCTATAATATTTACATTATATTCCATATAGCTGGACATACAGTACAGTACAGTACAGTACAGAACAGCACAGTACAGTACAGAACAGCATACAGCACTATATGTACCCTGATGATTAAAGTTACTGTAGCTACAGTGAAAAGATGCTTCCAGGGATATAAGCCTCGCTGTGCTCTCTTATTTCACAGCCTCTGACAAACATTATTACCTCCCTAATGTCTCTACAAAGGTTTTGATTTTTCCGTTTTGGGGCGAGGCAGTGCAATTTATAGCCCCGCTGTTTCTATCTCTCTCTGCTTGGTGTGGAAGTTTAACTCTCGTTGCTTTCAAAGACAGCAGCCTTCTCGCCTACAGCCTGTATTGTTCAGCCCAGTGCTTGTTGCACAATTACCATCACTAGCCAAGATTTGAATGCAAGCTAAAAGGGAAGATATGGAAATGTGTGGTAAGTAACTACATCCCCTGGGCGAAGGTTAGAAATCTCTAACCTCCACACTGAGTTGCCTCCACTTGCGCCATTTCTCAGCCTCCCTCATACAAATTAAAGCAAATGCTTGTGAGGAGAGATGCAAAATGGCCTCCAGAAAAGGGGAGCAGCGGGGAACTCGTTTTGATACTGTTGCAACAGGGACCCTGGAGATGCTAAAGCTAACAATAACATCAAGTGAATGTAATGGGCTCTCTCACAACTGTCTGTCTTTAAGGGAAACTCGGAGCATCTAAATATTCTCTTCTCAAACACAAAATCTGACAATGGCAACATTTATTTTTCACATCCGGCAGAGATTCTCCCCTCACTGACACTCCTTTAACTATTAGGCTTATAATGTACATGTTGTATTGTACTTTACCAGCTTTTAGTGTGCATGGAGTAAAGGTAAAATAAAATGTTTTGTTATGATTTTTTTATGACATGGAAACAGTTGTTGAGAAAACAAAGTCACCACAAGGTCCATTTAGTAACTGTTGTGGAGATTTCTATCATACCACAGGATCCTTAGCAGCAGATGGAGTTTGCCCAGTTATGGAACTCTAATGTAGATGTTCAAAGGAGTTAGCATATCATTAGTGAATAGATTGTGGAATTACTGGTTACATCACAGCCAGCACGTGTTTCCCAATGCAAAAGCCTGTCAAGTCAGCTCTGTCTCCTAGAGGTTACATGTACAGTATATACAACTGAACAGCAAATGTGTCTTTGAAGGAAACATAATGCAAATAACATTTTCTATTAACACAATGAGGAAATGTTGCTAGTTAATGGTAAATAGACTGCACTTGTAGAGTGCTTTTCTAGTCTTCTGACCACTCAAAGCGCTTCAACACTACATGTCGCTAGACTACCGTACATGCTACTGCTACTCGTCTAAAACATTCTCCAGGATTGTCAGAAAAATCCCCACAACTTAATAGATGGAGGAGGACTCACTGACAGACAGGTCAGATTTAGGACTTGCATTATGCCTGGTACACACTATACGACTTTTTTGCCCATTCTGAAAGTCACTATGTCACATTACACGATTGTGGAGTCATAAAATTGTGTCTTGACTTGGCCAACAGACATGACACACTACACAGTGGTACTTAATCATCCCCGTTCGTCTTTCATGACGTGTGTGATGTCATCGGGTTATTCTTGTCCTATTTTTATTACTTTTACTATTATTTGAGTCACTGTGTGTCTGTTCATGTGTCAGCTGAAATGTTGTTGTAGTAACGTAAAAAGCGCCAGCAGACGGCAGGAGCCACATTTAAAGCACCGTACGTAAACATTCAAGCTACTGAATCCTTCACAACCAAGTTCCTGCAAATGTTTCACAATAAAACCCTATTTAGAAAATGGAGGGATTCTCCCAGCCGAGGTTATAAGGGGCTTTTAATTTGAAACAAATTCAGGAAGTGTTGAGTTTGACATGTCTTAACTTTATAAAGACAATGGGAGTGGATAAAAAGTAAAAATATAAAGACACAGAGGGATTAATTAATAACAGCCCGTCTATAATGTAGTCTGTTTCACATGAAGCTGGGAGCCTCTGCAGTTGTGGTGAGTAAAAGCCCCGCCGCTATTTGTTAATGTTATTACTTTATGTCCATCTCCATTATGAGGACGTAACATTGTTTGCTAACTTGATGCTAATGACAGTAATGTTAACTCAGCGGGTTGATAAAGTGCCTCTGCTGTTTCACACCATCATTTCCCCCTTTTACTCTGTGTGGTAACATCCCTAGAGAAAATATTAAAAACGCTGGGGTGTTGTTGTCATACAGTTGTCTACGGCAGCAGATGATTCTGTGTTTCTACTGGTCAAAGTGACAGCTGTGATGGGAGAATTGGATCTCAGTGAAGGGCAAGTGGTCCATAACTTTAATTTTGGAGACAAAAAAATGTAGGCTTAGCGCCCTGTGGTCCATCGCCCAATAGGAAATGTAGAATACTCAAGTAGTATTCGAGTCACTTTTCTCAGGGAGTAACGCAGTAAAGTAACTGGTAACTTTTCAAAAAAGTAATGCAGTAAAGTAATTTGATTACTTTTAAAGTAACCCTTACCCTATTCTGGTAACCATTCACTTGCATTCACACACCGATGGAACAGCCATCAGCCATCAGGCTTCAGTATCTTGCCCAAAGATACTTCAATGTGTGGAAGCCTTAGATCGAACCACTGATCTTCTGATTAGTAGTCGACCTCTACCTCTGAGGCACACTCACCCTGTACCTGGCAAGTCGCAAAAATGTTGATATTAAAGCTATCAGCAAAATGTTCACTGACATCGTATTTCATTTGTTTGCAATACACTATCTACTCATAGTGACCACTGCATTTTCTTTTAATTTACTTTTTTATTAACATTCAATTAAAATCACTATCCGTGCCTTACACCAAAGTGCTTTTGTTGCCTAAATCTCAGGAGTTTTGACCAAGCCTCCAGGAACAGTGCCGGGCTTTGAAGCCAATTTTACATAAACCGTGAAATTCAAAGTTCTGGGTCCGTCACATGATCCCATTGGGCCCGAAAAGACATTTTGACTTAGGCTTACATTGGGAAAGAGACGTCTGTAAATTGGTGAATACAATTTTAAGTGTCACAATCGCCACAAAATGACGTTCATTATCAGTATTTGATATATTTGGTCCGAAAACATTTTGAAAGTCTAGAGGAGCCGCACGATTAACTCATTTTATCCCCATTCAAGTGCTAAACTGGAAGCTAGCTGCTCAGCTGGAGGAAATCTCTAGTGTGCTTGCTCTATGGGCCCAAAGATATGGAAGATAACAGGTAATTTTATATCCCAGAAGTTGAAGTTTTTTGGCTTCATTTGCCACTGTCATAGGAATGAGCCGGGTCCTGCCTCCAACGCTGTATCCAGTTCTCTTTATACATCCTCAGTCTGGACGCTAATGTGTGATTCTGGTGTTGCAATTCTGCTCTCTGTATGTCTGCCATCCACCCTGACCACCTCCCTGTGATCCAGCACGGTACATAGTGTCTCACAACACAGTGTTTCATTATCTCAAAGAAACATTATCTCTGTTGTCTGTCCAGGCAGTGATTGATATACTTTATTAATCCCCAGTGGGAAATTCAATATTTTTCACTCTGTTGTCAAATACACACAGGCCCGAAGTACACACACATGCACAAACAGGACCTATACATGCATTAAAGGGAGAGATGTCAGGGTGAGGGGGCTGCCTTGGTCAGGCGCCTTGAGTAGCTGGGGGTTCAGTGCCTCGCTCAAGAGCACCTCGGCAGTGCCCAGGAGGCGAGCTGGCACCTCTCCAGCTACAAGTCCATGCTCCTTACTTGGTCTGTATGGGGACTTGACCGGCAATACTTTGGTTCCTAAGACAGGACTGAGCTACTGCCTCCCCTACTTTGCTTTGTTTTTTACTCTCCCTCTGACTGGCTTGTACTCACTGCCTTCGTTGGTTTGATTGGTTCGCTTTAGATAGGAAGAGGGAAGCTGGAAACACGTCATGTGGCGGGTGTCAAGTGCCGCCCCTAGCACACACCAGACACGTCACACTGCAGCTCATTAACAGACGACCGCACACAGTTATTACTACTTTCACTGAAAGATCCTATACCTCTTCCACCTCTGCATCAGCTTAAAATCATGCGTGGAGAGCCCCAATTCTAACTTCTCACCTGAAGAGCCGATCTTCAGAGCTATGACTTGCAAGGCAATATGTTTTTGGCTATTGTCTTTATAATGACAGGATTGGGTTGTTTAGCTCAGGATATTTCTCGACCTCAACAGCAAGTCTCTCGTCATCCATTCTTTGTCACACACGAGACACAGCAACAGTGTGAGAGTTCTCTTCATGCATCCATGGTGAGGAGAGGAGTCGAGCTGCAAAAGGAACAGAGGAAAAGAGCTGCTACGGTTGGAAATAGGACAGTGGCGTAAAGTGCCGTGGGATGGCGCTTCCAGGAGCACCGACGTGCATCTAGCCACTGCCAGTGGTGTTGTACATTGAAAATAACAGGGGGATATTTTTGACACGTGGCATTCACCGTTGGTGTGTTTTGGCCTTTGGATTGATTAGGGTGAGGGTAAGAATGTCAGAGTTAGTCAATCAGAAGCAGAATAGGGCAGAGTAGGGCGGGTCATGCCTTCACCATCCTCTTAAAAAAACTTGTCAGTTGGACTTAACTAGCTAGCTACAGATGATATAATCTGCTAACAACAGCTGTCATTTCATTCTGAAAAATAGTATGGAAATGAGAAGCTGCTTTTGTCTACCCTTTCTTTTAAATGAAGTACCCACTTTTTCAAAAATCACTAAGAACGTCCATAAATCTGGTGACATTATCATTATTATCTTTGTAAACTGCAAACAGTACAGAGAGCCTCTGTTCCGTCTGCATCAATGCAGTGTCTCATTCATTCAGCAATTCTTTTATCTGTCTGAAACAATGAAGCGTGGGACTGGAGTTAACGCTCCATATTGTGAGACAAATCAGCATCCACAGCACTTACTAAGAGAAATTGAAACCGTCAGAAAACACGCTTATCTAGATATATGAAGCAAACTGCAGGACAGACAGAGTGTCGGCTTTGTTCCAAATCTTTATTTCTTTACATCTGCTGATGAAGATCGTGTGATCAAAATCCCCATAACAGCCACTAATGGATCTTGTGGGATAGGCCATTTTCTCAAATGTCATAAATCAGTTTTGTCGGAACTTTCTGGTCGCCTGTGAATTTAATTTGTAAAATATAACAACTATGAAACTTATGAGCTGCCTTGGGTTTTACTTTCTTGCAGTGGTTTTGTTGGTGATTTACAAATAAATGATTCATGTTTTTTATTATTACACTTGATGCAGAGTGTTGGCACATTGCCCTGTGTCTTGAGTCCATTTGTGTTTCTGACTGTGTGTGTAATTTTCAATTTCATTTTCTACATTACAGCTCTGGAAGCCTGAGTAAACCCAAGAAAACACAGTGTAAAAAATGCAAAATGGAGCGGGTTCAATTATAGAATAAATCTCCTCTGGTGAACATTCTCACTTTATATGTATGCAAATAAATTCCGTCTCACCATATCATTTGTTCACAATAAAACTTTTTTTTTTTTCCTCTCGAGAAAAAAAAACACAGTGGAAGTTTGTCTGTGCAGAATATAAATAAGAGGCTCGTTCATTTGGCTTTCTGGTCTTGAATTCAGCCGTTTAAGTCTTGTTGACTGTTGTCCTCCACGGTGAGGCATGTGATGTTTCATGTTGGTTTGTGGAGCTCGGCTGATGGCATCAGTCGACTGGTATTGCTACAGAGACTCAGGAGACTCTGGCGCTAACAATAACATCGTCAACACCCTCTCTGGGAGGTGATACAGCACGGTGGTTAGAGACAGAGAGAAAGATTGAAAAGAGGAGTGGGAGGAGACCTGAGGAGTAAAGGAGGAAGAGGGGAGGAGAGTTTAGAGCGTGTTAACGACTGATTGGAAAGTTTCCTCTTTGTTCCAATCTTCCATCAGCCCCCCCTCTCCCCCTCCATCCCTCCCCTCCAGTCATCTATTCCATCATTTTGTCTTTTCTCCGCTCGCTGTTCCTCCGGAGAGAAAGTGTGTCTGTGTGCATGTGTGTTTGTGTTAGTCGGGTTTAGTCCCGCAAGGAGCCAATTAAAACGCAGACTTGGCCATGAGCATGAGAGCCAGAACTTGGGAGTGTGTGTTTAAATGTATGTGTGTGTGTCGTTGCGTGTGTGTGTTTTCTCAATGCACCCCTCTCCTTGCTCCCACCAGAAAACAAACACAACAGCTGTGAAAAGAATAATACCTTGAGGAAATGGTGGGGAAAAATTGCCAATCATGCAGACACAAACATACACACATACATACGCACCTTGTCGTGATGCTCATCCAGATACTCCCTCACAGTAGCTAATGCCTCGTGCACAGCCTGCTCAGGTGGATATCCTACACAAACAAAAATATACACATAATTTGCAAGAACAGGTGCAGTGACAGATCTTTGTGTTTGCGTCAGGTTGTCCTCTGCACCGGGTTTTTTTCCCCGAGACAGGTATCTTTTCTTCTTTCCACTATTCTAACACTTTCTTCTGTGTTTTCTCACTTCCTCTCATCTCCACTCGCCTATTCCGCCAAGGTGCAGACATAACACACTTGTTGGTTACGAGGAGACAGATGGAGAAAGACTACGGCGCTTCTTCAATATTCATTCAGCGGCCGAGACCTTTCAGTTCTGGAAAATTATCCCCACTGCTGGAGACGCAGCACAAAGGCAGTAAAACTGATCATCTGGCCAAACAACTCAGCCACAAACAAACACATACTGAGTGATTATACAGTAATTATTCTATACACCAGGAGAGAGTGCTCAATATGGGAGCAAAGGGGAATACATGGGGACGCAAATTAGCACTGAACAATGCATTGTTTCAACATCAAAATACACACACACACAGAGGGATATAATGTAATATGTCAAACTGGGCCCATTATGTTACTCTATATAAACTATTTTACTGCTTGATGGGAAAAACATTTGGCTTTCTATAGCTTATGTTAAAGACAAAGAAGAAGTTATACTGTGCAAGACGTTCCCTAAAAAACAATGTATTGACTCTAAATCACCACTTATGACTCACTAGAAGTTTGTGGTGGTTTATTTGTCTGCAGAGACTCTGCCCTCTGACTTTATTTTATTATTCTCTCCTTCTTTTCTATGTTCGGGACATTCCTGGGTTCAGCACACAGGTGAGGATGGAACTTTATAAAAAAGTAGTGACCAGATGCCAGACTGTGAGCAGAATGCATCCAAGAGGAAGCTACAAAAATTGTGGGGACAGTGCAGGAAAAAACACAAATACTGCCATACAAATGGAATTTTATTTCATTTTCACTTTTGCTGATGATACTGTTTTCAAACAGTATCATCAAGATACCTGACAATTCTTGCATGGTTTACCTTTCAAGAAAGTATTTGTGAAGATGACAAAATGTTTCCTACATTATACACTCATGAATACTTAAAGCTGTCTCACACCAAGCACGGATTTTTATCCAAAAACTCTGCACAGAAATTTATAAAAATTGATTCTGTGGGGGTCTATGAATGCTTGCACAGTCCTGTAGAACATTCATACAGGAAGAAAAAAATGTTTGGGCGGCCCTCGATTTCAGCAGATTTCCGTCTGCGGAAATAAATGTTTGACCACTAAAACCATGTTATACATCTGATGTCATACCTCCATGTCATAGCTAGTGTGCTCCCAAAATGGGGGAACATTGCATCATTGTAGTTTCCTAATTTGTACCACAAACATTGTGATGACTACCTCAATAACCAAATGAAGAACAACAAGTGACTTGAGATCGGCCAGCAGCTTCTAACATTATATGGTGGTCACTAAGTGTGGCTAACTACAACAGCTAGCGTTAGCATCAAATCTGGAATCTGATTAGTCTAGTTAGCCCCACAGACATTTCTGTCTGGATAGGTTTGTGTTGTGTGAAGTGGACACTCATTTGCAGTGGTGTAGTAGTAGTTGATGAGTTGGGTGTACTATGATGTAGATGCGTAGGTTACCAAGGTCACTACTAACACCTGGATGTGTCTGGATGTGTCTGGAACCTAAGAGTGGACCTTGATCGGCAGCTCAAGGTCCCGACAGAGACAACTACAACCTCTCTGAGACCAGACATCATCCTGTTGTCCCCCTCAGTCCAAACAGTGATCATGGCAGAGCTCACTGTCCCTTAGGAGGGAGGAATTGAGGCAGCTTACGAAAGGAAGAAGGACAAATACACTGAGCTGAGTGTCGAGAGGTGGGATAGTCGACTGTCATCTGCCCTGTGGAGGCTGGCTGCAGAGGGTTCATTCGAACTTCCATCCAGCGCCTCCTGAGGAACGTGGGAGTGACCGGGCCAAAGCTGAAAAATGCATCCAAGAATTTGGCAGAGGAGGTGGAAAGAGCGAGCTTCTGGCTTTGGCTGAGAAGCAAGGATAGGGCGTGGGGAAAACAAGGGTCTTAGGGGTAGCTGCAGGGAGACGTCCCTGCCATTGCTCCAACACGGTGAGATGTTCCGGGAATAATGGAGCGAAACATTAGTGAAAGGTGGCTCCCGGCTAACGATCCTGCAACCACCTTACTGGCACCGTCAGAGGTGTGTCAGGTGGAAACACCCTGCAGGTAGCCCTTACCTGTGCTTGCATCTGTTGTGTGGAGTGGACACTCATTTGCAGTGGTGTAGTAATATTCCAATGGCTTTTTGGCTGATAGGTGGGTATACTGTAAACAGCCAGATAAAAAAAAGGTGGGTACAACCCCTGTACCTGTGTATGCCCTCCACTACACAGTGCTCATTCAGCCTCATTCACCGAATGTTTGGAACTTGGAACACAGCAATGCGGACAACTGGCAATGGACCTGGTGGGCATAGTTACCATGCGGAAAATTCACATGCAGACCGCATTTCCACATCGCACGTGTGAGCAATGATTTTTTTTTTTTGGCTCTCTGGCCCTTATTCGATAGGACAGTTAAAGACAGACAGGGAAGAGAGGAGTGAGAGGGACACGATGACATGCAGCTAAGGGCTATGGGTCGGAATCAAACCCGAGCTGCTGCAGTAAGGACTCAACTTTTTGTATAAAGGACACATGCCTTGGGGCACCCTGAGAAACAGCTTTAAAGTATGATTTATGATTTATTTTTATGTTTACGTGCAGACAGTTTGAAGCAAGAATAGATCCCAGTCAACTGTGTTTGCCTACACATCCTGGGCAAAACACAGGATGTGTTTAGTCATGATCTTTTTCTTACCTCAATGCAAGTGTCTTTTTTGTTTATTTGTTTGTTTTGTTTTTTTGTAGCCCTGGCTGAACCACACGCATGACACAGGATGCAAACTCTCAAAATCCTTCTTTATGTACATCCACTATCCACTCTGATGTCTCCTGTGAAGCACAAGAACATTTCCTGAACTGGAAGAAAAGTGTTGCTACTGTAATTAGTCAAGGCAGCAATTAGTGTTTCCTCCAAAACATATTTACTAATTTTTTCAGTACATTGAGCTAAGTACACAGCATAGGTCTTCCTACCTAAACTGTAACGAGGTCTAATAAGGTCTGAACAGGTGTTTTCAATCACTCTGATTGAAAACACCTGTGTAAAGAGTCAGTATTTATTTGGTGAGAAATTGGGATGTCTGTTAAGTACGTTGGGGACTTCTTTTCCACTAATAGTTTCTCAGTTTTAATCAAAATTTATTTGTTTTTCTCTGAGAGCTCTAAGTTTGTGCCATTATTAAAAACTACTAATATGATTGGCTGGCAGCACTGCTGGCACAACCTCTCCATTATTTTCCACTTTCATCACATCAAAAAGTTGGTTGATAAAAGGAGGAGTGCCATGCTTTACCAGCTGTTAGGTAACATAAAATACTCCACAGTACAGTTTGTTTCTCCTTCCTCTTTTAAAATGAGCCCAGCTGACAGAAAAAAACTTCACAAGTAGAAGGAGACAACAAGCTATACAGAGAGATATCGTGAAACCGGCGCGAGGGAGAGGAAGACACGGATAACACACTGAGTCAATCAGAACTTTGGCCTTTTCCTCTCTCTAGCAACAGGGGAGAAGTGTTGACAACAGGCCCTCACACCCAAACCACCCCGGGGAGTGTTTAAGCACTATCCTTAACTCTCTCTCCTGCCAGTGTGAAGGGGGATTACCATCAATCTGACACAATCTCTGGCCTAATCTATCTTAATCTGCTGGTCCTAATCCAAGGCCTTAATCTGAGAACCACCTCTGGGCTGCAGAAGATAATGTGACAAGTGGCACCAGGGTGGCTCAGCACTCTGGTTAAACAGAAAGACTGATACTAGAAACAAGCATGTGATGGCAAAAACACAGCCGGTGTGTGTGCAGCGTGTAATCACAAGAACAAAGATATATTGTTGTTATTGTTGGATGAAAATGGTTGTTTTTTTTCTTTCTCACTCAAAGGAAAAGTCATCAGCAGCGTATGAAGCCCTGAGCAACACAAAAACACTTGAAGTAAAACTATGAAAATGATGATAACACACACAAAGACACTGAACAGATGAAAATGTCATGCATTTGTTCTGGTGTAAGGAGGAGACACAGACATCAATACAGACACTGACCGTAAATTCCAGTGGAGATGCAGGGGAAAGCCTGCGGAGTAAAGATGACAAACACAATGGTTACAGTCTATTGCTGATGATCACGTAACAGCTAGCTTTCATTTCACATGCTCACACACACACACACACACACCATTGCACAGAAATCACACTCTCTGCTGGATCTTAATGGAGTCTTTCTCCTGATTGTATTTTATGGCAGCTTTTCTTTTCCGTCTGACTTTCACTTCTATTTAAAGACCAAACTGTCAATCATCCTTTGTTACTGGTGTACAAGACTTTCCTTCTGCAGCCATTAACCAGACATTATTATAGTAATTATAAAGGTGGGCGTGGTTATCATTATTAGGGAAAATATGACAAATACATTCTAATATTCTATATTCATAATGTTATAATCTGTAACAGTTCTGTCCTGGTTGATTTGGTAATACCAGTGATTTCTTATGAAGTGTGGTTTAACAGTGCAGGTCACAGAGTTACGTTCAAAGTGACATATAATAGAGCTTGGATCCACAACCTAAGCCTTATGGGATCCAAGGGGCCGGGTTCGGACAAATATTTACAAATGATGTTCGGTTTTGGGTTCAGGTCAGGTTCCCAGTTAATATCCACCAATATGGCTAAGTCACCTTTCTATCCACCCATCAATCCATTTTCATCTGCTTATCTGGGGCCGGGTCTCGGGGGCAGAAGGCCAAGCAAAGCACCCCAGACGTCCCTCTCCCCAGCAACGCTTTCCAGCTCTTCCTGGGGGACCCCAAGGTGTTCCCAATCCAGATGAGATATGTAAACTCTCCAGTATGTTCTGGGTGTGCCCTGGGGCCTCCTACTAGTGGGACGTGCCCTGAGCACCTCCAATGGGAGGCGCCTAGGAGGCATCCTGATCAGATACCTGAACCATCTCAACTGACCCCTTTCGACTCGAAGGAGCAGCGGCTCTACTCCGAGCTCCCTCCAGATGTCCGAGCTCCTTACCCTATCTCTAAGGCTGAGCCCAGCTACCCCACGGAGGAAACTCATTTCAGCAGCTTGTATCCACAATCTCATTCTTTTGGTCACTACCCAGAGCTCATGACCATCATCCCTCTTCACCATGACAGTCCGGCGCAGCGCCTGCCATCATCACAGAAGCCGCACCAAACCGCCAACTCATCTTATGCTCCATTCTCGTGGACAAGACCCCGAGATACTTGAACGCCGTCGCTTGAGGCAGTAGCTCCCTTCAAACCCAAACCTTTCTGTTTGTTGTCAAATTGACACAAGGAAATGGACGGGGTGGTGTAAAGAGGATCATCTGCATGTCCCAGCAATAACACCAAAGCAGAGTGATTTCCTTACAGTAAAGGTGTCAAGCTCATGTTGGATTTGACATAGAAAACTGAATTTCCTTTGGGCTGTGCTCGGTTTCTACTCTCTCAGACTTTGGTCAGGTTTGCGGCCTGTACGGGGAAAAACAGGCAAATAGAATAAAGACAATAATTGTGTCACACAAACACAGTAAATAACTGGATATTTTTCAACATGCTGTGAGCGACCGTGATCAGTTTACCTTACAACAGGACAGACTTGTAAAAGGAGTTGTTACACTGAGTGACAACGGGTTGGAGAGGAGCTGGTTTTCAAAAATGGCAGTAGAGCCTCTCGCCAGCAGCACTTAAACAGCTCACTGTGGCCTTTTCACAATAATAGCCACCTGTGTTTCAGCAGCTGAGTGCTTTTAAAGGAATTTTCTTTCTCCCTAGTATGTCTTAAAACTATTCTCTTAGGGGTTAAGACGCCAATCATGAAACACAACGTGTCCAATTCGAATCGTATTTGTTTGTTTTTTTAAAACTGAGTAATAAAAGCATAAAATGCCCACCAAAACAGAATTTTTTAAAAAAGCTGGTCACATATATATTCTGTATGTACTTTGACAGCACTGTTGGTTGATCTGGGTTCCTACAGCTTCAGGCAAGTTTAATATTTAAAGCCAGTCGGAATGAAATTTAAAGGAATACTTCCACCCACAAAATACCCATTTGTAAATCATTTAGTCATGTCTTGTAACCTTGAATTTGGAGAGAACTTTGTTTTTCTTGCATGCCTCCACAGAAAACGATGAACATATTGATTTGTTAATTGATTGGGTAACATGTATAAGAACAGTAAAACTATATCAAAACATGTGTTTACAAACTCTCACATAACTTGTGCAGTATAATTCAAGTCTCATTTATCTAGTATGCTCAGTCCTTACAAAGACATGCATTTTTCACTAAAAAAAGGAGTCCTGCAGTCTGGTTTTGAAGAAAACGTAGAGAAGTTTTATATGGAAAGGTTTTAGCATAAATGCATGTGGCTGGGAGGTAATGAACATACGACTGGATAAATGAGACTTTGATTGTACTGTACACATTGTGTGAGAGTTTGGAAATGAATGTTTCGATTTAAGCCCTTTTTAAACAGGAATTGTGCAAATTTGCAGGAAAGCCCAATCAGTCTTTTTTCAGCATTGGCAGTATAAAAGCAAAATCGGGCAGTGCGGCAAAATGCCGCCTACCTACTTTTGTTTATACAGAATGCACCTTTTTCGGGGCAATGGGGGGCGTGAGCAAGTAACAAAACGTGTAGCTCAGCGTGTGACGTAAACAGTGACGTGGGAGGGAAGCCGCGGCTGGTCAGTCCTTTGGCAATTCTCTCATAAGTTGGCCCGTTCTTCACCGTCCCCGTCCTCTGATGGTTAATGGCCTCTATTTGAGAGGACAAGGAGGGCGCGCAATTCCTTGTCTCCCCAGTTGCTCATCTTTACAGTGTCTGTCAGGTTTGCGTTTCATTCTTACTACAATCTGCTCATTCCTGCTATCAGCTGTTTCCTGTTAGTCCACCGCCAGTGGGTCGCATGTGCGGCATCATCAACAGCTCCTCCCACAAGTCATCAACAGCCCCTCCCGTGGTGGAAAGCCGCCTTGTTCTTTTTAAACCAAAAAGGTTCCGCCAATATGTTTACCCCTACGCAGCGGGAAATTGGGCGCCTCGGATCAACTCGCCAATCCGCCTCTGTGTGTCTAAACGCTCGCAGCTTGCCAGCAAAACGGCCCAACATTCGCCGAAAATCTGGCAGTGTAAAAGGGGCTATAGCTTGCTGTTGTTAAATATGGTCCCTAATCAATCCATAAATCAATATGTTCGCTGTGTTCTGTGGAGGCGTGAGAAAAACAAAGTTTTTTCTCAAATGGTCATTTCATGGTTAAAGTATTCCTTTAAGACAGTGGTTCCCAACTGATGGGTCATGATCCAAAAGTGGGTTGCAGGCCCACTCTGAATGGACCGCAAGTGACTTGCAAATGTGTCAACTTTGTAAAAAAACAGTACAGTAAATTTCTAGAACAGAGCTTTAATTTTGAAGTGTCGTTTTCTGCTGTAGAGTGAGTGACTAACGGACAGCTACTTGACAGAAGCAGCAAACTAGCTCAACAACACGGCTGAACGTGAGTATGACGCTGAATATATTAAACTGTGTGGACCTCGAACTAATGACTAACGAGAAATCTGGACATCGTGGCTGTACAAATTGGGAACCACTGCTTTAAGACGAATGTTACATTGACAGAAAATGAAGACTCTACTTATCATATATACTTAGGGATATGGACAGTTTTGACCAAATATTTATTTTGACATAAAATGTGACTTCATTTGGTGCTATTAATGCAAGACGCAATCAGTAAATTATATTTTAATAAAAAAAGATGCTAACGATTATTTTGAGGTTTAACAGTGCAATGTCAGAAAAACAGTTTAAAAATCCTACTTCACATTTGGCATTTTTAAGACATTTGAAAGACTGATTTAAGACATTTTAATACTAATTACAGCCTTATTTTTTGATTAATAAATTCAATGCCATTAAAGCGGAAACCCTGTTTAATTGTTCTTCCTACACATACTGTCTGTGAAGAGATCACTATTTCAAGCCAAATACAATATGAGACTTCAGCTGTGTGAATCAGCCAAATGAAGAGCGTATGTTCCAAAGTTTCAGGCTTTTTAGTGTCAAATTCCCTCCTTTTGCTACAATCCCTCGAATCCATCTCAGCAGGGAACACAGTATGGAGAAACACAGAGAGATAATTTGCCGCTATAACACTGTAAAACTTTGGAAGATAGCCATTTGATTTTTCTATTTCAGGCGGCTAAAGTCTCATAATAGTTTCAGCCAAACCTCAGCATGCATTTGTACACAGAACAAGGACTGCAGATTTTGTCCCTTGTCACTCACATTGATGTTCATTAAGAGAGGTACCTCTTTGTGACTAGCACAGGCAGCAGGGACACCTTCAAAGATCAGTAACTTTTTAAATGTACAAATGAGCATGCGAGTATTGTTTTTGGACAGATTTTTAAAAAGGACAAAATGTTCTGTTTGCATTAGCGGTAACTAAACATAACTCTGAAGCGGCTGCAGGGGAACGAACAGTAAATGAGAAGCCTTCGATCAATCAGATACAATTACAGTACGATACTGTCCTGTCCAGCTGGCTTGTGAGTTTGACCTCAGTCCATCATTAACTGCTCCTCAGTGGAACACAATTTGGAGGTCGGCATTGAGCTCCTTTAAATGTGTGAGATTAAGGATTTTACGATATCAGATTCTGAATGGCGCATATTTGTCACATTATCCAAGATGGATGACAAATACCAAGATTTATGGTGGTACGATAGAGATTCATTACTCCACCTGTTCTGGGACCGTCCAGCTGTTGGCACACTCTGGTTTAGAAGTGATATCCCTTATGTCAGAGTTTTTCAAGTTTAATTTTTCAGTTTCTGCCATAGCATGCCTGTTGGGCCTGAAGCCAGACAATAGTGTTGGAGTCACTGCTGACTGGCTCTGGACATTGGGTTCCTTATCTACTAAAAGACTCATTCTTTTGAGGGAGCGTAAACCAGCCTGCTTCTCCAGGGATTCATGGCTGGAGGAATACCAGGACCTGCTGAACATTGAATGGGCAGCCTGCCTGTTAGAAGACTCTGATAAGTGCCTGGAGGACCACTGCCCACAGGTTTGATCATTTAGTAAATAGTAACTTGCTCCCAGCAAAATAGTAGCTGCTCCCACCTGAGAGGGCTTGTATGAAGAATGTATATGATTTTCCTACTGTATCTTGTGGGTTCTGGGTTAATTTGTTATGCTGCACTTTTTTACAGTTTTCCTTGTTAAATATGTATTTATGTGTAATGGAGAAAACAAATGATCAAACTCTTACAGGGGGCTACGGTATGTTTTAGTTTAGTAAGGTTTTCAGTAGTGTTCCTGGTGTGTTCTCATCCAAAATTCAAATTTTGGTGAAAGAGTATAGCGACAAAATGCTATTTTCCCAAGCCCTTTGAAAAACGTTTCCCACATGACCTGACGTAGGTTTCTGCATGATGTTGTATCCATATATAAACCCATGTACTGCTGTGGACACCATGTTGATTTTGTTCTGTGAGTCACATAATGACACAACCAATTGAAGTGGCAGTAGATGAGCAACTCCCATGTTCTGAGAAGTAAAATTACTGTTTTTGTCGATGTAGTCTGGTGGCTTTGAGGAGAGCATTGATAATGGCTTCAGTTCCTAAATGGAGGGGGCTGTCTGATGGCAAGGTGAAGCAGTAAAAATAATCTAAATTTAGCATACACTTAAACTTAATTTTGTTTAAATGTGTTAGGTGGTCCTTTTTTTAGGTGGCAAAAATACACTTTGCTGCTTTTTTTAAAAAAAATAAAAAGAAACAAACAAACAAACAAACACAAAAAACCCACTTGCTGCGCCTTTTTATTGTTGCCATGCAACCACACCATCACCTCCTTAGGCCCTGATCACACAGAAGGTGTTTTAGCAGCTGGAGGTGCCTTTTTGTAATTGTTGTTAATGAGAATGAAGCTTTTTGCCTGCCGTTTTTGCATTTCTGTGCTCTTGACGCCTAGTGTTTCTGCCGGCGTTTTTGCTCTAACCTTCCTGTGTAATCAGTTTACAGTTCATGTTATTATTATGTTTTACAGTAATTAGTATCTAGTTACTAAAATGTTGAGGCAAAGGATACTGGCTGTAGCTCTGATTGAGGGTGAGAGGCTGTCATCAAATCGTTAGTTGGACACAGGAAAACAGAGATATGTGTGGGTACATGAGACCCTAATGAAGAGAGTGGATCACGATGAGTGCCGTGTAGCTCTGTGCAACCACCAGTTTCTCCTCCATAGTTTACCAACTTCAAACTTGTTGTCGTGACTGCCACAGAAGGCCCTCCTCTCAAATCATTCGATTGGACAATGGGGATAAAGATGATGAAAAAAGAGATGACGTGGGGCGTTTTTCCGCTTTGAGATTAATTTTTCTAAACTAAAAAAAAGTTCAGAGCGCTCTGGCAAAAACGCCAGGTGCCTAGAGCACAGAAATGTGAGGCGCATCGCAACACCAAAACCAAGCGAGCAAAAAGCTTCAATTTCACTTAAAACAATTACAAAAAGCTGCTAAAACACTTTCTGTGTGATCAGGGCCTAATTTTACCTCACAAACCATGAGGAGTTGGTCTGCCGCTGTCTCTGATCAGTTAGTTGATTTTATTGTGCAACTTTCTGAACTAAACTAATGTAGCGTCCACAGCAGTGTGTTGCTTAGCTTTCAAGCCTCAGTAAATGTACTCCTGTCTGCTTCAACACAATAGAATAAAGCACATTTAGGCATAAAAAAAGAAAACAAAGATTCTTTGAATTCACAAAATCAGGCTCCCATTCATTCATAGTCTATGGAGCAGCTCCAGACTTTATGCCCTATGACATCACAAGTTTGGGACCTACTTCTCTGGGTTCTGGCTTTGAGAGAGAGTAGCTCTTATTCACAAATATTGATTAAACTTTCCTCAGCCATGGAAATAATATATTGGAACTCTTAATTTAGGTGGTGTAAAACTTCCCTCACTCTCCATGCTACACTGTAAGCAAACTGCATGTGTTGGGGTTTTGAGGGATGGGAGGGCACCAGTCATCCGCTGATTGCTAAGGGCTGAGTGGGAGTACTCGTTTGAACAACACGAAAAAGAATGCAGATGGACCCATCCTTTAATATTAAAAAAATAAATAAATAAATAAATAAACATTTATGTGCATAATTCCCTGTGAATCCCTTGTTAGTGACTAATTTGAAAACCTTCCCAGGAAATACAGACCATGCCAACAACAAACTGTTAAACAGTGAAGTAATTACTGGATGTAAACACACTGAATCCCTACTGCTGAAAAATGTCAAGTTAAAAAAGGGTTATGATGTAAAAATCTTATGCATTATAATATTAAGTCATTGGGATCCATGTCAGGCAGGTTCGTGGCACACCACTGGTCCTGAGATGAGAAGAGCAGCCAATAAACTTCAAAGTAAATCAAATCTGGCAGATTCTCAACCTTCTGTCAAATACTGCGGTACGAGCAGATGCCAGGAAGCTCTCTGTGTCTCCAGATCTCTTAGTTTGACCAGATTGCAGAGTTGGCAACTCGGGTTGAGAGGAGACACGACTCACAGGTTCCTCAAGGCGAAAGGTAAACATAAAAGTCAATGGAAGTGAACCAATAACAAAAAGCTTTGAGGGCTAAAACACACAATACTGTAGTCTGATAGGAGTGAGGTTGTACTGAGGAAGAGGAGGAGATTTTATCAGTGTCAGTAAAGCCCTGTGAGGCAAATCTGTGATTTTGGGCTATATCAATAAAAACGCACTTGACTTCATTTCACAGTATCAGTCAAATAAACACATTGTGATAACCCCTGCACATATATACACATTATAAAGGTAAAAAGACACAAATGCAGATTTTGAATGACTGAAGAAAATCATAATTAATGCTGTAATTAAAAATGCAAACTGTTTGCTAATAATAAATTCTACATCACTCTCGAGTAGTGAAACAACAAACAGACAGCATTTATCTTTCTTCCACCGTACCTCTGACTTTATTTTCATGTCACTTTGGTGTTTTTCTTTGACTTTAACACATCGTTCTGTTGTGAAACCTCCCGCCTGGTGTGTTTCATAAAACCTTCTTACAACTCAGCAATCCAACCTGCAGCTCCTGTTGTTTCTCTCCCTCCATCTATCTCAGTTTGAATGTAGTTTCCTTTGAAAAATCTTTCTGTGAAGGATCTTTTTTGACTTTAGCTGCAGGTAGAATATTTTTTTACACGTCTCAGTCCTTCACCCTTTTACTTCTTGCCTCTGTCTTTTTTGCTTTCTCCACTTTTTTTCTGTGTCCCAGTCTGGAGTGGTTCTCTTCTTTCTACCTCTCTCTTTTAATCTAATCTCTCAGGTTTCTGCACACCTTCGTTCTCTCACCCAAAATGACAAACAGCTCAGTATCTCTTCATCCTTCCTCTCTTCCTCCCACTTTCTGCCTAACAACCATCCCCAGCTTCCCTCACCCTCTCTCCTCACCCTCTCTCCTCACCCCTCCGTCCTTACCACAGTGCGTGCAGCGTTTTTGGTCGCTGTGTTCAGGCTGTTCTTGTAGCACGACCTCAAGGCTTTCTTCTCTCCCTCTCCCACTCCTCCTTGTGCAATCGGCCCCACAGTGTGGATCACATCTGCAGAGACAGCAAGAGACAAGAAGATGAAACACTTCTTACCACAGTGTGACAGATACAAAGATAGCAGTAAAATATATCTTGAGTTTAATCTCCCCCAGTCAGATTCCACATTTACTCAGGGTGTATAATGGCAGTCATGTTTAATACAGTCTCACTTTTATCAAAATTAATTAAAAATATAAATCAGGAAATGTGGTTCTAGTGTTGACATAAAAAGTTCATGGAAATATTTAATCCTGAACTGTCTCCCATTGTCTATTTCATTAACAATAAAATGTTCAACTTTTTTCATGCTAATCACAAATATAGTGTCAGTTCATGTAAATGTGAAACTTGTGTCTTGACTGGAACCGAGCAGTGACCTTTGGGGCTGAAATATGATGCAAACATCAAAGTGCCTAAAACTGCAGTTCCCCTAATGGCCACTTGAGGCTGGTTTCAACAGCGAGTCAGCCCCCATAGACCTCCCATGTTAAAATGCCCAACTTAACAGCAGAAATTAAAATGTTTACAGCCTGGTACAAAAATGTGTTTGGTCTCTGTAGCTAATTTCCACCTTTATAACAGTACAGGGGATGACTTTTTATAAAGCTGACTCTTAAATTTTATCACTATTTAAAGATTTGCATGTTTGAGGGGCGTAACTGCTTTGAGTGACAGGCTGTCTACAGATTGTGTTCTCAAGCTTTCAGTCAGATCCACCTATGCTTCTCCCCAGTGTCACACTCATAGGGTCACTTCTGGCTTGAAAAATTCAAGATGGCGACCACAAAAACGCAAAACTCGAGGCTTCAAAACAGTCTACAAATCAGTGGGTGATGTCACAGTGGCTATGTCCATCATTTTTACACAGTCTGTGGCTGGAACAGATGACTTTTGATTAGGTAGATTAATGCCGAGTTCATGTCATGTGAGAGTTATCGTAAATTTCAAGTTTACGACTCGTAAAAAGCTTTCACGTCAGTGTCAATACATAATTATGACGGGCAAAGTTGGAGCTCCAATATATCTAACTCAGTGCTTAATAATACACAAGTGCCTGAAAATGTCAGCCAAAGTCCATCGTTATGTAATCAACCAAATTTAGTGTACAGATGTCATATTGTTGTTTTAGATTTTTTTTTTCTTTTGTCTTTTATTAGACAGGATGGACGTAAGCGTGAAGGGGGAGAGAGGGGGGCTGACATGCAGCAAAGGGCCGCAGGCTGGAATCAAAACCCATGGCTACTGCAGCAGGGACAATGCCTTTGTACATGGGATGCCCACTCTAACCACTGAGCTGGGCGCCCCCATGTCACATTGTTAATGCATGCTATTTTTAACCATGTCACCAATTCTGTAGTCACACAACTCTCTAATGTCCCATTCACTATGTGTGGTGCTCAGTCAGCCTGACTGATGCAATCAGCTGTCACACCTGGTATTTATAAGTTTTTGTTTCCTGACACCAAACTGCTCCCGGTGATGTTTTCTTAAGAAAAATCAGAAGCTTAAAACTAAAACAAGCCACTGTCATTTATTTTATGACAAGTAACCTGACTCCTTGAAAAAGATGGAGGATTTGGGTCATGGAATATAAAACAATTCGGGAAAATGATAGACCTTCATGTAGACAGAGCTTTGCTTCCTTTTGATCAATTATGTCAGAGGTTTCAAATCCCTAAAAAACATTTCCCTTAATATCTAAAGTCAAAAAGCTACATGCCATTGAAATATGAACAGATGATTTGTATTTTATCAAAACTTGAGGACAAAACCCATTCATTAATGATAGAAGGGCCATATATCTAAATATTACAGCATATAGGTGGCATAAAGTAGCCTACAGAACACACACTAGATGAACTAAATGCTTGGAAAATGGATATATAAGAAGATATTAATGTGACAGGTTGAAAAGACGTTTGTTTAAAAGTGCAAAAACAGACAATAAATACAAGGTTTAAATTATTTCAATGTAAATTGTTAATGAGAATGTACATAACTCCTGTCAAACCTTCACCGTATGCCTGGTTACACTCCATAAGAATTTTGTACTAAATGCTTAACAAGAAAGGTACTTTATTCTCTACATATGGGAATGTCTGAAGATTCAAGACTTGTTTGTCAGAGCAGCCCAGTTGCAAAGAAAGAGAACAGAAAATGATGGCATTGTACTTTCCTGTAACCACAAATATGTTACATTACATTTGTAAGTTTCATATGTATCATATCGATTTTTCTAAAGTGAGGTAGGTCATGGGCTGACTTTGTCATCGGGAGGTGGAGGGGACAGTAGGTGACGGCACAACTAAGCAACATGCCTGTCAAACTGCAGACCACGTCAGACCATTTTTTGAGGCCAGCACACAACAAAACCAGCTGTGTTTCAGCAAATCATCACTGCATTTCCATTGGCTTTTTAGGCCTTAAGTGGGAATGCTTTACAGGAACCCATCAGTGTTTTTTCAGCGGGGATAGTGCCACAAAAAGCAGCAACAGCAACTCAAAAATGCTGTGATTTTGCTCCCAAAACCAGATATTTTAAGCTAAAACATGATCCTTTCCAAACCATAACAAAGTGGATTTTGTACCTAATCCTAACCCCGTTAATCACAGCATTGTTGAAACATAAAGTTTCAACATATCTGCTACATGATAATTGCTTGCACATGTAACAAATCCATGCTTTGCAAATACGTACGAAGTCAACTTTTTTTATTGACAATTAGGTTGGTCGGAGGTGTTTAATACCAAAGTCCTTTTAAAAGTCAATCTCTATGTACTTGGAATATATCTGGAGGACTTTTTACAAACATCCAAACAGACCACACTTCTGGACCCTGGACTTCTTCAAGCCAGGAGAGCTATAACACTGCTAAAAGAATGTGGATGCTCCATCATTGAGAGTGTGGATAAAGAAGCTTTCAGATTGTACCAGTCTGGAAACACGAACTTACATTGCTAAGGGCAAGTAGAAAGACTTTGTTCAGCTCTGGGAACAGTACATGAACATTATGAAAGCTGGAAATGTAGGTCTTATCTAAAAGGGGAAAAAATTAGGGAAATATTTTGTGTTTATTTGTGTTCTATCTGAATATCTGTGCATGTGGAGGGTGTGCCTGTAGGTGTGTACGTATTTCTGGTGTTAAACTGTTGTATTGCTCCTGTATGTTTCCTTGATGTGATTTTATAACAGAAGAAAATGAAAATAAACATATCTAGAAGCAAAAAATAAACCCTACTCTTACTGTATATGTGTTAAATATCAGGGGATCTCCCAGCTACAGGTGGGTCGGGGACCAGTTCCCCTCAGGCCAGGAAAACAGAACACACACAAGATGATGAACAGGAAGCCTCACATCAAAAGGCCAAACTGTTATTGTGAGCATGTTTGGTAGAATGTAGGCCATGTTTTTCACATCTCAGTCAGCGATGTTTCACCCCATAACAGACTGAATTCATATTTAGTTCTAACTTCACTCAGCATTCAGTAAACTGCTCCCTTTCTTATCTCCCATATACAGTATAGTAATAGCATTTAATGTTAGATTTTAACAGCACACCTGGGAGGCCATAAAGGAACTGCTGTCACTGGTTTAGATGCTGCATGCGAGTAATTTTTAAAGGCCTTGTTGATAACATTTTTATGAAGACGAATAATAAAAATTAAAAAAAAGAATGCATCCGCAGAGCTTTAAGTAAGGTGTGGAATAAAAGTATCGCTCAGTATTTCAGATTATAATTGTAAAGTAATCATTTAAAAAAAGAAGAGAGAGACAGGTTTGAAATGAGTGTTATTTTTATCTCTGTGGAAGATGTCTGACGTTCTAACAAGGCTTGTGAGCCAATGGTTTAACAACGTCGGTGTCATTTGTTATCTCTGCATCATCAGTGATCAAGAGTTTTAGTAGGTGCCAGTTAGTATGGAATAAACTGAAAAATGGCTGAGTTTGGCCGTAAGCCCCCGACTTCATTCCTGTACTGATCCCAAGTGCTCAGCGACAAAAGGAGGAGCAAGGCGCAGGGTGAAAATTGCTTTGGCTTTTGCTCATTGTTGTCAGCTGTAGAAGATTCAAGGACTGAAAAATCATGCCGAGGTGGACACTGTGTGTGTGTGCCTGATCCCAGACTGTCCCATCTCCCCGCTGGATCAGCAAACTTTTTGTCACTGCTGTAACACAGGTTAGATTCAGCACTGTCAGTTCACAACTGCCAGGTTAGCATGAGCTAACACAGTGGTAGCAGCTAACATCCAACACTGAGTGTTGGAAAGGCTAAAAAGTTAGGCCAAGGTGGTCCTTTTGTGTGTGTGTCTGATCCCAGACCATCCCGACTCCCCGCTGGATCAGCAGACTTTCTGTTGCTGCCATAACACAGGTTAGACACACCACTGTCAGTTCAACATCTGCCCGGTGAGCATGAGCTGACAC
The DNA here is from genome assembly GCF_011397635.1 of Epinephelus fuscoguttatus. Classification (NCBI taxonomy): domain Eukaryota; kingdom Metazoa; phylum Chordata; class Actinopteri; order Perciformes; family Serranidae; genus Epinephelus; species Epinephelus fuscoguttatus. The sequence goes on along the minus strand of NC_064760.1, from coordinate 20,324,408 downwards.
AGTGGTAGCAGCTAGCATCCAACACCGAGTGTTGGATGGGCTGAAAAGTTAGGCCAAGGTGGTCACTTTGTGTGTGTGTGTGTGTGTGTGTGTGTGTGTGTGTGTGTGTGTGTGTGTCTGATCCCAGACCATCCCAACTCCCCGCTGAATCAACAAACTGACATTTAGCCCTGTCTGTGTGTGTATATAGGCGGCCTCTCATAAAATGTCCTTGATGTGGAGCTCAAACTCCCACAGCATCAGTCTCCTAGCAGAGGCAGAGGGACCACAGGGGTCTCTCAATGATGTAGAAATTACACTGAAAACAGCATTGGAGACAGGGCACGTTCATTTTCTAATAAAGATGCTCAGTGGTGCATAAGACTTAAGAAAAGTTAGACTTTCCAGTATTTAACTACCCGCATCTTCCAAATTTGTGAGCCCATAAAGCAGGCACATTAAGGACTTCTCCTGCTGAGCTGCTGACTTACAGTTTAGCACTCTGCTAACTTGAATGGGAATCTTTCAGCTCCCCGGCGATCACCCTCCAGCCAGAGAGCTGAAAGATTCTGGTAAGCTAAATGACCTCGGTTAGTTTGTCTTTAATTATGAAGTCAGTAAGTTGAAAAAATACATTTGGATATAAAATAAGAAGTCTGCTGGTTGGTTTGGTTTTGCTAGCCAACTTGCCTGCAAGGTACCAAACAGTATTATAAGCTGCTGCCACTGCCAAGAGTGGATGACCTCCAATATGGCTGCCAGAGGATGAATCATGTCTCTCTACCAGGTGATTTAAAAAGATTCTCACATACATATTTCACTACGACTCTTTCAAGTACCACACACCTTTGTCAAATTAAAAAGTCCACAAATTTAATTTCTCTTGTCACTCTCAGTTTATAGCAACAATGTCTTTCGCTGTTTCTAATTGCTTTGTACAGAATAGTTTTCATGTTTTCATTCTCCCATGTAGCTGAGGGAACGAGTCATACTGTGTGCGCTTTCTTTGTCAAGTTAATGAATGTTTTTTTTCCCCTCCCAGGTCTCTGAAAACATACTTCAATTGGACTCATTGATTAAATAAATGGTAAATGAATTGAAGTGTATTGAACTGAAGGCAGAGAGGGGAGATAGAGGAAACAGAGGACCTCACAAACAGAAGCTGAGCGCAAACAGAGGGAGACGTGGTCGAGATGTTGTTTAACCAGCCTCTACATGCCTACGCCGACGATACCACACATTCTGATGAGGCTCAGCGTGCTGCTCTCAGCGTGAATACCAACGCTGTGATAAGACCTAGCTGGACCACCACCTCTACACACACACACACACTGAAACAGCAACACATTTAATCTAATATTGAGACTTTTCTCCTTTTAAGGAACTGATGGGATGAAATCTCAGGTTTTTTGTCTGCAGATCGATCTTGACACTTCAGTCTTGGATACAGTGTCAGTTCTGTGATACTACTGGAATGATCTGCAGTATTTCCAGACAGATATCCACTGACTTGACACACACCACACAGCCCAAAAAGAGCCCCAAACCTGCCCGGTGGTCATAAAAGAAGTCATATTGTTAACCTCCATGTAAAAGAGGCTTTTTTTCTCCATCAGTAAACATGTAACATCACTAACAATGCAACATATGTGTGGAGCTTATTTGCAGTGTGGTACTATATCCACTTCTAATAGTTTAAACTGAATAGAACCTATATGAAGACATTAAACTGGCGTAACAGATATGAAGAAATGTTACAACCAAAATCCATGGGGCACAGACACGCCTACTGCTGCATGCCCGCAGCAAAGCGCGATCTCTATAATCAGCTGGAGCTGCTACACTGACCACAGAAGCCGCACTTGCCCCTGTAGGCACCGTGCTGCTCAGTCCTATTTCACATGGCTGTTCAATTTTTTTTCTCTACGCACACCTCCACAGCCCTCCTTCATTCATTGTCATTAACCACTTATCCTGTTACAGGTCGCGGGGTTGGAGCCTATCCCAGCTGACACTGGGCGAGAGGCAGGGTACACCCTGGACAGGTCACCAGACTATCACACAGCTAACACATAGGGTCTCACATTCACACTCACATTCACACCTACAGCCAATTTAAAGTCACCAATTGACCTAATCTGCAGCCGGAGCACCTGGAGAAAACCCCCCTGACACAGGGAGGACATGCAACCTCCACAGTGGGTTCGAACCTCCAACCCTGGGTTCAAACCAGGAACCCTCTTGCTGTGAGGCAACGTTGCTACCCACTGTACCACTGTGCCACATTTTCAGCTCTCTAACAGGTGAACACTACATTGAACTGTGTAAGAAAACAAGTACAATCTATCTAAAAATGATCAAAACGAATACCTCATTGTACCAGAGGCAATGCTACGCAGCAGAATAACCTTTTGGATGTTTTTTCCACTTCACATTAAATAAATCAATCAAATCAATACGCCCCACTATAAAAACGATCCAATTAATTAATTAAGTACCTGTTAATGTAGCCTATGCTTCCAAACCCTGTATTAAGAACTACTTTGTCACTGAGTAACACCCTAGAAAGACAGAGTCTGTGTAGCAGGTCAAAAAACCCCGGTCCACCCTGCCTACTTAACACTTTGCGTCTACGCTCAATGTATTTCAGCTGTAACAACTTTAACAAGGTTTCACAGAGGTATGATGCAATAATAATCTCAATAGGAAACAAAATCCACCTTGGAAGTACAGTTCCCATGATGCCTCGAGGGATGTTAACATGAAGCAAATGGATTCAGTGAATAATGCTGTAGGCTTGAGCCCTGTTTCTTCAGCCTATATTCATTTACATTTTGGCAAATTGGCCTAATTAAAACTACTCCAAATTAGCTATTTGCAGTTCTGTTTGTAATGTACCCATAGATTTACAGATGATGATCACTGAATTACTTTGATGCTGAAGGAAGCTTGAAAATGTGATGATTCTCAGGCAAATTCTGAAGTTATAAAAAATGTATTTTTCTAATTAGAATTATGGATGATTGTTGCAATGGTCATTTCAGACAGTGGTACCCTCCAGAAGTTGTAAGTCACAGTGAATCTAAAAATATGTCCACCATGTCTGTTCAAATTTGACTACGAGGTACGACCCCAAGAAGGAGTGAGATGTTTAAGATGATTACAGGCAACTGTTCACCGTGTTGGTGAGTGAAGCAACTACAATACTACAATACAATAACGAACTTCCTGTTGTTTTAAGACACTGATATGCAGTTGTCCATTTCACATCACACAGAATCGTTGTGTCCAGGCTCTCCCTTGGCGCCCACCTCATGGGCCAGATTTATCTGTTTTACAATTCAACACAGTATGAGCATAATGATTAATTAGATTAAAATGGACATTAACACAGCACACACTCACTCTCTCTCATTCTGTATCTCTCTCTCATACACACACACACACACACACACACACACTTAACAAGCCGCAGACTCCACAGTGCAGAAGAAGCCCAGAAGAAGCTCTTTAATCCAACCCTCCAAGGATAGGAGGCCATTAGGCAGAAAGATTTAACACAGTGTTTGGGACTTTTTGAAATATGATCCGCTGATCTTATTTCAAAACCCAAAATTCAAAACAGTAGCTTGAAATGTGTTCTGGTGCCCACTTCCCAGACACACTTTACAGGCTCATTTGTTGTTAGAATTTGTTGCAGTTGTATCCATTGACAAGGAAATTCTGCCACCTAACCACAATCAATGGCAGATATTTGGTTAGCAATGCAGGATCTGCTCATTATGCCCAGACGGTGGAACAGAGCTCCGGCTGCCAAAATCCTATTGTGCTGTGTTTTTTTCTTAATAACAAAGTATCTGAGAGACAAAGCTGAAAGGGAGCAAACTCTTGGGAGAGAGAAAACCTAGTTTAAGCTTCAATATAGCACAACTTTTTGCTAAATCTTCTTTAAGGAGGGCATGGCAGAAAACATTTTGACACATATATACACACCTAAATTTCTTTAACAGATGATTCATATCAAAACATGCTTCATTATAAAAGGTTACTATAATATTCTAAACACAATCAGACAGTGATACAAGTTAACTGAACTGGGATACATCTGTAAGATATCACATGTTCTGAAGCCGTTTGAATACGACTCAAATCAAAATACTTTACTGACTTGAAATTGATTTTCATGCATCTAACACTACTGAGACAGAATTAATGTATGCTACTTGTGTAGTTTATGCACCATATAGTTCCTGGAGCACCTCCTCTTTTTGACGTCGGTTGAGCACATCAAACAAAGGTCCGTAGGTGTAAAGCAGAAAGCCCTCCACAATAAGCATGTGAGTCTCCTCCTCCTTATGGTCAGACTTTGGGACGATCTCAGTATCCAGGGTGTTACTGATGCCATGAAACTTCTCAAACTTCACCGGGTTGTCTAACCATACATATATCGTACTCATCATGGCATCCATGTCCAGAGCAGTCATAACATCGTGCTGCCTGAATCCATCTTCACCAACTTCCATCTAATTTTGATACAGTACTTGTACTAGTATTTTTCATGTTTACAGACTGTTATGTAAATGGTTTAATAGTTTTGATGGGTCGGTACAAGGACAGAGTAGATAGTTCATTTTTGTTGATTTGAAAAGGTTCAAGAAATCTCGTAGAGTATTTTTTACTTATTTTAAAAGGTTTTCAGGACAAGTGCCTAAAATATGCTCCCAGAAATTCTCTACTTTCCCAGCATTATCATTAAACATTAAAATGAACCATAATCAGACCATTTTTAATAATTAAAGCTGCATTAACTGACTTGTTTTGGCCATTTATGCAGCACAAGGTATAAACTCAACATTCAACAACTTATAAGGCTGATGCAGCAAACATGTTAGAAAACAGCTGCCTGTTTACGCACCCAGGAGACGCAGTACTTATTTGGAGCTGTGTCCACCTGATGAATGTAAGTTCAATATTCATTCTCTTTGGGCTCTTTTGTTTTTTGGTCTTTATCGACTCCTGAGGGAAATATCTGGCTCTTTAGTTGCTAAATGCTCCACTTTGCTCACTAGCTAGTAGTAGTGGATTTTCAGAGCTTTATTTGCTGAAAACAGGCGCCTGATGTGTTTGAAAGTGACGCTGATGAGGGCAGAAAGAGAGTGAACCAAATCAGTAAAGGCTGTACAACCAAAACAACGAGCTGAAAGACACTAAAACACGGCATAGAACTGAAGAGAGCTGCAGAGTCAGCTGGTAAGTCTCTGAGGGTTTGTTGCACAATGTTTGCATTTCTCCTGCTCCTCTGAATAAAGCAGCACTTTCAGCAGAAAATACTCCTCCTGCAATCATTAAACGGGAGACGGGGAGCTTTACACCAATGGAAACTTATCAAAAACTATATGCTGTGATGCCTCCGTGTCCCCCTTAGACCAGCAGTGTGTGGATGAAAGTGTGCACCACAGACTGCTGCTGCTCACAGTGGAGTGCACAGATGTGAATTGAAAGAAACTTGTCTGTATAACGTGACAGTCCTTCATCAAACTGCTCGCTGATGAAAAAGAGTGCGGTCCCCGAGAAATCACTTAGTGTGAGTGCATGAACCCACACAGAAAGAATAATAAGTGCTGCAATCAAAGACTGTTTATACTTCGAATGGCTATTAAGACGCTAATATTCTCCTATAGCATAGATTATCAAAGGTCTAAGATATATCACTTCCTCCATATCTCATAAAAGAGGAGGTGGATATCCATGATATTTTTTTCTTGGATTTGCCGCATGAATTGTCCGTATGTTTTAAGCTTCAATAATACAACAGTAGGCTCTGTGTAAGAACAAAAGTGTGAGCATTAGTGCTGTGTGTGTGCATGTGCGTGTGTGTGTGTGTGTGTGTGTATGTGTGTGAGTGACGAATCATGACTCCAGCTTCTCAGCAGTAATGATCCTTCTGGAGGTGTCATGGGGCTAATTCAGACAAACATCTGTAATCTGTAATGGGAGGATAACACTTGATAACCTTAATGACTCTGTCCCTCCCGACCTGCTCTGCTCACCGTACACGTTTGTTCAAAATCTGAGCTTAGTGTCTATGCAAACACTCTTTCTAGCTAAGTCTTAACCTTCCACCAGACCCTGTGTGCAGTCTTCTCAATGAGCTGCAGGCCTATTAGATGTCAGGAGCCACAACATCAGCCTACTACTATTTTTATTTCTTCCTCATGCACCAACAACAACTGTCGACTCTACTACACTCCTAAACTATGACTTTATTATTTCAGCCAAGAATGCTATGTATTTAGTTTGGTTTGTTTTTCTGTCTGTCTGTCAGCAGGATCATGGATAAACATCTGGCCCAATTTTGATGAAATTTGGCTGAAGGCTGCAGCATGGACCAAGGAACCACTCATTAAATTTTAGGAGCGAGGCACATCAAGGGTCAGATGCACAAAATATGTTTCAGTTTTTGTTAACATTGCAAGAGAGGGCTTTGGCCTTGCCGGAGGTCTGCGCTCTCAGAGTGCCCTTCTGGTTTTCATTGTTGATTATTTATACCAATTCATCGTTCAGTTTATAAAATGTCAGAAAACTGTATAAAAAAAAAAAAAAAAAAAAAAAAAAGCCTGAAGTCAAATCTGATCAACAATTCAAAATCCAAGATATTCATTTTATAAAACCAGAAGGGTTGCCGGTTTGATCCCGGGCATGGGAGCCCTTCTGTGCGGAGTTTGCATGTTCTCCCCGTGTCAGCGTGGGTTCTCTCTGGGCACTCCGGCTTCCTCCCACAGTCCAAAGACATGCAGATTGGGGACTAGGTTAATTGGTCACTCTAAATTGTCCGTAGTCTGGCATAGTCTAGGCTCCAGCCCCCCCACGACCCTCAAGAGGTTAGAAGATGAATGAATGAATGAATGAAAACCAGAAGGTTAAAAAACGGCAGCTATTCTCATTTGAGAAGCTGGGAGACGTTTTTGCTAGATTATTGACTCAATGATGTCCTGTGGAAGATTTTCCTAAAAAACAAAGTATAGAGGCATCGAGTAGCTCAGCGGGAAGAGAGGGCATCCCATGAACAAAGGCAAGGTCCCTGCTGTGTTGGCCAGGGGCTCGACACCAGCCCAAGGCCCCCCGCTGCCTTTCACCATGCCCAACCCGCCCTGTCCAATAATAATCCCTCTCAGTCATCGGGTATGACCCACTAGAAGAGTGTGGTGATGTATTTTTCCACGGAGACCCTGCCTCTGCACCAGAGATAGTCATAGCAGGAGGCATTATCTTTTCTGGTCGTCTGTCTGTTCTTGTGAACACGATATCTCAAGAACACACTGAAGGAGTTTCTTCAAATTTGGCACAAATGGACTCTGAACTATGACCTGATTACATTTTGGTGGTCATGGGTCAAATGTCAAGGTCACTGTGACCTTGTCTTTCTCATTTTTGAGAATGCAATATCTCAAGAACACTTTGAGGAACTTTTTTCAAATTTGGCACAAACATCCACTTGCACTCAAGTTTGAACTGATTTGAGGGCTAAAGGGCAAAGGTCAAGATCACTGTAATCTAAGGTATGGTAAGGTAAAACTTTGATGTCCCTGAGGGGCAATTTGAGATACAGACAGTAGTCCTAAGTAAAACAAAACAGACAGTACAACACAAACATACAGAATCCAGTATCAAACAGGGGTAAATCATGGACAATTAGTGGTCACTGCTGGTTAAGATAAGTGATAGCAGACCAGACATAGGATGATCTGTAACGCTTAGTGCTACATTTAGGGAGGCAAAACCTCCGCCCTGATGGAAGCATCTGAAACTCAACATGGAGGGGATGTTGAGAGTCTGAGACAACAGACCAAGCTTTAGAGGTGATCCTCTCGTCATACAGATGCTGTTGGTTATTCAAAGTAACACCAGTGATCTTACAACACAATCTGACCACTTTTTACAACTTGTTCTTGTTTTTAAGGCTCAGATTAACAAACCAACAGACAATGTCAAAAGAAAGTATAATAGAACAATTTCATGATTGTCCTGTGTACACTGAAACTCCTCAGCTTCCTTAAAAAGAAAAGGCGTTGGTCTCACTTTGGCCATAACTCAAGAACTCTGTGTTAATTTTGACAAAATTTCAATCAAATGTCTAATGGGATATAATGAATAAGCAATGACATTTCACATCCAAATGGTCAAAGGTCAACTTCACTGTGTCATCATAATATTCTGCAAAAATTCTCTTCTGGCCATTACTCAACATCATGACTCAGGAAAAGAAGAAGAGACATTTGGTCTGATACTGAATTACTAATCTTTGGTGCCGATCTTGAAACTGCTGACTGTACAGATCTTCTCTGCTGCCGGGGGGGAGATGTGTGTGAAGCATCTATGTTTTAACAGACATGGATGTAAACCATGAAGCGGTAATTGCAGTTTCTTATTTTCTTATTATTTCTGTGTTTGCGACGTTTATGTGTGTGTGTGTGTGTGTGTGTGTGTGTGTGTGTGCCCACACAGCTCTAAGGTAAGGCCGGGGTGATAAGGTGGTGATCAGGTGTAAAAGTGTAAGCAGCAGGCACCCAAGAGACACAGCACTGAAAATGGCAAATATATCGAGGTGAAACACCAAATGAGAGTGACTCTGAGGTCTGCTTTTACTTTCACATTTGAGTGTGTTTACAAACAGTAAGTGACAATTGTGCATATTATATTTTTAAACACATAACTGATTATCAAAAGAGCTGCTCATTAATTTTCTGTTGACAGAGTAACTAATTAATCAACTAATTGTTTCCGCTCTACAAAACACTTAAATTTTGTTAGGTTTTCATCACAACTTAGTCAGAATTGTTAATTTGGAAAACAGAAATTTGTAGCTCATATCATCCCAGTATAATTTTTTGTAGCTTTTTCTTTTTTTGTCAGGCTGCTCATGTGCTCTGTTCAAACGTTCACCTATGAAAAGCAATGCACCCCAACTTGTACATAACTCACGCAATCGTGAGCCAGTAATTCATATATAACTCATGTAATCGAGACAGGCTGAGTAAAGAAGGAAGTGGTATAAAGACCAAAAGTCTGTGTAAGAAGGCAAGTTGGTGGGGTGGATGGGTCAAACAAACACAGGACTCTACCCAGGAGACAAGTGCTCAGACCCATGTGAAACCAAGTTGTTGTTTTAAGCCATTTTAAAGGTACATCATCACAATGCCTCTTTTCCTAAATCTGACCTACGTAACTTTATGTTGAGTATGCAATGTCATGCATGGGTTGATAATATGTTACATATCATATGAACCATTGTATGAGGACACTTTGCTTCTGTAAAATTTTCTGGTGAAGATTAATAGCTCATCATCGACACATATAGATCAGGGCAATGACATTCCTTTAAATACAGCGTAATGTTGTATTTTGTACACTGCTAAAGCTGCTGAGAGAGCATTAGAAAACTTTATTTCAAAGTGTCACATCAGTAAAAAAAAAAACAACACTGGCTTAAAACTGCAAATTTAAGAGCTCCCAAGAACTGGCTATAGGATGAATCACTATTGTGATTCATCACTTGGTGAGCAGCAACAGTTTTATTTATAGTGTATGAGAAAGCTACAGATGTCTCTTTAAATAGCAGCAGAGGCAGATTAAAACATGTGAATCTGCAGATGAAACACTCACGGACACATGAGCTTTAATAACCGTGGTCAAACACGCAGTCACGCATGAAGGAGCACAAAAAAAGCGACAGTGGAAAGGCAAAAGACCGAACAGTGTAATCATGATAATATAACAGTGTGTTTGTGTGATTGTTTATGTTGTCACATGTGTGTTTACTCTCAGTGTGAACTACTCCAGCAGTCAAGTAGCGCAGAGTGAACATGTGCTCTCAAAGAGTCGTTCAGCCATGCCGATGCATCGACGCACCACTCAGCAGCGGCAAGGTTCACAACTCGGTCGTGTGTGTGTTTTAATGTGTGTGTGTGTGTGTGCAGTGCTGTGGGTGCTGTGTTGGTGTAGTTCAACAGTGGGTCACTTGGTGGTCATTAATCTGCATTTCATCTGTTAAATGTCACTGCTACACTGTTTCCACTTCACACACACACACACACACACACACACACACACACACACACACACAAACAAGTAAACAAGTACAGACACTGTCTCTTACTGAAACTGATTGTAATCTATGATTGGTAATTGTTCCTCATTGCTAACCCAATTATCTGTTTTTCTACCTGTTTTTGTTTACTACTGCTGTTTCCTCACTCCATCATCTTTTCTCCCCTCTGTCTCTCCATCTCCTTCCTCCCCTTTTACTCCATCCTTCTGATTCTACGTCCTTTGTCGTCACTCTTCTCCCTGCCTCCCTCCTTCACCATTACCTCATCCAGTCATCCCACCTCTCCTTTCGCCTCATTACCCTCTCCTCCATCCCTCCGTCACCTATCCCTTCCTCCCTTCTTCCATTTTATCCCTCCCTCATCCCTCCTCTCTCCTCTTTTTCTGCTCCATTTGTCCCTCCCTCTCCTACCTTGTCTCTCTCATCCCTCCATTATCCTCTTTACCCCAGCATCCTTGTCTCCCACTTCCTCCTCCCCTCCTCTATTAGATATTCCTCTCACCCCCTCTCCCCCTACTTCTCCTCTCTCTCTCTCCCCCTCTCTTTGCCTCTCTCTCCGTCACCTGAGGTAGACAGTTCTGTCAGGAGTCGGCCTTATTTACCGCCTCTCTTCGCTCCTGTTTACATTATCGATCGGCAGGGTTGCTTTAGTTCCACCATACATCAACACCACCCCTTCCTCCTCCTTCCTCCTCCTCCCCACCCCAGTGTTACGGCTGCTGGCTCACATTACCCTGAAACACACAGAGAGGGAGAGAGGGAGGGGGAGAAGTGGGGGGGAAGCGACGGGAGCTCGATGGGGAGATGGAAAGCTAGCGGAGCATGTTAGGATGTGTGAGGGATTTATGTGTGAAGGAGAGAGTGTGTTGGACAGTGTGTTGTGGAGCATGTGTGAGTAAGTGTGTGGGGAGCAGTGTAAAAGGGAGAGGGTGGATGTGTGTCTTCTGAAAGCATGTGTGACTGACAGTAAATGTACGTGCGTGAGTACTTAAAATGCTGAAAGCATACACTATCACCCCCTGTGATTAGGTGAGGTTTTGATAACAAATGAGGGATTTTGAAACCTCTTTCACTGAATTTAAAATACACACACACAAGGCCAAAAGTATGTGGACACTCGACACTCTGATTGCTGAACACATAATTCCAAAAATTAACATTAAAATGCTGCTGTAACACTCCCCTTGGCAGGGCTTTCCACACAACTTTGAGCTCAAGCTGCATTTATTTGCTCCCATTCAGTGACTAAGTGAGGTTGCACTGATGTTGGGCAATCACAGCACACAGTTGGCGATCCAGTTCATCTGAAAGGTGTTGGGTGGGTTGAGGTCAGGGCTCTGTGCACACCAAATAATAAAAAAAAAATAAAACAATTTCTGTATGGGCCTGGCTTTGTGCCCAGAGTTAAAGAGAAAACCCACCAATTTAAAACATCAAAGTCTGTTAACAGGTCTTGTGGAGTACTACTGCATATGTTTAAAAAGTTGTATAAAGCCTTTTGTGGCTCCAGAGGAAGCTGCACAAAATATGATCAATCGCCTCAAGTGACAGCAGGAGCCTCTTCATCCCTGCTTGAGGCTAGCAGCTCCAGGCTGTTAGCCGCTACTAGCATAACACACCATAATCTCCAATCAAAATGTTGGCGGTCAATGTAGGCGACAAGTAATAAAAAAGTGACAGGATCTCTGGTTCAGCTGCAAAACTACCAAAGTTCTGTATTTTGTGTGTGTGTGAGTGAGTGCAAGCATGTGTGTGTGTGGAAGAAAAAGGAAGTGTTGTTTTCCAGCAATTCACTGCTCTCTAAAGAGAGAATAACATACAACATAAGGACAACCAGAATAACTGCCTCTCAGTTGTATGCCTCCGCCAACCAGTCCAAGTTCCATATACATTATATATGCAGTGAGAACTTTGAAAGATTTTTTCTAAAAAGGTGATGGTTAGTGTATTTTATGGCAATATTGGTAGATATCACTATGTCTACGTCCCAACCCTCACCTATGGTCATGAGCTCTGGGTAGTGACCGAAAGAATGAGATCACGGATACAAGCGGCCAAAATGAGTTTCCTCTGTGGGGTGACTGGGCTCAGCCTTAGAGATAGGGTGAGGAGCTCGGAGTTGAGCCGCTGCTCCTTCGCGTCGGAAGGGGTCAGTTGAGGTGGTTTGGGCATCTGATCAGGATCCGGGCACGTCCAACTGAACCAGAACACTGCTGGAAACATTACACATCTCATCTGGCCTGGGAACGCCGTGGGGTCCCCCAGGAGGAGCTGGAGAGCTAGCTGGGGAGGGGGATGTCTGGGGTGCTTACTGCCCCCGCGACCTGGTCCCGGATAAGCGGATGAAAATGGATGGATGGATGGATGGATGGATGGATGGATGGATGGATGGATGGATGGAGCACTATATTGACATGTATGAGATTAGTGTCACCAATTCAGTATCTGACTACATGGCTCCCCTTCTGGTCCCGAGTTATGATGCTAAATAATGGCCAGAAAACATTATGATGTCAGAGTGAAGTTGATCTTTGACCTGTAGAATATAGAATGTCATCACATTAATATTTTGTCCTATTTAACATTTATGTGACACTTTGTCATAATTACCTTTGTCGAGGCTGTAATGTTTTCAGTTTGGTTTATTTGTTTGTCAGCAGGATAATGGAAAAACTGCTAGCTGGATTTCATGACACTTGACGAAGGGTGGTGCATGGGCCAGGGAAGAACCCATTCAATTTTGGAGTGTATCAGAATCACAAGGTGAACACGCAAAGGATTTCTCTCTTTCATTAACATTGTGAGACAGGACATTTGGTCTTGACGGATGTCTGCGCTCCCCACGTGCCCTTCTATTTGGGATGTGAATATTTGAGCTATCGCCAAAAATGTATAAAAATTCAAAGTCAGTTCATCGTTGAATCCAAGTGGACATTTTGCCGGATGTAAAGAAATTCCCTCCAAACGTTCCTGAGATATCTCGTTCACGAGGATGGGATGGAGGGACAACCTGTAAACATTGTTTCTGGCCAGAGCTCTCACCTACCCAGAGACAGAATAAAAACTGTGAAAGAGTTAAAAGTGAAAGACTCATAGACCATTATATCCAAGTTGTACCCTCAGAAAAATGTTGTACTCTAAATGTAAGTGTAAAATGTGCCCACATAAAGCAAGCACAGGTGTCTATAGAAAAGTACATTTATGCCACTGAAAGGAAAAATATCTTGTAATTTTCACTTACAGTTGTGACAGGTTTAATGTTATAGAGTAAAGACCTTCAACAGGTTTTATTCAGACAAATACTAAACCTCCTCATGTAAGTTACGGAGGTGGACCCACATGGACCACTCAGATTGTTAGCACATCATCACATCAGTACTGTGGTGTTTTTCAGTTTCGGGCTCGGTTTGTTGATTAATGAGGGAGAAACTTAACAGACCAGCTCCTTCATGCTGATTTTGCACATAACAGGCACAAGCATTTTTTCCAACAAGCAGTTTTATGCCGTCGACCTAACAGCAGCCATCAACGTGGTAGTTGCATAGGGTGCAAAAATAAGCATGTAATGGCCACATTTTATCATCCTGCCAGAGGTTGAATATTTCCAAATTGTCATTACATTAACATGCGCCCATGTTGAGTGTGTCACACATCATTTTATGATATGTAAAGAAGACATTTGAAACTGCCTGCAGATGAACATTAGTGCGCAATATGAATTAATGGCTGTCATTACTGTGTGGCCGTGCATCTCGGTGACGTACTGTGTCTTCTGTGGGGCTGGAAAGGTCGATCTTTCACACAGGGGAGGGAATCATCACCTATTGTTAAACAGATGTGAGGCCTTTTGATTTTTACTCTGCAGACCGTGTTTCCAAAGAGCCTGAACAACAAGCTTCATTGGATTGTAATAAGATATTCTGTGCAATGATTTGATTATTGCCTTTATCTTCTGTAATCTAACTGTTTCCTCACTGGATGTTCAGCTCTTTCTCCTGTTCTTCCCTCGTCTTCTCCTTACAGACTTGTTCAAGGCAACAGTTACATAAATCTCCAACAAGCTTTGGATGTTATGTTGATTTCTGGGGTTTCATCCAATGAAGGAATCGCTTTGTACAGCACAGCGAGTTACACTATGTACATTGCACTTCCTATGTATTCTGTGTATGATATCTATACTGTATCATGCTTCAAGTGTGTCTCTGTCTCTACAAACATTGTCTCAGAAACAAGTTTTATTAAAAAGAGAAAGAAACGAAGTGACGTTTCTGATATTACCATGCCTCTCAGTTTGTTCATACTAAATAACCATGCACTGCATATTATATTGCATACAATTGTCACAGATGAAATAACATATACCAACATTTCATCAAAATGTTTTAATACCACAGACGTTGTACATATGGTAAATGTGTGACCCACCGCCAGGAGAATCAAAAAGCAGCTGGAAGCAGTTAGCAGCTAACTCAAAGAAGAAGACCAGCAGCCAAAAATGTCCGTATAATGGGGAGACAAGGAGGTCTGGGAGCTCCTTTCTGCAAGCAGAGGATGAGCTCAGCTGCCAGAGATGGTAAATGATTGTTATCCCCATGTTATGCCATTGTGACTGTTTAGAAAGTGTTGTCAATGCGTATGTCATATGTCACACTAGAGGAAGATGCAGTTATGTTATACGTCATGCCCGTCATGCCTCCTTTGCTTCCAGAATGCCGGCATGCTATCTAAAATCACACACTGGGGTGGCATTATACCTGTGTTCTTTGGTTCTGTGTAAAACAAAGGCAGCATAATGACAGGACTTCATAGCAGCCCCATCGTGGGATCTCTGTGTAAAAAGGGCAACAGACTGAGGTGACACCTCGCAGACAGCCTGTCAGTCAAAGCAGCCCACTCTTAAATATGCATAATTTTAAGCTTTAATAAAATACTAATGGATGAGTTATATTAAAATTCAGCCCTGTACAGTTGTGAAATTACTTATAGAGACCAAAATCCAAAATCGTTTTTGTACCAGGCTGTAAACATGTTTATTTCTGCTGCAACATGAGGGTCTATCAAGACTGACTCTATTTTGGAGCAAACCTCAAGTGGCCATTAGAGGAACTGCAGTTTTTGGCACTTCAGCAGTGGCTTCATTTTGCAGTCCTGGAGTTTGCCTCTTGACAAGCACTCACTATGCAGAATGCAGAGCAGAATGTCAGTGTTGCATTTTAATATTTTATATCTCTGGATTACTACCACTGATGCAAACATCTAAGCAGCATCTTAATGTAGCAGCTTGTCAAGGTGGAGCTCACAACATAGTAATCTTTATTTTTCATTTCAAATCTTGAAAGTAGCAGGTAACTAGAGCTGTTAAATAAATGTAGTAAAAAGTCAAATGACCCTCCCTGAAACGTAGTTGGTTAGAAGTTTAAATACAAAATAAACAACTTCCACAGGCTTGTGTGTGGATTTTGATTTATGGTGTTTCTAATAATGAAGATAATGTTTGGTGCAATAAAAATGGTCCACATGGATACCTCTCATATTTCTCTGAAGCCAACCTGATTAAAACATTTGCATAAAAATGTAATAAATATATGTGTGGAAAAATATCATTTAAAGTAAGGCGGGGAGTGTGCGAGAGCTTCTCTCCTTTGGTGAGTAATGACTGTGACTATTTCCATCATCCGCAACTCTTCCCACAGTCTTTTTCTTTTATGTCACTTGTCCTCTCTCCTCACAAAGTGCTGATGTCCTCTGTGGTTTCCCACCAGAGAATACTGTAGTTTTTATCAGATCGATTAAGATACTAAGAGGCTCCTTTCATCAATGTGTGAAAACAGTCTGACCTAATTATAACACAAAAGCTTGTTTCTAACAGATGGCATTTAGACACTTTTATAAAACATACGGCTACACTTGTTTAATTAAGGCCTCATCGCACTGTATGATCCTCACACACAAAACACAATGATAAACAGGCTGAGCAAAGGAAACAAAGTGATGGTAAAAATACCAGACAGGTTAGACAAGGCAGAGAAACTGTAAGGAGGGGAGCAGCAAAGTAAATTTGTACTTGAGTGCAGCTCAAACTATATTCATCACACACCTGATTTGCTATGCACATTTACCCTGCAAAGAGGCCGTGCGTGTGCGTGCATGTGTGTGCTCTCTCTTCTAAGTGGGCGTCACACTGGTGTGAGTCTTAAGAGAACTTGACTGAGTGCCATCCGGTGACACCCGCCCCGGCTTTTCTTTTTGTCAGCCATTCCAGCTTTTTTCCTGCCAATTGTCATTACCGCTCCTTTTGGCTCTTTCTCTCCTCCGTCCCCTCCCCTCCCTCTCCTCCGTCCCTCGGCCTCTCACCATTCTTACCTGGGAGGCCACGAGTCACTGCTCCTGCTTTTAATACTCAACTGCCATCCATCCATCCATACTCTATCCCCTCCCCTTTCTCTCCCTCTCTCTCTCTCTCTTCTCATACCTCCATCTGTCCCTCGCTTTTCTTTATCTGCCTTTAAAGCAGGAGGCAGGAAAAAGGCTAGCTGGTCCTTTGTGTGCTTGGCCTCAGTTTGTGCTCAGTCAAGCGGACACAGCTCTTAAATCCAGGCCCGGGCCTTTGGCACAAAAGGAAGGCTCAGGTCTTGTAAAGGCCCCTACGGCTCTCCCTATCTCTTTCCACCTTTCTCTGAAAAAGACAGACAGGCAGTTATTCTAAACAGGAGGACAAGAGTGGATGGAGAAGGGGGGGAACAAGATGCCGATGCTAAAAGGAGCGGACATAATTCTCTTCATCAGAGAGCAGCGGCAAAGACGTTCTTTTCTCCCTCACACCAACTCTCTTTCCCTAAACCAAGCAACACTGGAGCTATTTTCTTTTTCATCCCCTTTTTCTCCTTCAAGGGGAATGAATTAACTGAATGAATTAACACCAGGGCTGCTGTGATCATCATCATCATCACGCTCCTCCTCATCAGCAGCAGCAGCTTTGACGATGCTTTTTAACACCTAGAAGGATCACACTGCTGACGCCGAGGCAGGAAGAAGCAAAGATGTCGACAACCTTGTCAAAAAAAAGAGGAGGAAAAAAAAACTCCCCAACTAGCAAGGTATCACAGTCTGAGTGCTACAGTCTTTAGCCCAGAGTCTTGTCAAGTCTCTTGGCACTACTAAAGAAACCTTACTGCTGATGATGATAGGAAAAGAGGGGGAGGGAGGGAGTAGGTGAGACTTGGAGGGAAAGGAAAGGCGGGTAGAGGATGGAAGCGAGATACAAGGGAGAAGGAGGAAGAAGAGGAGGGAGGAGGAGGAGGGAGACCAAATGTAAGAGTGTGGAGGAGAGGAGAGTGGAGGTGGAGAGGTAGAAAGGTGAGGAAGAAGATGAGAAGAACGGGAGGAAACATGGTGTTTAAGTTGTTGATCACGCCGGGCAAAAACACCACATCTTCAAAGAAAGGGGAACAGACGAGAGAGAGCGACAGGGCGACAGGCGAAGCAGAGAGATGGAGGTCTTGGAGGAGAGGAAGAGGGGGAGTCCGGGAGAGCTGCAGTGAGGATTTTAATTAGCGGTAATTGGCCACCGAGGGAACAGAAACTGGGAGATGGGAGGCAGGAGAGGGAAGAGAGGGGAGCATAGCAGCCAGTTTTTGACAGAGTGATATCTCTCTTGCTTTGTACCTCTCTATTTCCTTCAGCATTTTTTCTATCTTGGCCTATCCATCTCCATCTTGTTTTCCCTCCATCTTTTTCCACCTCCAACTGTGCTACTCCCGCTTTACTCCCCAAACAGCATCCTTCACTCTCTACCAATTTCCAGCTAAACACAAGACACTGCAAAGAGAAAATATTTGGGACAACATTAAAGCGGTGTGTTCAATAACACCGAAAAGCTTTGTACACTTTACTGAGCTACATTAAATGCAGTTAATTAGAGATTTTTTGGGGCTGAAATCTAGAAAAAGATGAAAGAAGTGTTTGTTTGACCTAAAGTTAACCTGCGGAAAATAGGTTTGAGGTTTCCTCTTATCTGTTCCATACTGGATTTATTACAGCACTTCAACTAATCTTAAATCTGCTTTTATCAATATTTTGCATATTTACAATAGATCAGAGGACTACTTTTATGTGGAAGGGGCTGCTCATAGTGATGAACCCACAAACAACTATCATTACTGCTGTAATGACTCAGAATTACGCCAGTCATTGGATTTGGCTGTTCAATACAATGATCTGACTATTTGTTTCTTTCTTTACGTAAAGAGTTTGAATGGTATTCAGCGGGACGTTAAAAGACATTCACGTGATATAGCACACAAGCCAAGTTAGCCCTACGAGCTAGTGCATGCTAACTATGCTTGCGACTGAAATGCTTAACAACCTTTTTTATCAAACAAAAGCTAGAGACTGTGTAGTGATAAGTTGCTGTGAGCTTTAAATTCACCACTTCAAAGCAGAAGGCACATGATAACATTTTCTCAGAGACTGACAGGGCCAAGCCTCTCTTCCTCCAGGCAGCTGCCTCCATCTCACTCAGACTCACCCAGGGTCTGGGTCCCCAGATGCCAGCACCAGAGAGCAGTGTGAAAGTGAGGAGCGTTTACTCTACAGCTAAATCTGGGGAGCAAAACATTCCCACTACACTGCACAGTGCACAATTACTGACCAAAAAAGCCCAAAACAAGACAAAACAAAACAAAAATGACCGTTTTAGTGAAAGAATCACAGTCGACTGAAGGGTCTCTGTCTGATGACTTGGATCATCAACTTTCAGGGGCAGCCCTTACTCTGCAGTTCCCCTCTACGGAGCATTATAGTGACCATAGACTCAATATTTTAGTTTTCCAGCCTGCAAACTTTCTGTTTTGGTCTCACCACTCTGATCCGACTTGTTTTCAGCTGTGGCAGGCAACTTTTTTTGTTAAGAAAACTATTTTAAAAGCCCACTGTACACCACCTGCTCAGCACCAAACGGCTGACAAAGTTAGGGACCAGCTGCTGAGCATAGTGAAGCATTTAGCTGCTGAGATTTTTTTAAGATACTGGTAAAGACTAAAAACACAGCTAAGAGAATGGATTTTGCTCCCTTGGACCTACTGTTTGTGCCAAACTGCAACTGCCTGTCAAATAATGTATCTGTATAACCTTCATGGAAAAATATCAAGCAGTGCAGCTTGTATCAAATATTTTTTCACTGTATTTGTTTTTGCGATGCTGCAGCTGATCACCAGAATAAGAATTAACGGTTGTCAAGGTTGTAGGTCTCTGCACTGACGTCAGAGCGCTGCCTTTACTGAATGTGAATAGTGATTATGGTCCTGTTGTCTCTTTCTCGCTCTCTTTAGACCCGCCCCTGGCACCTTCCCTCCCCAGAGAGGCACACTGTTGTATCTCGCTGTGATCGGCGGGGGAGCGAGGGCCGACTGGGGAACAGGATAGCAGGGTTACAGCTGTGTTTATCGGTACACAGGTGAGCTCTGGGGCGCTGGGTCGTCCGGACAACACTTTTGGCCCACGCTCCCCTGTCTGGCAACCACAAAACACACAGGAGCGCACACCTACATGTGTGCACATGCATCTTACAGCACGCAGTTGGCTCACAAGTGAGCAACACGCTCAATTTATGCACACACAAACAGACTGATCTCAAACCGTTCCACTCCTAATCAAGTCCTCCTAATTACAGCGGCTCATATGCCCCAAAGTTGACAGATTGCTGATTTAACTGCCTTTAAGTTTTGGTTAATATGTGAATTTAGGCAGGGCCTGCTTGAAATTTTCCAGCTGTCATTTGTCAACATCCCCAAATTGCATGCAACTCTTACTAAACAGCAGCAGTAGTGTGCCATGCGCTCCGGGTGTTGCTAGGTTACGGTACTGGGATGCTGCTGGCTAAGTGGCTGCGGGATCATCGACGGACACTCTGCATGGAGGGCTGACAGCAGGTCCTCTGGACCATTTGGCAACTCGTGAGTCAGACGCTCTTTAAATCCCACATCTGGTGGCAAGCCCATACAAATCAAGATCAAAGTGTTGGCTTTGAGATTGGACCTGTCTCTCAACCTCCCTGCCTCTCTCCTGTCGAGTTTCATTTTCATTTCTTTCTCTTTTCCACGGCGGCGCGCTGCCTTCACACAGTCCTCTGCCTGCTTTGTTATCCCTCCTTTGCTTTCCCTGTGTTGTTGCTGTCTCGCCTCTCTCCCTCCTGCTGAGAGGTAATCAAGCCCTGTTGTGAGTGTTTAAGCATTGGAGTAGACGCATGTTGAATTATTCTTGGGACTTAATATTTTGTCTGGGAGGAGAGAACCAGTCTCCATACCACATGCTGGGCAGCGGCCACGTACACATGAATGCACACACACCCACACACACAGTTAGTCAGTCAGTGAGTCAGAAAGATAGTCAGTCACACAGATATCCTGCTGACAGAGAGTTACAGGTAAGAGATTGATTGGACCTGACAGGCAACCCACACTGTATACACTGATACACTTAATGCGACACAGACACAAGTAAACACAGTATGCACACTACCAGACTGTACAAACAAGCGTATCACTGTGAGAGAAACACACATGCACACATGTGACAGACAGCATCCATTCACACGTATGTAAACATCACAGCTAACGTCCTCAAAGTTAAACACGCAAACCAACAAAAGGAGAACAGACAATGTAAGAACTCATCTCCTGACTAATTCCCTCCTGTCTTCAGCTTCCCTCACATCCGTCCCCTCCCCCACGCTGCTTGGTTTTATTTTTATTTCTTTTACCACTCTCCCACTCCCTCCTTATCTATCTCTTCTACTCCTGCTCTCCATTCTGCCTTGAGCTCGCCTTTATCATCGCTTCTCTTTCCCTTTTTTCCCCCTTCGTCTTTCACTGTGAACTTAAACTCTCCGTGGAACCATAAGCTGATATCACACAGACTCAGTGTTCCTTTAATCTCTCTCTCTCTCTCACACACACACACACACACACACACACACACTGACACAGACACAGACACACACACACACACCTGGGTGGTCATTATATTTCACAAAGCTTGGCGAGGGCATTGTTGCATTACCTATCATGCTGTGTGTGTGGCATAACGGTGGTGCACAATATCATGGTTAGCTGGTGACAGAAGATCATGTTTAAAATAAGAGGCAGGAGGTGTTAACTGTTTTAGCTTCAGAGGCCTTTGAACTGTGTAACTCTTTACATACAGTATGAGACAGGTAGTAGTGAGGGTGTAGCTGATTAAAAGGCTTTCATTATAAATAATCTGCCATGTTACAATGTTGAACTCCATTGATTTAGCAGTGCACTCATGTAACTCACAATGGACACTTTGAAAAAGGATGAAAATCGATTTAACAGATTCAGAGGTATCGCCTTTTTTATTCCACACATTCATCTTCCTTGTCAAAACTTGGCTCCTACATCACCCACAATGCAACTCGACCGCAAATGGTTGGGTCAAAGATTTGGGTGTGTCATGCTAGTAGCAGCTCATGTAGACTCAAGCAGAAATGAGGACCTACAGAGGTCTCACGTCTTTTTAAATCCTCATGCTCAGATTTTCTTTTCATTTTCAAACTTGTAGTTTTCAACCCTTAACTGACGCTGACTCAAGTGACATCACTTAAGGCAATTTATTAGACAGACAATAGGATTTTATTTATTTTTACACTACATTTTCACTGAAAGCTGACCGAATCCGACCTGAGCCCGAAAACAATTTATAGCTACATTTTTGACCAAACCCGGCCCGACCTGTCGGGTACCGTCGGGCTCGGATCGCCACACTCTAGTGTGTGTATGTGTCCCCTATTGGGGCCTATCTGAATTTCTGTCTTTGAGAGATATTATTTTGTAATATAACTGAATTTTCTATCCATACATATAAATTTTAAATAAATTAAAATGATAAGGCATCTTTGAGTAAACTACGAGTATCATTTAAGTAGCCTATGTCGTGGCCGGCCGAGTGTCCTCTTTTTTGGAAATCAAAATATGGTCACCCTAACTAACCAGACCTGTAAACAGACTTTGTAGTGTAAAATCGGTGGAGACCCTCTTTAAGAAATCCGACTTAGGAAGAATTCTGGTATTGAGTATCAATTGACATGTTAAACTGAGAGGTGACTTCATAGCTTTTTGTCTTTTCTGCCACATTACTTATTAAGCAAGCGCTGCTGCAGTGTTATAGCAGCGCACTTTCAAGCAGTCAGCTAAGCCGTAGCTGTAACTTCTGACGATCCGACTGCATGTGAACGAAAACAGCCATCGAAGCCGAGGAGTCTTGGATGCATCTGTCAATCATGTTAATCACTGCTCGTGAATTGTGGTCAAACTAGTTTTCAGACATATATTTTAGTGTACTGTTTAGCTGTAAAATGAGAATGTTGGTCCAGTTGGAGGGCGGTGTTGGTGCGTCACTCGACTATGTCCAACATGGCTGCCAGGTCAAAACCTTTCTCATTTTACAGCTAAACAGTACACTAAAATGTATTTCTATAAACATTTGAGGCAAGAAACAGACAATGCAGTAACAGAATCTTGGTTCATATTTGATCAATAAAACAGTTTGGCCCCATTTCAAGAGCAGTGACTGACATGATTGACAGCTGTGTTACAGACTTCTGAGCTCTGATTGGGTGTTTTTGGTGCAAGCAGTAAATTCTAGCAAATGTCTTCAGAGGAAACAGGAGGATGAGGGACATGACTTTTTACATAGCCTTAAATAATACTGTGTGAATATAGTGACAAAAAGTGTAGCTTTAGCTTTAAACCAGTAGTTCCCATTGTGGGGGTCTAATCAAATTTACTATTCACAGATTAATCAACAAAGAATATGATATTTAAAGAATGCTTTTCCTTTCTGTCACACATATATTTAATTCTACAGTGTAGGATTTTCATATTAAATGTGGCCAAAGTTTCAAATAATGAGGTGAACCTATGTACATGTAATCCTTGTGAGCAAACTGTTCAGTTTACTCTGTCTCCAACAGCTTTAGCTACAAGATGACATCAGATCCTAGCAGATTTCTCTATATGGTCATCGGCTCCTGGCGTGCTACTGCAGTGTTTATATTACAGTACATACACTGCTACATGTAGCAACATGCTAACATCAAGGAAACATGTAATAATGGTTAACTTCTCCCAGATTTCCGATCATGTTAAGAGGCTTTTTTTGGTGATTTGTCACATATAAAGTACAGCTATTCTCCATTACAGTCACCTCCTAGCTGCAATGTTGGTGCAGAAATGCAGAGATACTAAAGACCTGGAAACACCAGTCAGAGCAGACGGGAGAGGGACTCAGATAAACAGGCGCTAAAACAGAGCACCTCAGACAGAAGGTGATCACAGGTGTTTCAGCACAGACAGTATGAGGAGAGAAAAAAGTGTTTTTTGAACATTAAAGCATGTTCTCATGAAAACCCAAAATACAAGCATGAACCTGAAAATGAGTATAATAGGTCCCCTTTAATTGCAGCCCTGATGTCAAGAGGTCAGCTAACAGCTTTTTCCTTGAATTTTCCTTTGCCAGAGTTTCCAGATGGAGAATGTTTTTGATCAGTCGTGGCAGCTTTTACTGCTCATGCTAACTGCCCAGTGTTTCTTTAAAATAAACCAGAACATTTTACTGAGTGAAAACACTAAAGTGATACAATATTTTAGTCAGCTTTAAAAATAAGCTTAATTGAATAGATTATCAGTAACTACATGAGTGATGAAACTGAAGATGAATGTCCTCAGTGTCTAGAAACAAGAAGACAGATTGTAGTTTTAATTTTGTAGTTTCCAGAGTGTCGTTACTGCTGCTCAGTTCCTTTTATTGTCTGCACCGAGTGTTGAGGCTCTCCCCACAGTCGCATGTTGCGTTTCAGATGTCTGGGAAGCCGTAGGAGAATATTTTTTTCAGAACTAAAACACCTAGAAAAGCTTTTCCTGCCATGTTGAATCTTCAGTTTCGTCACATTATACATGCCGCAGTGGAGTGCCACTTAATAATTGAGTGCCATTTACTTTGCTATAAAAGGAAGGTAGTAAGTGACATTATTGTGGATACCTAGATGAGTTTCTGCTGGTTGTAGAATCTGGGCTGGAGAGGGAAACTGATCTACTTTAAGAAGAAAGAAAAACAATTTAATTAAATTGTGCATGTTTCTGTGAGGAAGAATAAAATGTTCGTGTTGCCTTCTTTTATGTAGTTATTTATTTATTATCTATTCATCTGTTGTCTAACCTTTATTTATCTCTTGAAAGTCAACTGTGCAGCTTGCTCTTTTTTAACATCCTGCATCATCACTGTCACACTTTCCTCCGCATTCACACCTGCAAACAGTCCAGTAAAACCACACTAAGGTAGGTGGATGTTAAACAAACACTCACACACTTCATACTCACACTTTGCTGGGAGGCCGTAGCCACAGGTGATCTTGGCCTCTCCGGTCTCGCAGCCATGAAGGGAAGCACACTCTTTTTTCAGCAGTGGACCTGCAGCGCGGTGGATCGCTCCGTCCACTGGAGAAGAGAAGACAGGAGATTCAGAGAGTTGGCCTACTTATGTGAATCCTCTGCAATCTGACTACTTATAAGGAGTCTAAATGTTTGAAGTCCAGCAGACACATTTACAGGTGTCAAAGCTTAGCGCTCAAAGGACCAGGATGATGTCGGTATTAGTAGTGAGCAGTTGAATTTCCCATCTTCTGCAGGTTGCCAACTTTTCCCCCGTAATCCTGCTTTTTTTTTGCCCCTTTTAATAAGTCAAAGCATCTGTCTCTCTGTGTGTCAGTCTATTTAATGGATTTTAGGGCCACTGCCTTAGTTAATTACTCCATTTAATGTGTTATTAAGGGCTCAGCTGACTTTGACTTTTTGGTCAATTAGTCTTTATTAATTACATTTTCATAAATCTGTATCTATCTTTGATCCACACCACATCTAAAGACCGTGACTGTGTTCATTTCCAGGAGGGCAATGATGCAGGAAAAGCAATTTTACAGCTGTGCCAATTTACCAGTTTCAGTCACAATCTCTGCGCCCCTCCCAGTTAGACACATTTCCTCAACGTTAATATTTATACCATCTTGAGCTCAACAGCTTTATTATTGTGGTTCTCAGCATTATGGACCCAAGAAAGCAGCGTTTTACTTTAATGAAATCACACTTGGAACAAATTAAGATAAAACAGGAACAACAGATTTAAATGCTGCAATGCAACAAAAAACAAAAGACTTCACAATTAAGGAACATTCTTCAGAGCCAAAATATTTGACTTAAATTGATGAAAAGAAAATAATCTTTATAGAATAATTTGAACATTTTATATAAAGGTTACTTTATATTATATCATGATGTGACATTACATTTCATAGGATCAAGGAAACCACCAGGGCTGCCCCCTAATAGTCGACCAAACATTAGTCGACCAGAAATGTCATTAGTCAGCAAAATTTAATTGGCTGTTTAGTCGCAGAAAAATAAAACAAACAAAGAAAAAACATGGAACTCTATTAGGAGCTGCTGCACCTTTTCAAAATAAAAGTATCTGCGGTGAGTAACATGTCAAGCAGGAAATCAGAGATCATTTTGAGAAGGTGAAGGTCGAACGCAAGGTGATATGTAAACTCATTGGTCGACTACAAACATGACGTATCATCTGAAACATGTCAGTAGCTACATGCCCATTAGCCACTTTGCACAATCATTACTGCTTTGCCGACAGCGTCATTAACAGGCGGCTCGCTCAGTGTGTGACGTGCACTTGTAGATGAAATATAGGCCTATATTAATGAAGGTTCATTAGTACGGTTTTGTATTTCTCTGTAATGTAGCACAATGTTAACAATGTTACTGATACTATTCTTTGTCACACCTTCAACTCAAACTGTTGTGTTGCCCTGCCCAAAATATATCATTTAATAATTAAGTTAATATCATATACATGCGGGCGACCAGTCGACTAATGTCCCTGATTGACGACTATTGATCGAAGAAAATTTTAAGTCGGGGGTAGCTCTGGAAACCTCACACATATTCCAGTGAAGTGTTGGCCGCACACTGAAGATTCAGATTAAATCTGGAGAAGAAAGCAAAGTGTGCTTAGACATTAAAGTAAAAAGATAGCATCGGAGCATCTGAATGCTCAGCTTTCTCCCCTTTCTTGTCACATTCAGACTAAACATCAGGTCTGTTAATCATCTCACAGAAAGAGGAGAGAGAGATCAGCTTTATTATCCCACCCGGGAAAATTCATTATCTAGACAGTGTAAAATCACAAGTTTAGACTGTGCCACTTTGTCAGGGAACTTCATGAAAAGCATAATCTCAGGCATTTTAACCCTTTGTATGAACATTATCAGAGCAGAGATGACAGGAAACAAGGGAAACGAAAGATGAGGAATGACATGCATCAAAGATCCTACAACAATAACATCATAGCTGCTCAACATAATCCTGGCAGCAACTGTTTCCCTCAAAATGTAGTTGGCAAAACAACTTAGTAGTATACACTATATATGTATATATATATATATATATATATATTCAAATGCTATGTTATGACTATGTTTATATGCACAAAATATCAGGGGTTTTGTCCTTGTTACAAAAAGGTCAATATTCCTACTAAGCTGTTTACATGGCTAATGAAAATTATTATTCCACTAATATTCCTGTTTACATGCAGCAGTGCATGCTCCAACTAATATGCCCTAACACAGTGGTTCCCAACTGGTCCAGCCACACAGTCCAGATTTCTCCTTAGTCATTAGTTCGAGGTCCACACAATTTAATACACTGGCATCATACTTGTGTTGAGCTAGTTTGCTGTCTCAGTCCAGAAGCTGTCTGTTAGTCACTCACTCTGCAGCAGGAAACAGCACTTTGAATAAAAGCTCTCTGCTGAAAATTCACTGTACAAACTTGACATGTTTGCAAGTGCGGTTCATTCAGAATGGACTCACAACCCACTTTTGCACTGCGTCCCACCAGTTGGGAACCACTGCCCTAACATGTCATTTGTCACGTCAAAATATGGAAAAGTGGAACAGCTGGAGCCGCATGTCATTTTTTTTTTTTTCACATCATAATAGGATTTTTTCAAAGCTTTCCACTGTTGGCGGACTTGAACTGTGCAAACATAGCCTCCTTGAAAAGGTCAGTGTTGTGATATTTGCGCATATCCAAAAGCCTGTTGATAGGTTTCTTCATCTGACCAAAGATGTGGGCTTTTCTTTTGGTCCTGCATCTCTACTACAGCCTTGCAAACTGTAGTTGGTTTGTGTACAAAGTACCCATGACAACGCACAGCACTGATAGTAAACAACCAAGAGGCTGTGTGTCACAAACTGTGATTAAAACCCAATCGTATTCTGAATGCACTGTATACATGTCCAAAGAATGCTCCTAAAACCTGACTAATATCAGCTTATCCCATGCCTTGATTGGAAAATGCTTCATGCGGAAAAAGGCCTAATTCAGAATATCCAAACTCAAATTCAGACTCTGAGTAATAGAAGAAAATCAGTGTGCATGTAAATGTGGTCATTTTCTCACAGTGCTGTCAGCCGGTCTGCCAGTAACTCACCAGCACTTGTCGCCTGCTCAGATCCTGGCTCAAGACTCTGCTTTTCTTTTGAAATAATTCAGAGGTAGGAGTCTGGCGTCAATAATTCATAATTAACCCAGAATAAAACACATCTGTCAGGAACGAGTTTGTCAGAGCACTGTGAGACTTGTCAGCACTTGGAGAAAATAGTCCAATAACACCCATCCATATGTCACAGCTCAGCGCGTTGGCCTGTGGCTCTTATCTCCGTCTGACTGTCTACAGGCCAGCTGTTACAGCGGTGTGTTTCGCCAAACTGAGTAGCTCCAGGCGGGGGTCTGGTGTTATCTGAACGGTATTGTGTTAAGTTGGCATATCGCATGCCGTGCTGAGCTGTAGTATGCCGTGTCATGCTGTGCCATGTTGAACTGGGCCACACTGTGAGCTAAGCACAAGTGTGAGGTTGTGAAAGGCGAGTTCTGAACACTGGCTACCTCCTCAGGGTGCACAGAAACAAGCTTAGATACCATGCTCACACTGCGTGTATGTGTGCATGTGTGTGTGCACAAACCATTGCTGGTGTGTGTACTTCCTTGTCAATGCGTATGTGTGCCCATGTACAGATGTATCCATGTGTGTATTTGTGTGCGTGTGAAGAGTCCTTGAGGTGACACGCACACACACACACAGTGCACACACTAACTTTGAAGCAGCCCAACTCTGAAATAGAGAACAAGTGTGATAAGACGGAGGGATGGAAAGGAGA
This sequence comes from Epinephelus fuscoguttatus, assembly GCF_011397635.1. Lineage (NCBI taxonomy): Eukaryota > Metazoa > Chordata > Actinopteri > Perciformes > Serranidae > Epinephelus > Epinephelus fuscoguttatus. The sequence continues at coordinate 20,296,014 of NC_064760.1, read as the reverse complement.
AGGAGGGAGGAAGGGAGGGGAATAAGGGAGAGAGCAGCAGATGTAAAAATAGTCTGGAGGGAGATAAGGAAACAGGCACGAAAAACAGAATCAAAAGAAAAAGAAATGGAAATTGAACTGAAACCTAAACCAACAATACCTTTTGTTTTGTGTCATGCTTCATGTTTGGCAGATACATCAATGGGTATGTTCGTAAGGGTGAGAGTGGGCATGTGTATGTGTGTTAATGGTGAAAACTGGCCTTTACCCCCGTCTTTATGAGAGGATTGCACAGCCTTAAGCTACAGCAATGCTTCTCGACCTGACAACCTCTCTGCTCAGGCCCACACATACACAGCTGGACTGAAATGTGTGTGAAATACCTACACAATGAAGCCCGCACACATCAACAACAACACACACAAGAGCACATATGCAGGTGTGTATATACAGCTAAACACTAAGATTAAGCAACATGTGTCCTAGTATAGAAAAGATGTTGGGAAGACAGTTAATTTAGTCGCTGATCCCTGGATGTTATAACACTTAGACGCCTGATTAAAGTGTTGTTTGTTCATCCATCCTTTCACTTTAGTCATTATGTTACTTACTCTATTAGTACGACTGCACACCTACAGTCATTAAGCAGTCCCTCCAGGATTTCAATGTTTTCGGGATTGTTGCGGCCTGAAATGTCCGATTTCACGGCAGCTTTCATTAAAAAAAAATGCAATATTTATAGACGTTTTTTGCGATGAAATTCCTGGGGCAAGCAAAAATTGCAAAAATAGTTGTGATGCTTTCTCATATTCAGAGGTTATTCTTATGAGCATTCACTGTTTACCACAGAATTTGAATCTATTTGTGATGGTAGGAGGGTGGGAAGGAGCCACAACACCTGATCGCAGACAGTAAGCTGTTCCTGTCGTTCAAAGCAGTGCTGAGGGAAAGTCGGCGTGAGCTGCTCTTTCCCTGCTCTCTCTGCCCAGTTAGCACAAGCTAACAGCACAACGTGATCTCATACCTACTTGTCATATTGCTTGACTTTGGCAGAAGCTTCACAGCAGCAGTTAACAGTCGGCACAGAGCCGTTAATCTCACACTGAAACGGCTCAACTGTGTCATTAACCCTGTTAATAACCGTTGGGTAACATTAGCCATGTGATGCTAACAGTTAGCCCTGTCACTGTCAGAGAGCTCCAGTCCTGCAGCAGTAGTCACATGGTAAACGGAGAGAGACACACTGTGTGTGCAGGTCTACAATGAAATGAGATTTTTTTCATTTCAAATAGTTAAAACTGCAGTTAAGTTGGAGTGGTTAGACAAAATTGCAAGGTCTCACAGACCTTACAGGGACTGGCTGAATTTGCGTTAATTGTTGCGATCGTGATATCCTGGAGGGACTGTTTAAGTATTTTGGTTACAGTCGGAAAACTCAATCAACCCAAATTATTTCTGCTTTATTCCTCGCAGACATATGTGTGGAGTTTGCATGTTCTCCCTGTGTCAGCGTGGGTTTTCTCCGGGTACTCCAGCTTCCTCCCACAGTCCAAAGACATGCAGGTTAATTAGTGACTCTAAATTGGCCGTAGGTGTGAATATGAGTGTGAATGGTTGTCTGTCTCTATGTGTCATCCCTGTGATAGTCTGGTGACCTGTCCAGGGTTTATCCTGCCTCTCGCCCAGTGTCAGCTGGGATAGGCTCCAGTCCTCGACAACCCCTAACAGGATAAGTGGTTCCAATAATGAATGAATGAATGAATGAATAAAACTGGTTCTCTATAAGCCTCACTTTCACTATGCAGTTCTGTCTGCCACTGGGTACGATCTCCCAGGAAAAGGAAGGCTCGATTAACGGCACAAAGGAAGTGCATTAACCATTATGTACCTAAAACAGGAAGAGGATAGCGCTGTTATTTCCCTGGTAGCTATCGGTAGCTACTCAGAGTTACCAAAGGGTAGCATTGTAAGGTCTTGCAGTCACTGTCTCTTGTAGTGAAAATGGCAGATGGTGGAACAACCGAAGTAATTGTGGAAGCTGTTGTAATGGCTAGGCTCTGAGAAAAACAGAAAGCAATGCAGTTATCGACAGCAGCACCAACAATAACACAACTTGGGAAAGTTAGGGTGGAGTTGAAAGTTTGTCTGTTTCAACTTTACACATAAAATACACATTTTGTTAAACCATCAAGTCTTGGCACAATAAGAATTGGTAAGGTTTAGGGATAGATCATGGTTTGGGTTAAAATAAGGACTCTGTGGACCTTTGTTGTCATGGTAACAATAACAAATGTGGTTAAGGTTCTGCAACAATCGTGGCTGTGCTTTACAAAAAGCTGCGTTGACTCACTGTTGGTAACAGAAAATGAAAAGCGGCCTATCATGTTGAAGTCTGATGTTTTGTTGACTCATCCATCCAACCTGATCTCCTCCCTGACATAGACTCATGTAAGAGAACTGAATGCCGTGTTCCAAGATAGCACTCCCATAAAAAATGACCATGAAACATGCATTTTTGGGCCAGTGTGCCTCACGTGATGAACGCAGAAGTTGCAATATGCAGCTATAATCAATAAAGCCAAAACTGCTTCAGCACTGTTCCTGGGGCCTTGCTCCCTATGCAGACTTAGTTGCTCTATAACATTGTGACCTTCCTACTTTGTTCCCATTATTATTACTTTGGTTGTCAGAGGGCTTTGTCACATTTATGTAAACATGTAATATTGAGGCACTTGCTGACATTAATGTTGGGAGGTCAGTCTCAGATATACAAAGACATATCACTGTAATGTCCTTCATGTTGTTTCACATTTCAGGTGGTGCACAACTTCAAAATGCAGCCAACAAATCCTGTCCTTTCAGCTGCAGATAACGTCAGTTTGACTACACACTCTGCCAAATCACAATTTGTGCAGTCAGCTGAAGAAGCCTTTGTTTTTCTCATGTTTAACTTAGATTTCTCCTTGTCAAATGAAGATGAGAGCAGAGGAGATTGAATAAATCACCTCCTCCCCCTCTCTCTCTGGACACAGCCTGAACATGGTGAGCAGGGTTAATAAATGTGCTTACACCTATTCAGTCTCCCCGTGACTCCCGCCTTTCAAATATAAAGAGCTGTCCTTCTAACTAGATTCACTGAAGACAGCCCATGTTAGCTTTCTTTCAGACTGTGGTAACTTCTGGCTCTGTGGGAGCTGGTGTAATAGCCCAGCATGAGCACTGCACGCTACTGAGTAGATTCAGACACTGTTCTGTCACTTCAATGCAGTCAGAAATATGAAGGGGGAATTCATGAGCAGAGGGGGTGAAAATGAAAGATGCGCTTGAAGTAAAGCTGCTCCGGCAGTACTTCTTCATCGCAGCCACATATGCAGGTGTATTAGTGCTCAACTATGGCAATATTATCTATTATTTCTACAAAATAATATCAACTGAGTCCATCTGGTCATGCTGCGAAGAGCAAGATAACTGAATTTAAATCAGTTTTCCTCATGAAATATTTAACTTTGAACTGAATAAAAAGGGGAAAATTAATAATTGCTTCATATCGATGCTGCACTGTCACATATGTTTGTCACAATTGCCATTTGTGGACTGCATCTCTAATGTGCCTGTGACTTGTGGTGTTGGCGACACAGTCATGGCTCTAGGTAGAGATGGGAATCGAGTTCAAGTTGAGAACTAGCTCCAAATTTTCCAGTGCATCAGAATCACATCCTTCCGAGCTTATCAATTCCTTTTATTGATGGTGGCATATTTTTCAGACAATTGTGCTTTGCAAAACAATAACATCAAATTCATGCATCTACACTGCTGGAAACTTGCAACAGGAAGGAGTCATGGCAGAGAAAAAGAAACAAATGAATGCGTTCATGACAAAGGATGATTACAGTGCTGTTTGTGATGTCTCTAAAATGATCATTTCAAGAAAGTGTAGAAATGCCAGCAATGTGCTGAAACATCTTTCTTAGCAACATGAGCATAAATTCCAGAAATGCCGTGTATTTGACACCTATAGAGGGTAAATATCCTATGGTAGAGCATTGCCAACACGCAGGCAGGCTTAGAAGGTTTCTTTTTCTTTGACTTAGAAAAAATGAATGCTGAACAAAAATCCTCTCATTCCATCTACACTGTATTCAGACCTGAAGATAATAAACAGTTGCACTGATGCTGAAAACCAGGGGGTTAAAATGTTGTCTGTTTCCACTTTAAACAACAAAATATGATGTGGTTAAGCTTCTAGGTTATAGCATAATAACAGGTTGTAAGGTTTAGGCAAACATCATGGGTTGGGTGAAGATAAGGACTTTGTTGAGGTTTGAGGACCTTCTTTCGTCAGTGTGACAATTATAAGTATGTGGTTAAGGTACAATCATGGGAACAATCATTTAAGTTTTCATAGTCATATCTGGGTGTGATCTCTAACTTTCCATCTTCTGCCACCTTTAGGTCAAAAAAATACTTTGGTTTATGACTTAATAGCTGCAAAACTAATGGCAATCCCTCAGCTGTACTAATGTTTAATGCTAATTAGCAAATGTTAACATGCTAACACACAAAACTAAGATGGTGAATATGGTGTGCATTATATCTAGACATCAGCATATTTTTATTGTTGCTGTGAGCATGTCAGCATGCTGACATTAGGCAAGTAGTTCATTGCCCCACTGTGCAAAAGTACCAGCCACGATCTCACTCCCAACTTTTTAAATACTGTCACTTTGTCAGTTGATCTCAGCAGCAGACACCGACACTTGGTGGTATGACACGCACTGGGTGGCATCTGTTTCTGACACAGCACGCATCTACCTACAGTATGAGTGAGAAAGTCTGTATAGGGAAGGTGGGAGGTGAGTTGGATGGGTCAAACAAACTCTGGACTTTCACCCAGGAGCCCACTGTTCATGTCCCATGAAACCAAAGAAACCAAAAGTCAGTCGAGTTAGTTCAGTAACAGCATAGTGTGCTAGTATGAGTAGTGTGCAACACTAGTGGCACATGTTGCATGACGTATGTCAGATAACATTACATTAGGTTAGTTACAACATACTCATTTTTAGCCAAACCTCTTTTCCAAACCTGACCATGCACTTTTGTTACCTAAACGTAAGAAAGTTAACATAAAAAAAGTGTTTTACCTACCTATGAATTGTATTTTGAAAAATATTGCATGCATTTAACAATCTATCCAAATGACCAAAACTGACGATGGAAGGGTACCTAGCGCCCTAAGTGTAGGGCCACTGACCGAGCGTTGACATATGGCAGGTACATGTTGAAAGCACAGCCCCAGTGTAGCAAAAAACAGTGCATGCTGCAGACACTATTATCTAGTTTCATAGTGGGAATATTTAGGCCACTGTTTAGTGCTGTAATTAAAAAAACAGTTCTGATGTCAGACACAACTTAAGTTTTGTTTTCTTTGTTATACGACCTGAATGGGTGCTATTCACTTGTGGGGTGGATCTCTGATGTGCTTGTGACTTTACTTTATGTGTCACTGAAATCACTTCCCTTTGGAGATAATAAAGTCAAACTCACACTGCCTCGATATAGTGTGAGTGTATTTGTGTGTATATATACACCGACGTGCATGGATACTGCAATGTATCCTCCTCTCAGACAGTGGAGACCAAGGAAAGCCCTAACCAAATTAGCATCCCTGCAGTGTCAAAGGATACTTCATGTTCATACTCCACTGACTCCATCGCATGCAAATAGAGTACCTGAACTACTCAACAATCAGCCATAATTGGCTACACCTATTGCCACCAACAGACGTCAACAGATTATAATGAATTAGTCATGAATTTAATTTATATTACTAGACACTAAAAAAATCTTTTAGGAAGTGTCAAACTCATTTCCATATTAAAAAAACCCCAGCATTCATTATTTAGCCCTCATTACCATACAAAATATCACATCAACGCTTCCTGCCACTGAAGCCCAGCCTTCCAGGGAATATGAGATGGGACGGAGATATAAAAAAAACAATGGAGGGAGATGGAGAGACTCACACAGAGACAGCGAGAGAGGAGACGGGGGATTGAAGAGCGCAGTTGGACAAAGAGAAATGGGTTTGGAACAGGATCAAGTGTAAAAGAGGGTGTGTAGGTGAGGAGAGTGAGGGAGGCTAAAAACAAAAGGGGAGGAGATGAATGGTAAGCGGGGGTTCAGAGAGGAGGAAGCATAAAAAGGGACGCAATGGATGGATGGATGCAGAAAATGGGTAGAAATGAGTGTTTTGGCCTCTGTAGGCCAGTGACCAGCCAGCTAAGCAGGCGGCTGACCAGTTTAGGTGTTATCGTGCCTCCCTCACAGGCTCTGTATTGACTGACTCTGGGGGGGAGGGAGAGGGAGGGAGCCGGGGAAGTAGGGAGACTGGGAAGTGATAATTGGCGATATGCTTACCTGGCGAGGAGCCTGCAACCCCCAGCAGGGCACACAAACAAACACAGACACAGACACACACACAGACACACACACACACACACACACACACACACACACAATGCCTGCAATGTTATATGCCAGGACAAGCTTCAACCCCACCACCCTTACAAACACACCCACGCAAACAAGAAAAAGCACACACACACACACACACACACACACACACACACACACACACACACACACACAGGTAGATTGACATTAGAGTAAAACCAATCCCGAGGTCTCTCCTATGGAATACTAATATGGCTGCCCTTGCCAGCTGACCTCTTATAGGCCAAACAGGCTGTCCGTCAAACTAATGGGGCGGAACGCTGGCATATTGCTTTCCCACAATCCCTCAGCAGAGCCAGGACACTCATTTACTTCAGTCAGCTTGTTGCCAAGGCAACATTTAGGATGGGTCTGGTGGTGGATGCACGCACATGCATGCACACTGCTTTACAGACACTAGTATATATGTAGTTGTACACACAGACTTAAATATGCAGCAACCTGTTAAAAGCTATGAACTTATCCACACACACACACACACACACACACACACACACACACACACACACAAACACGACTGTTGCGGTGAAACAGGCGATTTTTATGCATGCGGCTGAGACACTGACAGCACTGTCTGTATGTGGAAGGTACACTAAGTGCTCTTTGCCTCTCGTCTCGTCTCCGCGCCCCAAAACCAATCTTCTGCTCTCTCCCTTTTATTCACAATACATGCTCTCTTGTTCTGAAAGGCAAGCAGACAAGCCTGTCCTCCGCCTGCATTTATTCTCCTCATCCAGACAAGGAGAAAGCACAGAGGAAGGCTGCAGACACACAGGGACCACAGCCGAGAGACTTCCAGAGCCGGGTATCAAACCCCATCCTCGTTCTGGAGGATTGATTATAGATGTCAGGCAGCACACAAAGTCAGTTCTGCAAGGAAATCCATAGCTAGAGAGGATTTTGTTCTTTTTCCTCCCCCCACCAAATTAACAAATGTAAGTGGATGAAATTTTAATTGGGATCGTGCTCATCTATTGTGTGCTGAGTCCGGATGTCTTAAGACACCTAAACCAATCATATGCAGGCACTGTCTTCATGGCTGGTTCACATCCTGTGCACTCTGTCCCCACAGACCCAGAACAGGCTCTCTGAAACCAGCTGCCTGTTCATAACTGCATGTCTCTGTTTGATCTGCATGTTGTTATTATACAAGTTCAGCACAATGCCGTAAAATACAATACTCAATTATGAATCAAAAGATACGCCTTAGGTATCAACGACAAGATTCTCGTTATTCTTATTTATTCATTTCTTTTGTGAGGGGACCGTGTAGAATATTAAACATAAATGTTACTATTTGATGTATCAGTCTTAGCTTTAAGCTTCATCGTCAGTCGCTTGACAGGCCACAATTAAAACATCTTCACAGTGACAGAACGGCACTGAACAAACAAGACAGCAAGACAAGACACATAATACAAACACAAACACACACACACACGCACACGCGCACACACACACACACACACACACACACACACACACACACACAGGCTCCACCCTAACTCAGCATATGTCCATATGTTTGAGTTAAAGCAAGACTATTGTTCAGTGGTTACCAAGTTGCAGCTTTGCACCCACTGGACACTTCATGTTACTGGTAGTGTTGTCATGATATTGGAATATTGATGTTTTTAAATTTTTATTAACAGACAAAAATCACCTGGGTGTAACATGACAATGATGGATTTTCTTTTCTTGGGTGGTAGCAGAGACCAGCAGAGTGACTGTTGTGAACATTAACAATAGGAGAGAGCGAGGAAGTGCAGCTGGTACCAGTATATCGATACTGAAACTGTTTCAAATATAGAGTCACTATGTATCCATAAACTGATATTTGTGACAAAACTGGTTATGAGACGAGTGCATCATTAACTTTAACACACTGCAGCCTATTGGATAAACATGAAGACATCCATGTCAGTGCTCTAAATGAAAAATGAACCCCTCTGCATCAAGAATAAATCCAAGTCTGAGCTCTTCTAAATGTATTAAATGCAATTCAGATGTTGTTTTGGAAATGTGTAAAGATACTGAAATATGATTCGGAGCTATCACCTCTTCATTGTATTCCAGCAGCCAAAGTGGACGAAGCAAGGAACAGCCTTAATGCTAAACTCATTAGAATTCTCTTGCACATAGCAAGGAGGACTATTCTCAAATTTTGGATCTCTAAGGACGTCCCTGAACTGGACGAGTAGTATAGGAAGGTATAGAGTGTGCCAGGGCTGACGTCAAAACCCGGAAGTTTAGCATAGCGCTGGTTCCCGGAAGAGAAAGTGAATGTGATTTTTTCATTGCGTTTTGGATTATGTCAGAAAATAAGCTCTGTGGCTAACACAAGTTTATGATACTTACAGGTTTTGTTCAGCGAGATAATCTTTACATATGAACACCTTTCATACCGCATTTGAAGCTTAACTGCAATCGCCAGAAGTAAAAAGCTAACGTTAGGCTTTAACGGACTATATGACTACTCCATGGTCGCATGACTCTTGACGTCACCGCCACTAAGCTTTCAACTAATTTCATTGTATAATGGGGAAATCGGACTGTTTAAGCTAAATAAGAAGCTGTAATGGCGGACTGCCAGCACTCTCGCCTGTTCGGGGGTGATGACGTTTACTGTCCCTGACAGGGTTTGTAGTCGTATTGAGCAACTTGTTCGCAACTGCCTTTTTTACGACACGTAAAAGCTTCAAAATTCACAAGTAGGGTATTTACTGACGTGTTTTATGTCGTAGAACAAAACCTGAAACTCGCTTAAGCTTTTGTTAACCACAGACCTTATTTGAGGCATTTTACCAAAATTCCATTCAAAAAATGTAATGACTTTTAGACGAGAGAACCGGAAGTGCTAAAAGCGCTAACGGAGTTCCGGGTTTACTGGCACACTCTATGGAGAATTATCCCTAATAAAGATCCAGCTTAACTGTGTGTCGACTGATTTATCTATCATATGTCATGAAGATGAACCACGAAAGCACAACAACGGCATCGTAAAGATGATTATTTCCTGGTCTTCAGGCTTAATTCATAACCTAGTTTAAAGACTTAACTTACCTCAGTTTTTGTGTTAAATCAAATTATCATGCAGCAAATATGGGGCCAAGTGGTAGTCCAGCAGTGGTGTTCCCAATCTCTGTTCAATGTGTACAGAAACTGTATACATTGAACAGAAATTGGGTGGAGAAGAAGGTTAATAGGGGCCATGTCCCTGTCCATACTGGCCGTTGTATCTTCATTTAGTGACAGCAGTAACAAGGACGGGGGACAAAATCCACGGCAGTCATTCGAAGCCAAAGTACATTCCAAATCAAGTTCAGCCAGACCTAATGTGTGGCTTTAGCAGTTTGAGTCAGCCAAATCAAAGTCAGCGATGGATGCTGAAACATAAAGAGAAAATCTCTGTAACTAGGGATGCACTGTATCAATCTGATGCTGTCTTCATTTTGCAGATTGAGTGTGTGAGTCCACATTAAATACTATTTCTTTGTCAATGTAATTTTAAAACGTAGTGTTTCTTCCATCAGTTTTTAAGAGCTTCATGTTTCCAGACATAAAATTACTATTCCACTGAGCTCCACACAGTGAGATATAAAGATTTTAAAGATGGGAAAAGAGAGCACTGGCAAGAGATCAGTACTTGGCCTCGGCTCACATACCTTGCTGGAGGTATCGTAATCGTTAGGGGAAAAGGAGTAACAAACATCAGATACACACTTCATTTGAACTAAGAATTCTGCCTCTTACAATGTGCTCGCTCTAGAAAAGGCTCACTCTGTTCATGGCCAGTATAGAAATGATTACAGTGTCTTATATCAAGGCGTCCCTTAACCTTTCAACATGACAGGTTTTATACTGATCTGTTTTTAGTCCACAGCAGCTCGACTGAACAGAAAGCATGAAGACAAGGTAGATCACGGATAGGTTAACATGTTAAACTGTAATGACAACCTTAAATAATGTAAATGTTTTTATTGTAGCTTGAAATGCGGTGAGTACGTTCAGCTTCTCATCTTTATATATGCTCATATTTTCAGACGTCTGATGACATTGCTGTGCAGGCCACAAACCTGTAACCTCAATGCATCACACATCCCAAAGGTACATTACTGACATATGGTGACCGAGAGGAAGAACCAAATACAAACTTCAAAGTGTGAGTAGTCCTGGCTCAAGCAAATGTATGTATTTTTACATACATATATAAATAGAAAGCTTGTGGTAAGTGTCTGGCTGACTGAATCCCCAATCATCATCTAGGATTTCTTTTCTATTTGGAAAATCAATCACAGCAGTGAAATGTTGAAATAGCAGATAAGCTCTGGAATAAATGAGCAACTGCAGCCAGTGGACATAAAAAAATGTTAATTTCCTGCCCTTGAGTTTGTTGTTGATCCGTCGGAGCTCAGCACCCCTCTAGATTGAAGAAAACAATGTCGGCAGGTGTGCGTTTGATCTCAGTGAATGACATTTACCCAGGTACCCTTGAGACTGAGTAGTAAAGCACTGTAAAGACCTTTTGTTGCCTCAGCCCTGATGAAAAAAACTCCTCACTCAAGCTGAATGAATGAATGCTTGGTTACTCAGTGCAGAGTGTGATCTCGGCGAATGGAGATGTATACCAAATGATTTTTGGTGTGTTTTTCTACTCGTCTCGGTTCTCGCATCTTTATATTATCTATTGGACCTTCATTGCTCTCGTCTCTCTCGTCGTCTCGCTCTCACCATCATCTCCCCTCCCGTCTCTCTTGTTTGTTCCATTCTACCCCTTGTCTCTACGCTTACCTCTCTCTAATTAACACCTACTGTAGCCTCTATCTGCCTTAGCAAACCCCCAAGGACGGAGCTGGAAAGAGAGACGGCGAGAGGGAAATAAATACAATAAAAAAAGAGATGAGGGAAATCAACTGAGCAAGAGAGAAGCTGTTACAGAGTGACAGAAGCAGATAAAAAAAACACTGATGCAGATTGTGGTTGTTGGATATCTAGCCCGTTGCTGAACATTTTTAGAATTAAAACAGGTAAATCAATATAAACGTGCTTTTCATAGACACAAATGCACATAGTCTGATGCATACACCCGTTCACGGCCTCTCTAGAAACCATCTGTCTTTGTAGAGCCATCAGAGACTTCAGGACAACATCAAAAGACGCTGTACATCTCAAAGTGCTTGACTGCATGTAGTGTGTGTGAGTGTGCGCAAAGCCACAAGACACAAGAGTGTGCTGTCCATTTTTATGGCTTGAGGCTCAGCTGGTGTATATCAGTAAGGGTGGAGCCCGTGTGTGTGTGTATGTGTAGATGGTAAGGAGTTACTGCTTCAACAGAACACTTCAGGCAAGCAAATGCACTCTCAGAAGCAGACAAATGCACTGCGATGAACACACATACACATGCACACATACAGGTGTGCCAGTAAATATGTCACCATGGAGACTGGAAAGCAAAAGCACACACGCACACACACACACACACACACACACACACACACACGCACTAACATACAAATTAGAAGGTTAAAAATGTCAGTCCAAGTGAGCTGGTCTAAAAGGCAAAAGCTGTTTGCCTAAATGAAGAAAATGAAAACAACCACAGGCCCAAATTTGCAAGCAATAACAAACACACACACACACACACACACACACACACACACACACACACACACACACACACACACATAGGTGGAAAAGGAGCGTGTGTGTGTGTATATGTTTTAGTGAATGCGACTGCCGCATTAGCTGTACAGATTTATTACGTATCGATTAAGCGTGGACGTCCGACATCACGCGCACGCAGCAAAGCACTGAGTCAACAATACACTGAAAAATGACTGTTTATATCCACAGCACTCCACACCCATAAATTATGAACTATCGACTTTGCACCTGCACTCACACACAAACACACACAAGCAGACAGGCACACACAGCGCGGCATGCAAACGCACCTTGAACACCTGCCACAACAAAGAACTACCTGCTACCAAACACAAAGAAAAATACAGACAGCACACAAACACATAAACACACACATACACACTCTCTGGCTGGTACGTTACACTGCATCATCTGATTAAAAGCAGGACATTTTAAATTATTTGGTGTCCAGAGAGGGCTATTTGCACCACAAAGCTGCACTATTAATAACAACTGAGGCGTACGAGCATCTTGGCAAGCAAACACAAACACACACACAACCAACGGATCAGACAGGTTGTGACTTACCTCCACCTCCGCCGAGCAGACTCTTGTTGGCTGAAAGAGAGAGACGAGAAAGAGGGAATATTCATGAAACAAACGACTAGAGTCGAAACAAACAAACAACAAGTCAACTGGTGGATTCTCAGAGAATTATTCAAAACGCAACACTGAAGTCAAGGCTACACTAGTAGTTTTGGTTTCTCGTTTACAACAGGGAATTTGCTCTTTCATTACATCCAGTGTGTGTAAAACCAACAACACAGAATGAAAGTATCACTAAATCAATCAACTGAGGGAAAATATATTAACAGATGTTTCAAAAACCGATCCAGTCAGTTTTCAAGCAGGAATACTAAATACTACTCCCTGGTTCAAGCTCCTGCGATGTGAGGATTTTCTGTGTTTTATATCTGAGTATCTGTTGGGCAGCACATATGAAAACATCGCTGTGGGCTCTCACAACTTCTGGTGAGGGTTTTTTTTTAAAGAAGTTTTTGATTTGTTAAATGCTGCAACTTTTGAAAAAATAGCTTCTTTCGTACAACTGTCACTATATCCACGAAGTATTAAATCAAACAGAAAAAAATCAGACTCCTCTTACTACTCTACACTTCTAACGACCTCACTGCACGTGAATGAAAACAACCAGTCAGTGCTCGAGGAGTCTCTAACGCAGCTGTCAGTCATGTCAATCACTGCGGTCAAACTGTCAAACAAGGCAGCGCTGATCAAATGTGAATCAAAATTCTGTTACTGCCTATTTCTTGCCTCAAATCTTTTCAGAAACATTTTAGTGCACTGTTAAGCTGTGGGCAGTGCTTGGTTTTCACTCAACTGCTTCCAACATGGCGGCCAGGTCACAAACATTCTCATTTTACAGCTAAACAGTACACTAAAATATGTTTCTAAAATCATTTGAGGTGTGAATTAGACAATGCAATAATAGAATCTTGATTCATCTTTGATCAGCGCTGCCTAGATTTAAAGTCGACTACAGTTCACGAGCAGTGACATGACTGACAGCTGCATAAGAGACTCCTCAGCTCTGACTGGTTGTCCTTGGTGTGCTTAGTGAATGCGATTAGACGCAGTGGGAAAAGAAGGAGTGACATATTTTTTTCACAATCATCTGTCTTGTGTACTTCTCTCAGAATATAGTGACAGCAGCTATGACACAGTTATTTTCATGAAAGTTACCAACTGTAGCTTTAACAGATGATGACAATAATGCACCCTAAATAACAACTAATACAAAATGCAGCATCGATAACAGCTGAATACTTCGTTAAACATGGTTTTGATTGCTTGTTTGCAACAGAGAAATCACTATTTTGCTCCTTCTAATCAGTGAAAAACACTCTTTTGTGGCCACAGACACCGACTGGGCTCTGCACTAAGTTGACCTTTAACAAGAGCGTTCAAAAAAACAACACAACACCTCATCACCGTTTTTATTAACAGCTGAGTTCAGAGCGTTTCTTCATTTGCACCGTGTGTGGGCGTGATGCTCAGAATGATCTCCAAAGACTTAATCAAGTTTTACATCTAATTAGTTGAACTTTTGTGTACTAAAATTACTTTTGCTTATATTTACTTGCTGGAGGGAAAAATAATGTCTCCACATTTGTCCTTCAGAATGTAATTTGTTATTGGTGTCAGCATTTCTCAACAAGAGTGGTTCTCAATCCAAGTCCTCGGGGCTCGCAGTGCTGCTGGGTTTGCCAACCAGCGAGTTAATTGCATTCACCTGACATTGCAGGTGTAACTCAGTCCCTGATTAGACGGGTGGAATGAGAACCAGCAGGCTCCAAGTCCCATCAATGAGGAGCGAGAAGCATTGCACAATCAGAAGGAGTAGCTCCACTGCCTGCAAAGCTAATGAATAAACTCATGCTGAGGCTACAGTCCAAAGGAAAATAAACAACTCTGGGAGAAGAAACAGGCAGCCAATAGGGTTCAATTTGTCTTTTACTTCTGCAAAAAGTCAATCATACAGTGACTTTCTACCTGGATAACAAGGAGGTGATTGTAGCTTAAATAAAATAACAATATAATGAGCTCTTTTTTTCCAGCACGGCAAGAAGAGATTTAATGCTAGTAGCCCGGCTGACCACTGTGTCCCAAATCATTACCTTCCCTACTTGAATCAAGTCGCTGCACATGTTTAAAGAGTGTAAATTGCTGGCAGGGTGATAAGGCTGGCTGCGGCTGCTCCTGACATATGCGATATCCAAGTGTTTTTCTCACCCACATATCCATAAACGTGTGGAGTCAGCAGTGCTAGCCCGGAGACATCTGCAGTGCTCCCAGCAAACTCAAACCTGACCATAAACTCATAAAAATCATGTTTTCCAATTCTTTCCCTGCTTGTGGATCAAATTTTGGTTGCTGTGACCATGTTAGGAAAATCTGGTAAGCACATAATCTCTCTGCGAGGGACAGTTACAAAGTTACGTCAAAACGAACACACAGGAGACGTCTCTCATTTTAGTTACTCTTTGCCAGTAGGCACTGTGCCAACTGGGTACGCGCTCAGATAGTGTATCAGGCAGGTTTAAAGAGGGAGGCTGAGAGACTAAATCCCACAGCTGTCTTTCTCTCTCAAGAATCCTCTATACTCTTCAACATTTTCACCATCCCCCACTGCCTCACTGATGCAAAATCGCACTTAATTTCAACCTTTAAATACACTATACTTCTCTGTGTGTCTCACTAACATCTCCCAAAGTGAATATCTCCACTCTCTAATTTGAAAATGTGCAGCTTCACACAGCATGAATTATAAAAAAAAAAGGGAAGTTATATAATGTGACAGTGTGAGACAATTCCAGGTGCACAGCTTGTTTAAGAGTTGATAGATCTCATAGTGAAGTGAAGTAAAGCTCATTCAGATGTAAAAGCACAGACAAATAAAATGTCTCCATTAAATCTCCCATTCATCGTCTGATGATTAGCTGCAGGCTGTACATAAGAGTGATATCATTTACTGGCTCGAGTAAATACGCGTCCGTGTTGAGTAACACGCCCAAGGCCGTATAAGTAGCTTTGTATCTGAGTGGTTCTTTTTTAAAGAAAGACAAACAAAAAACGATGCATCTCTGACAGCACTGGACTGAGACCACAGTGTTCAGTGGAGCTGGCAGTGGAGTGAACTGGTGACAGTGGGACTGGGATGCAGCTACTGCAAGTTTGTATCTGTTATCTCCCTCCTCTGTTCTTAGTTACTAGTTTTATACCAGTTATTTACGAAATTTTGCACCATTAAGAAATGTCTTAGGTAAAACTTCAGTAATGTGCGAGTCAGTTGCTAGGAAACAACTGTCAAACCTAAAGAAATGAAGCATGTAAATGGTAAGTCACAGCAGCATCACAAAGCCTCCAAGAATAAAAGTGCCAGGGGGCAAAACGATACATTAAACATATCTGTCAAACCTACATAAATGTATGCATTACTTTATTTATTAATACCTGCCTTCATGGAGACCTGTATGTTTCAGAGATAGAGGTGTTCATACAGTTTACCCCCACACTCCCAAGTGATCATTTGTATATGAATGAATATATACTATATGATATATATATGATATATAATATACTATATGAATTACTCACGTTGTGTTACATTTAATTCTCACATGCCTCTATTCTTCCTCTACTCTACAATAAAAAAGAGAAACAATTTGATGGGGTTATTATGTATAGGTTATTATGCAATGGTTTTACTGGTCCGGCCCACTTAAGATCAAATTGGGCTGTATGTCGCCGCTGAACTGAAATGAGTTTGACACCCCTGGTATACAAACTCTCACACAAGTTGTGCAGTATAATCCAAGTCTCATTGATCCAGTTGTATGCTCAGTACTTCCTAAAGAGAACCCAGCAAGCAATAGTCGTGATTTAAACGTATTGGCTATATTTAGCTCCGATTTAGTCTAGCTACATGTAACCCAAATCTAGCCGATTTCATTTTGAAATTGATTAAATGTAATTTTTGCCATTGCAGATGGCGTGCGGCATGATATTCAATCATGTATGGAGAGTCAACAGTAATTAAAATATGTTTATCTCCATTTTTTGGACATGGTCTCTACATAGCTGTATAATTGATGACGTCTACACTTTGGCTATGGTTAGACGTCTACCAAATTTTCACTGACAGCCCAAATTCAGCCGTGATTTAGCCTAGACGTCAGGTCTTCATGTAGACGGCTATTAGACGTTTTTTAAACCAAAAAATGCTTGCTGGGAAAGCTCTTTCCAACAGGCAGCTGAACGAAAAGTGAAACTTACCTACGCTCTCTTCAAAGCCAGACTCCATTGACAAAAACAGTAATTTCACCTCACAGAACACAGAAACTTTGGTCTACTGCTGCCTCGATCAGTTCATTTGTTTGTGTTACTGTGTGACATAGGTGTTTTAAAGGGTTTGATCAGATTCAGGAGGCACACAACAATGCAACAAAGTAACTGATCGAGGCAGCGGTAGACCAGCAATTTCCTTGTTCAGCGAGGTAAAATATTGTGCCCGGGTGCCTGTACGTTCAATTCATTAAAAAAATTTTTGGGATTCTTTGTTCAGGCATGTGAAAAAAACAGTTTTCCTCACAAATTCAACACAAGGTAAGTATCTGATTCACAAACAGTCATTTTGGGGAGTAAAGTAGTCCTTTAAGTGTCATGATATTAGCACTACATTTTGCAGTTGGAAGTATTTGGGGTTAGTTTTGTGAAATGTTTCTCAAAATCTTCCAAGTTTACATCATTATTAAACAGTGTTTAATCAAGTGTATAGTCAGACATCTAAACAGCTGGGATGCTTGCTGGGAGTGGTTGGCTTCCCTTTCGGCTCAACATGTCACCGGAGAGGTGGTGAGATGTTTTTTATTTAACACCCATTACAATTTTACCTCCAGCACTGAATTTAGCGGTTTGACTTTCTCATGTAAATTCTGAGCAGATGACAGATGTCATATGGGACCAGCGGTTGCCTCGCACTCAGTAAAGAGACTAAAAGGTTGTCACAGTTGGACCAGGTGGATAAATCCTGGCCAGGAAAACGGCACTAAGGGGTTCCTTCAGTGCACTTTAAATGAAAAATATGCCCGCGGATGCTTTTACTGTTATGTGCCAGTTTATGATGTTTAATGCATTTCAGGACTTATCTCGCAGAAATTTATTTTAAGCGCCCGCTTTCCTGCTCCCTGCCGTGTCTACGTCTGTCAGTTGATGTCCGACATTTCCCATAATGTCATCGCAATAAAGCCCCGAGAACACACTGGCATAGCGATAGTGAAATTCCTCCACTCAAAACACAACATGTTTTATGGCTGCATTGCCTTCTGGATTACTGAGGGTGCCATCAGTTCAGAAATCTGTATCTCTGTCTCCTCTGCGATGGATTCCTCCCAGTAAAACTGATGAACGTTGCTGCAAAATGGTGAGCAAATAGAAGTTCCTCTCTTACTGTCAGAGGGACTGGCACCAAAGCCTGGTGGTAACTGATGTTGTAGATTGCTGAAATCTTCTTTTTTCGCAATCATGCTCTATTGTGTTGCTGGAAGTGTCTCTGTGAGAGCTGATACTGTCTGTGTTTGGACAGCTATCATCAGAAATAAGGACAATACAGCACCAAATGTTAAGAAAATGGCCCCAGAACCTCAAGACACTGCCAGCAGCGTAGTTTGCATGGGAAAAAATTGTGTTGTAGGGCGGTGATGCTTCGGGTACTGGTGAGACAGTAAATACAATCCAGGAAGTTCAGTTTGGGTAGCAGGGAGGAAGTAGAAACACAGCTCACCTTACAAGGAAATCTATCAGAAATGTGGGCATAAGAGCGTTTGATTGATTTTGTCCAGCAATTTTTTCTTTCAACTTTTTCTCATGCTGACTTATAAGGAGTGCAACTGAGGACAACACCATGAATGGCTTTGAGGAGAGAGTGTCTGAAAGTGTGCACTGCTGTGGGATCTAACAAATCAAGACAACAAAAGACTTTTTCAGACTGGGGGAACTGTTTTTTTATACTTCTAAGAAGATGGGGCCTCATTCACCAACCGTCCTTACAAAGACATTTCTTTCTTGAAAACCCCACTTAAACAGTTTTCACAAGGATTCTGAGATTCACTAATATTTTCCTAATTTGGGATTTGTTTTTGGATAAGAACAGAATCAGCGCATGCTAAAGAGCACTCTTATGCATAAGCTGTGCAGACATGTTTGTGCAGAATACTTGGTTGCTGCATCTTCTTCAATTCTACAGTTGTATAATACTTTAGGTTTCATATTTCATCTTTAATGTCAATTATAATATTTTTACCATTTTACGAAAAGCATTACGGCCTTTTGAAATAAACCCAACACTAACACTTCAATTCACATCAGTTACCTAAATGGGAATCATGTCACCTAATAATTAGTGACCGATCATGCTAGGAATTATCACAGGGGATTTAGGAAGGCGGGTCAAAAAGTGATGAAGCAGCAAGTTATTAATATTGTAAGGCAGGTTTCTCTTTCATGTCTTACCCACAAACTTACTAGTGACTAAACAAACTATCAAAGGGCTGTGGGTGAAGTAAGAGCACAGGAACAGCTTCTCTGTGTAACTTGATCCATTTTAACATCCTATAAAGAACATAGAACATCTGAACATTGACAACAATAGTAGCATCTCACATCTCATATATATCACTCTGCCAGACTTAATCATAACTCTCATTACCTGCACGTAAGGTGGGCAAGATTACATAGTTCCAAATTTAACGTAAAGAGCATAATAAAATATGTAAACAATATATAAATGTAGTTAACATTAAATTATGTAGATGCAAAATAATGAACAGAGAAAAACAAGACAATCTACTGGATACGTCCTCACAAAATAAAATCTCATCTTACAAAATCTTATAGAAAAATTGAGTGATATATTTCACATCCATCTTCTCTTCCCCTTTCTCTGTCTCTAAACACACATATGTACAGCTTGTACGTCTTTGTCCTTACTGTGACAGTTGTGCTACTTTAACGCATAAAGTTTGCGAGTTGCGGGTCGAGTGGTTGATTAACACGTATTTTAGCATCAGATGTGTTTTTTTGTGTTATTTTATGTCCTCCCCTGAAGCTATTAAAAATGATGGCTTGTTTAGTGTTTACTTTCTGCTGAAGTACCTCCACTTCAAAACAGAAAATTGTTTTGATGTGTGTTTTTGGAGTCTAGTGCTCCACCCTCTTTAGACTTTTGATTAGGCACTCTTGACTTAAATTTCTAAACTTCTTCAGTTTCTGTGTGTGCACACAGCCCTGTAGTTTTATGCCCTTTTATAGGGTACCACAGGGCATTTACCTACGCTGATTAAGATCAACCCATGCTTCCAACTTACAAGGACAACAGGATTCATCATGATAAGAATACAGGTACAAACAATTTTGCGGTTTAAGAACTCATCATAAATCTGATGCAGACTCTTCTTCAGAACAAATAATCTTGGGAAGATATTGGTGAATAAAGCCCAGTGTTCTATGAGCCCTCATTTTTATTGTGTCCACACCACAAGAGCTAGAAACAATCGAAGTTCTCAGAAGCCATTTTGAGGGATTCTTTTAGCTCCTGTTTGAGAGTAGAATCTCCCTCAGCACAAGAGAAATCCTGAATCACATGAGTGTGCGTTGACTGGTCAAACACATGAGCCAATCCATTAGCTGTGAAACAACAGACACAAAACACAAACATATGCTCATATAGAGGGAAAAAATGGAAGAAAAGACAGACAAATGGACCAACAGTAAAGTCCAGGCTTTACCGGGCATATATGTGACGTGGAAATAGAAAGCGACTTTGACTCATCAAAGCAAAATAGAAGAATCTTCAATAGCCGGCTCACGTCTCTTCAGTATTCCTAATGGTGGTGTGAGTGCAAACAGGAAAAAAAGCCCTTGAAGGTGTGTAGTTCTCAGGGGAGCTCCGCAGTTGGCGGTTCCTTTCAGTGACTCCCCAAACTGTTTGGTCTGAAAACACCTAAAGACAAAAAACCCTGACCTCCCTGCCTTTAGACTCGGTTACACAACATTTTGTTTCAAGCATACTGAACTCTTAAAGAAGTATTTCAATGCTGGAGGGATGGTCTTTTCATCAAATTGGGCTATCTATGCAGCAGGAAGATGCAGATACTTTTGAAATTGGTGCTACATGATCAGAGAAAACTGAGAAAAGGGCTGTCACATTGGCTTTTGCCGAAGAGGTAGAAAACCTTCAACTACTAGAATGCACTGCACCATACAGGACAAATACACGCTCCTGCTGATGGGTGACGCAATAAGAACTTGGCAGTTTTGACCCAGGAAATCATAAGTCAGCCAGCTGGTAACAAACGATGTCATATTACAGTTTAACGGTAAGCTGAAAAATGTTTCTGAAAACATCTCAGGTGAGAAGTAGCCTCTTGAGACCTGAACTTTTGTTTGGCATGCACTTTTAATTTCTCCTAGAAATGACACGACAATAAAGTTCCAAATGTCTACAAATGAGATGACAGTAAACTCCAGACGTCGTCAAATGATACGATAATAAAGTCACTATGTCCTCAAATAAGACGACAATAAAATCCAAATATCTTCAAATGAGTACTTCCTAATTAACAGTGTCTTATCTTGTTACTGTTGCTAAAACTGGTCAAATTTGTTGCCGTATCAAACTACAAACATTATTAATCATTAATAAACAAGTTTCAACCATTAAATGTAATCAGGTTCCGGACCTTGTCCACTTTTGTGTCAGGATTGGCTGCAGACTGACTTGGCAGAGATGGCTGCCATCTTGTTTGTGTTTTGTGCTCTTACCATCATTAGATGGCACAAAAAAGTGTCCACGAACGAGGACAGCAGGTCTGAGTTAAGTAGAATGAAGTAATAGGTGCAACAAACCCAAAATGTGATGTCCTCATGAGGACACAGGGTCTCAGGAAGATAGGCAACACAGTAACAGAATCTTGGTTCATATTCAATCAGCATGGCTTAGTTTTACTGTTTGATCTGGGTATGAGAGAAAGAGAGGGCGAAAAGGAGGGAGAAGCACTGATCTCTTTCTCGATTTGCTTTCATAGTCTTTGTGTCTGTGGCAGTGGGGATACAAAAATACAGAAGTACAATCTGTAGTTCGAGCAACAGTCAACAGCCCTACAGCACGAGCAGGGAGATCTGAGCGCTGGGAAGATGGAGGGGAGTTTACCACAGTTTATTTAAACATACTGCCCACATTGTTATGATACAGAGCTGGATGAAAATCCACAAAGTATCCCTTTAGCAGTTCTCTCAGTGTTAAAATAAGTATTTGGATACAACAAACATTATAGAAGTTTTTGGGTTCATATTCAAATACACGGCCGGCTGCCAGGGCAGTTCAGAAGCTATAATCCCACATCTTATTTTCATTTTATTTTACCTTTTAGAGAAGGTGCACCAAGTTCAAATTCAAGTTCAACTTTTACCTTCCCTGTTACAGGCACAGAATTAATTTTTATTTTATCTCCCCATTTCAAATTCATCTCGCTTGTAATCTTTATTCATGGGATTATATAATTATTAAGATGGTATTATGTAAGGTACAATAGACCTGTGATAAATTATCAATGATCCCATGTAGTACCGTTGTTCTCTCTGTAGATACATAGGGGCTTGAGACTGAACCAGCCTCGGAGCCCTGTGGGGGAACAAAGGCATCAAAGCAACCAAAATACTCATGTGTATGCACAATCATGCAGTTGCAAAGACATGGACACACACACAAACACACACGAACGGAAGGGTGGGGTGGGGTGGGGGGGTGGGGGGGGTGAGCACATGTGCATGCACATACACCATACTTGCCAGCAGTCACACGTACACACACATACAAATGCAGTCGCGTTTCAGAGTTTGAGTAACCATGGCGACGGCAAAGCCCAAAGGTTTGTTACTGAAACCTAGTTAATTATAGAGAGAGAGAGAGTAATGTCGATACTCGAGGGAAAGTGTTTCACCATCTGTTAAAACCAACATGTACCCTCTACCCTGTCGAGTGTAACTGTGCGTGTGTGTGTCCACAGTTGTTGCACGGGCAAAAACAAACACACACAAACTCCCCTTTCTCCCGTGGTGCCCAAATGGAGGCAAACAGTTTCTTTTTCTTATTGGTATTAGATGACTAATTGGAGTAGCTAATACTGTGCAGCTAAATAAAGCGAACTAGCATCTTCTGCCGAGACGCACCAATTATCGGAGTGGGGAAGGGTTCAGGGTGATAAGTTATACAACTACATACAGAGTGGGGGGGGGGGGTAAGTTGACAGGGAGGGAGTAGAGGAGGAGAGTGCAAGGTGTCAAGGGATGGAGGGAGGGGGATGGAGAGAGAGAGAGAGGGAGGGAGGGGTGACGAAGAGTGAGTGAGAGAGACAGAGACAAAGTGAAAGAGAGTTGAGGGTGGAGAAGGGAGACGCAGGACTAAATTTGCTGGGAACATAAAACAACAAGATGGAGTGTACTTCTTCTTCTTTCTAGGGAGGTAAGTAATCACGCTGAGGGGGAGAATGGGGAGACACAGAGAGAGAGAGGGAAGGATTGAGGGCTGGATAGATTGATGCATCAGTGAAGGACAAGAGCTAAATGCTGAAAACCTGGCCAGACAGAGGAGGAAGAAGTTGGTCGGTGAGACTAAAGGGAGGACGAGAGCAGTCATTTGGTGTTTGGCTCAGAGTAAAAATTGATGTTTAACCACCTGTGTGTGTGTGTGTGTCTAAATGTGTCTGTGGGATTGTGTCAGAAGCCAGGAGTAATGATGATGATGATGATGATGACAACAGGCTCTCCTTTACTTGGAGCTCTTTGTTAAGCCAGTCTTCTGTCTTTGCTTTCTGTGGCCCTCCATCTTATTTTTCTTTCTCTCTGCTCTCCGCGCCCTCTCTCCCCCCCCCTCCTTATTCCCCAGGCCCCAGTGCAACCTGTTTGTGTATTCCTCCCTCTCCCGCTTCCCTCTCCACCCCTCTCTCCCTCTCTTCTACCCACTTGTCCTAACCACCATTATACCTCTTTCAGGCATTTAATTTCTAGCCATCATTTAGTCGGTCCACTTGAGAATGCCAATCAATTTGCTGGCGTCCTTATGGAAAAAACAGGACAAAGCTACTTATACAGCGCAAGATAAAAGCAGACACAGTGCTAAATCTTCATCTGAGATTAAATGAGATTAACAGTACGGCTAAATTGATCCTTAGGATGAAATAAAACATCACTTTTTTCCTGCACAGGAAGGAATAGGTTAAAAGAAGAAACCTACAAGATTTAAGAAATTACTAAGATAAAAGCATTTGCTTTCAGTAAGTTCTGTATTTATTAAGCAGTCAAAAAGCTAGCCAGTGGTTGTCCCAGATAGATCATTGTAGATATGCATAATTTCTGATTTTAAAATATACTTACTCGCTCAATTTTGCAGCTGTTCTTGTTTGCATCGAGTTTTATCAGCTTTCCGTGGCCCTTCAGCTAAAGTAGCTCCAGAGTCTGTCTGTGAATGTGCTTTTCTTATTACCTGCCGTGATATAAAAGACTTGCATTTCACCTTAAGGCTGTGACTTTGACGTACAAAGACAATGCGGTGAACAGAGAGAAACACTGTTTTGATCGTAACAACACAAACATCTCGTTGTGTTTCACTTTGCAATGATGCTCTTGAAGGATTTAACAAAACAAGCCACAGCAAAGTATTTATTTGAGCTGAGCTGGTGCGAAAGTACATTTTTATTTGACATGTGATGAATGCTGCTAATTACCTTTACATTCTTATCCCGCCTCCACATATGCACAGACACGACCACACAAAGCAGCTCACTTGTAATTAATGCTAAGAGTGACAGAGTGGAGATATCTCAAGCAGCTTAGAAACATGAGAGAGTTGACCAGAGCTGTACTTGATGGAAATAGGCGGTGACGTGTTAGACTAATGACCAACTGAGGGGACCATGTTTTCACTGGTATCAGAGGCATTCTGGTTTCCATTTGTAGTCTGAGTAGAATTGACCAATCATGTTTGAGCGGCAGGTAAACAGTCTGTGTGAAGAGCAAGAGAGGCGGAACGCACAGGCATGGATGCAATCTTGGAACCCATCAGCTACTGTATCATCTGACATTAACTCAGCTTTTTATTAGCTTTTTTAAAATGTATCTGTTTATAGACATCACCATCCCTTAAATCCAATCTCACGTCTCAAGTAGCTAATCAGACTGTAAATATTGACCAGCAGACGAAAGAGGAAGACTTGACCCGGATATCCGCTGGCTGACTGGAACCCCCGAAATACTGGCTGTCATCCCCGCAGGCTAAACTGTCATCAGACCAATAACCGATGACTGCCATTAGAGAAACAAGTCAGTCTATGTATAAATCCAGATGAATTAATTATAACATCATATATATAACAGAGACAGCCTTGGACATCTGATTGACAACTTAAGTTTTTTCTCTGTCTTTATTTAGTAATGCTAAAATGATTGGAGAATTCTTCAATGAAGGGAAAAATAACTGATTCCAGTTTTGATCATCAATTCATTTCATGTTTCAAGCTGTTGGCCACACAAGTGATTCAACAACATATATTAGGACGTTGCTTTTGGCCATTTCAAAGACCAAATGGTTCATTAGTTAATTAAAAATGTAACACTTTAATTAAAATAAACAGTTGTACCCCCAGGTCCCCAAGAGCTCTTAAAGTTGTACAAAAGCTGGATGCAAATATATTTTCAGTTTTCTAACATTTTGTATATTCCAGAGGACTGTTTAGTGAATTGTTGCATCTTTGTTTTGATCATCTTTAAGACATATTTGATCTTAAATATATCAGAGGCTGTCGATTAGCTCAACTACCAATAGGAGTGATTTTATAATGTTTGACAAGGCTGAACCATCCACCTTCTATAATCCTTGACTCAAACATGGAGGTAGCTCAATGACTGAGAAACCAATTAGTCTTTTGGCTACTTTTTTGATTTTCAAAAAGTTGTGTGTGTAGTACTTGGTACCTAGTGCTGGTTCTAGTACCACCTTGGTCAAGGTTCAAAGCAAGCCAAGCAGATATTAAAAGTTAAGTTAAAACACTGCAGACCTCTGACTGGTCAGAGAGATTTGTCAGTAACACATCACATACCAGCCCACACAAATCCGCCATTTTTAAAAAGCCAAGAAACCATCAATAGCAACTGCAATTTTTAGTTTCACTTGACTGAGATTTTTAGAAACGTCAGGCCACAAAACTACCCTATACACTATGTGCACTATGCAGTACAACTGACGAAGTGCAGATGTACCTTTCTGTGGTTGCTGATGAAAGCAATTAATGAGCGTTATAGAATAGAATAAGACAGAAAGCCTTTACACTTGTCACTGCATAGGAATACAGTGAATTTAGCTGTGACACCCAAGTGATGCACTCCAACAAAGAACATAAAACAAAAGACACAGGACAATCAGTGAGAAACAAAATTGTTAAAGATGATGTCATAGCAGTTCACATGGCGTCCCTATAGCGAACAGTTAAGAATCCCACCTACACTGAGGGTTGTGGAAAACAAAACAGAGAAAAGGACCCGGTAGCAAAAGTGATTTGAGTTGAGCAGAACCAAGCAGCAAGAATAAGTCATAAGTGACATCACTGTGCTTCTGCAGATGCGCGATGTCAATAGGTGGAGATCTAGCATGCATATCTTACATAAAGCCACACCCCTCCACTTGTGAACAAAGGGCAGGATGTTGGTCTGATTTCTTCTCAAAAGATACGCCACCATAGTTTGATTATCTAATTTGAAGTATCACAATGTAAATCAATGGCAGGTGATAAAACCCTGTTGCCTGATAATCGTAGTCTTTTGTCTTAAAAAAACATAAACCGACAAAAAGTAAGTTGCTTTAAATCTGTAACACTGCAAACATACTGCAGTGATGTCACAAACTTTCTTGGACAGTGTTTTTATCTGATTTCATTTGGAAGAACATGATCTAATATGACCAGCATGCAAATATGTGACAGAGAAGGGTTGCAAAGGTGATAAAGGTTTTATTTTGCCTTCTGTGGTCTGATGAGTTTAGCAATCAGACACGTGGTGTTTGTTCAGGTGAACATAACCACAGTATTTTACTTACAAACTTAGAATCATCAGTGCAGATGTTCTTCTGTTCAATAAAAAGAACAAAACAGTACTCACTCTTTTGCCCAACTTTGTTTGTTGCAGCAGCTTATTGAGTATAAAACAAAGTAGGTCATGAATACAGAATGAAATCATGAGCAACCTCATCAACATCAAATCAAACCAATATTCGATGTGTTGTGATCCTCTGAGTCCAAATCATGTCGTATCATTCAGGCTCTGTTCATCCAACCACCTGTTTTTTCTAACTCTGATTTGCAACATGAGACCATTTGCCTTTGCAGGTGTTGGTTATTTGAGTGCTTTGCATGTTTTTTTTTTTGCTCTGAATTTGAAGGGATTTAGCAGCTAACATGCTTCAACCTACTTTTACTTAGACAATAATTGCCTGCACAGAGCTATTAAACGGATACCGTGAGGGATAACTAGACCATAAATTACAGTAATTTACCGCAGACGCACTAATAGTTCCTGTAGGAATATGACTGCTATTTTTCATTAAGTAAAAAAAAAAGATTGGAAAATTATCCCCCATTATAACAGTGTGCAATTAGCATCACTATCAGATTTTGTATGATGGGGAAAAATATTACAATATAATGTGATGCAGTTTAACAATATTACAATCAATGCACAGTGAGAGAAGTGTAGCACTAGAGATGAATGAGCACAACAAATGATTTTACACATCAGATACTGGACTGGACCGCATGTTATTGTGTCCACCCTTATTCTGCATTAAAATATTAAATAGTCTACATACAGCAAAGTGTAATTTGAGCAGTTTCTGGTAGAGATATTAGCTTATCGTAGATATCTGGTATATATATATGTAGAGTATTTAGAAAGAGTAATGCCACTGCAGAGAGCACTGTAAAACTGTTTAAATGTCACATACCATGGATACAATTCTTATAAAAACTATGTGAGTGATGTCTGTGTTATCTGTTCATGTATAAAAGTGAATATCAGCCGAGATATTTCCTCCGTTTGTTCCAGCTTTTGAAGACCGATATCAGCACCAAATTCAAAAATTCACTATGTGCCAGGCTGCATCTTACTGTAATATTGTCTCATTCAGATTGAGACTGTGAGTCTGACTATGAGTCGCCTCAATTGAATCAGACTCAGCCATCTCTGGAAGAGCGCCAGAGGGTGCTGGTGTTGCAGCTGCACCTGGAGCTGGGGTCCCAAAGGGCCCACATGAGCTCTCTACAGATGCTGCGTGTGCTGATCAGCTGTGCACATAAAACAGTTAATACATACATGTGCTCGTCTGGATGGAATAAAGGTGCACAGGTGATTTGCACCCATGTCCTGCCACTGAAAGCTACATTTAATATTGCTGTATACGCAGCACCCAAAGGGCTGAGACGTGGCAACTCTTTTGTGAGAGAACAGCCCGAAGGTAATAAATGCAAATTAATTGCGAGGTGTGCCACCATGGGCGATTAAAAATCATTGGTCACAAAGTCTGAATTAAAACACATCAGTATCAGTTGAACCGGTGTTGACTCTCACTCGTTAGCTGAGAACAGACTCTCGAGGAACCTCGTCTCTGGCTTCCAGCATGTCAGTGGCTGTATGCTTTAATTAAAACTCCAACTGACTCTGACATATAGAGCCGAGCTTCTTTTCTACTTTGCTGCCAAGTGTGAGAAAACTCTCTCCTTCCTTCCCTCAAGGACTGAAATCAACTCATTTTCCATCTAAAGGGCCCCCAAACTGGCTGCATGTAGGCGGCCCCAGAGCACCACCAGCTATGGCGCTTTGTGTGCGTGCGTGCGTGCGTGTGTGTGCGTAGCCTATATGTGTGTGTGCACCTGTCAGTCTAATGCTTGGTGAGTTGTCGGTAATTGCT
Organism: Epinephelus fuscoguttatus; assembly: GCF_011397635.1. Lineage (NCBI taxonomy): Eukaryota > Metazoa > Chordata > Actinopteri > Perciformes > Serranidae > Epinephelus > Epinephelus fuscoguttatus. The sequence continues at coordinate 20,267,291 of NC_064760.1, read as the reverse complement.
GGACCGTGGCGACCTGCTGAACCCCTGTAACGGAGCTCAGAGAGCCACTGTAAAGAGCACCCCCACCACACACACACACACACACACACACACACACACACAACACCGCGCGCAGCCTCGGCGCGAGACGAAGAAGAGGAGGAGGAGGAGGAGGAGGATAGAACGCGCGCTGGAGGCGACACCTGTCAAGTCGTTACTAAACACAGTTGGTTTATTTTAAAAGACCGAGGCGCCCTGAAGACTTGCGGGATAAACCGAGGTGGAAATAGAGATTAGTCGCACCTATTGCCGCTGCTTTGCGCTCGGGGAGAGACGCGGAGCTGTTTGAAGGAGCAGAGAGGAGAAGAGGAGTGTGTAGCGGTAACGTTATGACAAGACGTTTTGGAGTTGAAGTAGCGAAGTTGACGTAGGTTAGAGGGGAGCTAAGTGACAGCGAGAAGCCACGGTGGAGAGGAGAAAAAAGACGGGACTTTATCCGAGGTTAGTGTCTTTCTCTCCTCCTCTATCCCCATCACACACACATACGCACACACACACACGCTCCAAACACATTAACCCTCAGTAGAGTGAAACAACAGGGTGGGAGATAACTAGTGCACATCGCGGAGCTACGGTGCGGGCAGACCGAGCATCCTCTCCCGGCTGTGCAGGCTGCTGACCGGGACTTAACGGACCCCGCGTAAATAGGCTATCTATTAAGTTAAGAGGATGATTTGACAAGGATGCCTTGAGGAGGGGAAGCGAGCAGCAGAGAGGCAGAAAATGGATAACAAAGGTATGATCTGTGTCGGCTTGATGACTGTGCATTCGCAGAGGAAAAAGGGTGAGCGGTTCATGCAGGTTAAGGCTGTCAGGCTTTTACATTTCTATTGCTCATGCTGCTGGATTCTTTTTTATATATATTCACTCTTGTTGGGAAATGTGTGCTTATTTTTATGTGTTCATTTGTGCACCTACCTGCTGGAGCAAAAAGAGGGGGAAAAGTCAGAGATTCAAACAGCAGGGCTTCAGAGAGTTACAGGCAGAGAGGGAGATTAAAGTGAGAGATTATACTTTGTAAAGAGACAGAATTCCCACTTGCATGTTTTCTCTCATCTCTCCCATCGCTCTTTCCTGCTCCCTCCCTGCATCCCTCATGTGAGCAGTGTGGTTTTTATGTGTGTATAATTGCTTGTGGTCTCTTTTCTGTGTGTGTGCGTGCGTGTGTGTGTTTGTGTGTCAGAAGGGCCAGGACTGTCTGTTGATGGCACAATATCTGCCCCCACCACCTCATACATAAAAGCCTTTGCTGTGCTTTGATGCTGCGTGTTTTGCAGGACGTCAACTTGACTAAAAAAACACAAACAAAATGTTGCGTCATCCAACTCATTTCTGCAAAACTGCCTAACATCTCTCAGCTGGATGTAAACACAAACATACATCCACACACACACACACATGAATATACACGCACAGGATTAGCAGTCATTCGGGGCCATATTGAGGCAGCAGATTAGAATGAGATTCTCCGGGCCAAAGCAGTACAGAACATGGGATTAAAGAAGAAAGGCAGAGATGGATGGATGGATGGAGTGATGAACAAGAGAAAAGAGCGTGAGAGGCGAAGAGACCAAAAGGGGGACAAGAGGAAAAAAAGAGAGGGAACATGAGATTAAAGTGTAATGTCCTAGAGAGGGGGAGAGAGAAAGAGAGAATCCAGGGCAAGTCATGCAGTTAGAGGGAACTGCACATTGGCAGAATGTGGAGAGAATAAAGAAGAGGAGAAGGCAGCAGACACTCTTTCTCTATCGCCTCCCTTTTGATCTCCTCTTATTCACCCATCCGACAGCAGGAGAGGAGCACTGCTTATATAACTCTCCATTTGAAACACAATAAACCAAGCAGCGGTTGGAAAAAACACCCTCAATAGGCATCTTTCAGATTGTTAAATTAGCAAACAAAATTAAAAAAATAAAACCTGCAGACCTCAGTATCGTCCCTGAGCCTGAATGGCAGTGTTTTGTTTTTTTTTTTTCCCATTTCCTGAAATCTGTTACAGGCATCATTCATCCTAACAAGAGGCCCCGCTTTCACGTCAGAAGCAAATTTGCCTGTTTTGAAACCGTCGGCACCTGTGTGAAGCTCAGCTGACCGAGCTTCTGTTAAGTTTTTCACAGCACATATGTTAAAAGATATGTTAGTGCCAGTGCATTTAGCACAGCATGTGTCGGCTGTTAACACACTTGCAGACCCTCGGTGTGTGCAGCTCTTAATTGAACCCCACAGAATCATTTCTGACAGATTAATCTCGTCTTGTAAGCAGCTTTAAGTCCTCTTGTATTGGCTGTGCAATCAGTTTGCTGAACCCAATATGAGGGCAATATCAGACTAACAGGAAGGTGACTTAATGACACCACAATATTAAAATCTGATCCAAGAGCCTGCCTTTTTTTAACAACACATTCTCACTCTTAATTCTTCATACAATGACGCTTGGTCAACAAGTCTATCTATGACGCTCTAGGTGCGCCAGTGTCGGTGTCGGATGCTCAGGGATGGCATGTCAATTTAGGGTTGTTTTTTCCATTATCAAAAGGAAATATACAAGTTCCACATGTCAAATACATATAGTCTCGTTTCAGAATAAACTTTGAATGTAGGTTAAAAACTTTTTTAGGTCTATTCCTCAGGTTTAGGCAACAAAAATATGTGGTTAGGTTTAGAACAAAACCACCATGGTTTGGCTTAAAATAAGTATGTTTGTCATATGACACACATCACATAAGTCTGGAGTTTGTTTGACCCACCCACCCTATGTGGACCTTCTCGGTCTTTCTACTACACCACTTTATTGGAGAGTAAAAATATACCGTCGCCTGGTGCATCCCATTCTGGCGCTAAAGGGTGGCCAGTGCATTGATACCTCACACCAAGGGTCACTGACCAAGCCTTGCGATTTGATGAGCTGGGAGTGAGACCAGGTTGTTTTCTCAACAACAAATACGGTATTAGATCTTCCTCAACAGAGTGTAATCTTCCAAAGCAACAGCTAAATGTTCTGCTGTTCTGTGGGACGACTGGACTGATTCTCCATGTAGACTTTGTGATACTGAGGCTCAGTACTGAATTTGTACTGGCAGTAAAAAAAGTGGCATGGATGGATGAGATTTACTAGAAAACACAAAATAATCCTTGTGTGGTGTTGTTCTGGCATCCTTTTAATTTCCTAAATCTGCACCTCCAGATTTCTTAGGAGTCAGTACAACGAGCTAAAAACACAACATTTACATATTATCAAATTTGTTATTGTCGCCTATTGCACACCCGGCAGACACGCAGCAGCATTAGCATTTATTTGGTTTCTGGCAACCTGGTGAGTTTAAGTCCAATATTCACTCTGTTTTTCAGCTCTGTTTATCTCTTCACCAAGGAAAATATATGGCTCTTGAGCTGTGAAATACTCCACTATGTTCGTCAAACTGTCACTAACTTTTTTGCCTGTGGTTTGATGCTTAGCGGGTAGTGTACAGTAAGGTTTTCTTGTGGGCTGTAAAACCAAAACAATGAGCTGAAAGATGGTGGAGTGCTCTGTAGAGCTGAGGGGAAGTGCAAAGACATGCAATACATTTCTGTCAGTACGTTATGGTAGTTTTGTAATTGCTAACATAAAAATCTTGATTAGTGCTGTCTAACACATCTAGAACTTGATGAACGACTGAAACCTTCACTTCTCTCTTGCTGAATTGTTCATATACAGGCAATTTATTCCAAATGTAAGACTCTAGTAGTATGACCCTAGGGTAGGGGTGGACTCGAGAACTGTTGCCAGTTAAGAATTGGTTTTGAAATGTCCAATTCATCTCAATCATGTGCCACCGAGCTTGTCAACTCCCTTTGTCAATGCTGGCATGTTTCTCTGACAGTTGCGCATGTCAAAACAACAAAGTCAAACTCATACATCTGCTGGATAGTTGTAAAAAGAGGGAGGCATGATGGAGAGGAAGAAAAGATCCAAAGCCGAGCTGGGTTTCACAAAGAAAGATGAAAACAGTGGCTTTTCTTCTCTGTTTCTACACTGTGTTTAGACTCCGATAATAAAACAGTTGCACTGACACTACGTTTTTTTCTAGGGCTGTACCCAATTCAGAATTATGTCAGTCGAATCAGATTCAGCCACTGAATACAAATACTTGACCAATGGGTTGTTTGTTTTTCCCCCATATAAAGTTTTAAAGTTTGAACTGGGCTCAGCAGTATGTTCAGTGTGACAGCGGCATTCATGTTATACAGTAAACAAGCTAACGCCACTAATGACAGATCGGAAATGTGCAACACTTTTAGCTAATGCTAGATATCAAACAAAAGCCAAGGACTGTGTCATATTAAGTCACTGTGAGCTGTAACTTCACCAGTTCCGAGGAGAAGCATGATAATGTTATCTCAGAGCCTTACAGTGGGAAGTTTCTCTTCCTCAGTGCTGCTGCATCACGTCTGCAGATGTCTGTACCAAAGAGTAGCATGAAAGTCAAAATCTGGGGACCAAAATGCCCATATAAAAAAACACCAGCAACAAAAAAAAACCCAAACAAAACCACAAACAGACAAACAACAACAGAAAACGACTGCTTGACTTGAAGCAATCTCAGTCGACTGAGGGGTCTCCAACTAAAGACTCAAGTCTCTGACTTTCAAGGGGCAGCTCTTGTTTTTCCACTCAAAAACCTTATGAGGAATCAATAAGAGAAGCAATGAAGAACCAGACCAGTAAGCAGAATCGATGGTGCCACTGGTATCAATAGAATCTTATCAATTCCCACCGGAGGGGTTAAAACTACCACATTCTTCCTAGTGACTGTTTTTTCCCCTAGTGGTGCTTTGTTCAGTTTACCAGTGAGTGACTGCATGTAGTGGTCATAAACTGTGTAATAGAAGTGGATGTTGCCACCATAACATCACCCATTGGTTTGTGGACTCCTGTTTCGAAGCCCTGTGTTTGGTATTTTAGCTTTGGCATCTTATTTTAGTTTTGATTCTTTTTGTTTTGGAGGCAGAAGTGACCATACTTGGATGAGAGGGTGGAGCTGTGGATGATACACATTGCTACGGCTTTATCCAGATTGACAGGTCACAGTTCAGAGACTTGTCAATCACAAGGTAGCCATGCCCTAAAGCCTGATTTTTGTTAGAGCATACAGCACTTTTGAGAAGTGTCACTGGACAGAAATGAAATAGTCATGCGTCATTTTCAATTTATGCTTCTGTGAAAGGTTTTCAGTTGTCTGCGTGGTAAACAGAGACCCTGCATTTTCTGTTTCTGTCGCGTTTAGTGTAGCGTAACTTGCACAGACAACTGTTTAATTCACACAAATATACCGCTGTATACATGTTTTTAACTTATGAACTATATCTAGATTGACTGATCAGTTTCCAGTCTGTCTGTAAGCGACAGATTTCCATTACTCACTATAGTAGGCTGGGAAATTAAGTAATGAATCAATAAATACAAACACTGTTGATTTCTTCTTGGAGCTGATGTGAAAAATATTTTAGTTCAGTAAATGTCTGCTTCCAGTCAGCCTGGTGAAGGCAGTTTGACTGGTAGCTGTCCTCTTTGATCCCCAAGAGCTGCTGCTGTGGCAGAGTCAGTGTGGATTGAAAACTGCTATCTCCATGGCGACATTAGCAACACCAACAATCACATTGTGCACAAAATATCACATTGTCCACAAAAGTGTAGAGCGCCCTATCATAAATGACTCTACATGGGACAATAATTTACAAAACATAATGTTGTATTGAAGAAGACTTTGCACTAACAATTGAGACCATAAACCCAATAGGAAAATGTTTGAGATAATAAATCAAATGAGAGATAGAGTCATATTTTCATTGACTTCTACACAATTAGACATCTATTGCAACCAGTGAAGGCGCCCCCTTGCTGGCCATTAGGAAAAATGCAGGCTGAAGACACTTCCTTATTGCCTTTCCTTTTCAGACCCGCAGGCTACCTCCACTTCTTTTATACAGTCGAGGGTCGTGGTGAGCAGTTTTCAAGGCACTGGGTCAGTGCCCTGTGGCAGAACCGCAGGTGTCAAGAGGAAGAGATGACTCTCTGCACTTCATATCTAAGCAGCATGTCTGCTTTCCTGGGGCTATTTGACCTTCTTATCTAATGTACCTACCTGAATGATTTCTGATCCTGTCCGTCTATTCATTCATTATTTTACATTGTCTCAATAACATCCTACTGTGGCTTACATCTATTAGAAATTGGGGTTTGATTTACATCCATTTCAAAGACTGTCCTCAGCTTTGTTTTCATGCCTACAGTCATGACATTCAGCATTAATTTTTCATAGCAAAATGTAAATAATTCAGCAGCATGAAACCAGGACTGGACTGTTTCTAAGCATATCAATGCTTGTTGACTTTGGCACGCTGTTAACATTTCCTTTTATTAATGATTCAATATTGGAACTGGCACCCATCCAAATCAATATAGTAACAAACGGAAGATGTCCGTGCTGCCCTCAGATGACTTGTGGCCTTTTCATGGCTGTTTTGTTTTTGTTTTAATGAAAAAAAATCTTAAATGGTTTAGTCCACTGACCAGTCAGATGAATTAAATCAGATCAGACTGTGCTTCATTCATCAGCAAGATAGGAAAATGTCTTGTCATCCTCATGGTCATGGCATACATCACCAAAAGGAAAAAAATGCAGTATGCAGAATCAAATGATTAACTAACATATATAAGTGTATTTGGCTTAAAAACATCTTCTCATCGAAGCAGAACAAACCAAAAGGACAGAGGTAGGAGGGGGGTGCCTGCTATAAATACAGGTCTCAAAATATACCTGCACATTAATGTTTCCAGGCACCCCACCCTAATACAGCCTGTGTGTGGGAATCACAGCACTTGTAGCCAGATTTAGAGTTTAACCCGCCCCCGAAACAATGATTTCATAACCGTGTCCTGAACAGCTTTAGACTCCGACTGAGACAGCAACCAAGATGATTTACCGAGGATTACGGCACATTTTCTCATCCTTCCTTAACAAATACTAGTAGAACACAGAACTCGTTCAGATGTAAATAGTCAAACTGATAGTGTACAGTCAGTCAACAGCTCCAATCTGAACTTGATCTTTACATTTATAGTTTAGACTAATCTTAGTTTTCAGTTCCCAGTTCCTGTCATGGCAGAATCATGTGTGTAGATAACACTTACACTGTCTCAGATTATAAGGAACTCTGATAACAAAATGCAGCTCTGTCCCTTCTACAACTGATAGAACATCATAATGTAAACGGTGGGTCAGCAGGCATAGGCACGTACCATGTACTCATAATACACAATATGTCATGGATTTGAGCCTTTCTCATCGCTCTGATCTTATCTGTTTCTCAACACTATACGCTATATACCGTACAATGAAAAGAACAAATTGAAAATGGAAGGATGACACAATCCTATCTGCAAAAGGACATCAGGCGGCTTCACTCAATGACATAGGCCCCATTTACACCTGCTATTAACATGCGATCTATATCTGGATAATTACATTCAATATATCGGCCTTTGCAGTTACACCTGATGTTGATTAGCATTCTCGTTATCTGGAGTCTGCCGGCATTGTGATCGGATCTCAAAATGCAAATTAGTTGGGAGGTGCAGATATTACGCGTCCCAGGTTTTAAAAAGCAATGCTACAGACAGGCATCATTCACATTAAAGCACCTTCTGCGAGGGAAGACTTGAAGCTTCTGCTTCTACTTACCTATTTTTGGGTCTGCTTGAGGTAATTAGGAAATTTAGCTGGGTGATTTTTTTCCTTTAAGTGGTTATAATTGATATTTTTATCATCTCTGCCAGGTGTAAGCCTGGAGGGGGTCATGTGTTTGGTCGTGTGTGCGTGTGTGAGTGTGTGGATCTGTCTGTCAGCAGCTAATCTCGAATACTATCAGACCAATCAGTCTGATGATTTGTGTGCAGGTGTTTGACTGTATGCTCAAGGACCTCTCGTGCTTGCGCTGATTCACAATTGTTGGAAAACCTTATTGACAGCTTTATACCATCAATGGATGCTGACTCCTTACTTCTATTAACTGGCTGGTAGGGGCCGCAAGATATTTCCAGATATTGCCTCTACTAAACACAACAAGCCTTACTGAGCGTTCAGGGCCACATTTTGGCCTTTGTCGTCATTCAGAAACTGGCATCCACAGAAAACATTGGTTTTATTTTCAACCGGTGCATCTGCAGATTAATTCCATACCCAATATGTTATGATCCACTAAGGTTAGTCACAATACGAGATGTATTAGAACCCATTTCTGATATCGTCACCGCCATACTGACTGTAAGGGTGGCGGTAGGGACAATTCATGCAGTCGCAGCTGCTCTACGTGTATCGTCTAGAGTGGCTGCAGAGCTTTACAGTGAGTTTCAGCTCATTGTTCAACCGTCCAACAGCAATTCTACTGCTCTGATCCACACTCACTGTCTCATAACGTAGTTTTCTTCCACAGTAGGCAGCTGCGACGCCAATAGCAACTAGCAGGTGAACCTAGAACATTTAGCAGCTACAGAGCCAGATATTTCCTTCAGGAGTTGGTGGAGACCAAAAAAACGAGAGTGAATAACTGACTTACATAGGTCAGGCGGACAGACACATGACTTCAAATAAATGCTAATGTGGCATGCATTTACATCTTCCATTAACATGCATTTTTCTCTGTCCAGATAGGCTTTCCAAGTGCGAATTTATTTCAGATTTAATGAGGGTAATACAGTCAGCTCAGAGCCAGCCCAGAAAGAAAAGCTGAACATATAATAAAGTTTATATAGTTAATTCATTATGCATACCAGGAGCTTACTAACCCATAAACAAAATATAAGACAAATAATACAGAGAATTTGTTTTAAAAGTTGATTCCATTCTCCATTTTCTTCTTTGTTTAAAAGGCAAAACAGTCTGTAGAGTTTGAGAAAAAAAGTCCAACATGTGTGTTCTGACACGATTCAAACCTGACTCTGTGTAGGTCTAGTTAATGCCTTAGTTTACGCCTTATGCAATGTAGGAGGCGGCATGGCTCTGAAACAAACTGTGCTTTTATATAATTGAGGTTATGCCATGTTTTGGCTGAGATTGTCCCAAAAAGATTTAATAAATACAATCCCCTGCAAACCTGAAATAAATATATCCCACAGTAGATGCCAGATACGGACATTAGAGAGATGCATTACACGAGGGAAGGTTTTAACAATTTAGAAGGCTTTTTGACACACAGCCACGAACACACACACATACACTACACAATGGTTTTGCATTAGGCTGTGTTATACTGCATTATGGCTTTGTGTCTGAGTATGTGTGTGTCTGAGTATGAGTGTGTGTGCATGTGTGTGTGTAGGTCCATTTGTTGGAGCAGAGGAATAGTGTGGGAGGTCAGAAAGAGTAGGAGTCACACAGAGACAAGTTCAGAGATGAGCTTTTGTTTGAGCAGCAGGGATGACTTCAGAGCACCTGTGCTGTTCCCTCACCCAGCTTTAAACCAGGCGCCTCCAGAAATGCTGGCACCTTTGATTAAACAGTGCGAGTCAAACTGAGCCGAATCTTTTTAAAATGAAGAAATTAACCTTGTTCGATGCCATTAAAATTGAGATTATTCTCACAAAATAAGCAAAAAATCAAACTCTCTAGAAAGAATACAATTTTTTACTGTGTATAAACACCAGTAGAAAGACAACAGACACAGTTAGCGCTAGCGCCTCACACTCACGAAAAGCACGACTGAACCGTCGTCATTAAGCTTTGATACTGCAGGTTAATGAAAGGTAATTACAAATTATCAGTGGATATCACTGACAGCTGAGAATTTTGACAAATTGAGGTTGTTACTGTGGAGAACGTGTCACAAATGGATGTAGAGAGGTCTGAAAAAAGGGTCTGAAAAGAGAATAAACCCAATGATAAAAGGAAAGCAAAGACCAAAGATGTGATCATCCTGATGAGGAGTTCATTTGATGCAAAAAGTGATTTCTTTTTGATCCTTGTTGGATCAAAGGCTGAGAAAAGTAATGGAGAGGGACATGTATGAAAGTATTAATGAATAAATTATGCACCTATGGCCAGGGGTTACTGATTATTTTGGGAATAAAGAGTCATTCATCATCCCATTTCTGAACATGTTTTTTTTTTTTTTTTTTCAGTGTGTTGATGTGCACGAAAGATACAAAAAGACCTGGAAGATTTTGTGTTTCTTTAAAGAATAAGAATTCAGAAGTCTTTATTAGATATTCAGAGTCAGAACCAACACACAAAAAAAAAGAAAATAAATGCCCAGCCCTTCATGCAGACCCATAGTCTCTCATATTAGACCAAAATGGAGCATTAGTAATGGCTTCAGTGTGTCACGAGCTCCAGATTGTCTATATTTTCCAATTTTGTATCAGTTGCACCACAGTCCACATCTGTTGCAGCAGTCTGAGTGTCTGGCCTGCAGCAAAAATTAGTGCTGCGATGACATGTGGTGCATGTAATTCATTTGGAACTTGTGTTTTTTTAAAAAAAGCTCAATTTTAGATTTTGGGACTCGCACCAACTGTGTGCCTTTGCTGGCAATGTTTTCCCGACTTAGCCCACTGCCTAATGACAAACAGTGGGTGTTCTAATATAATGTTTGTGTCTGTTTAAAAAGCTAATATGTAGGATAGAGGCTAATTTCATGTTTGTTGGTATATGTTGCAAAGCGCTGTCTTTGTTTTACACTAGATATCTCAGGGCTTTTGTGTGATCAGCTGTCATTTTTTGCACTTCTTGGTAACTGCATGTTCAAATATCTTGCAAACAATTAAAGAGGGACCTATTGTGCTCAGTTTCAGGGTCATTTTTGTATTTTGGGATTCTACTAGAACACGTTAACATGCTTTAATGGTCAAAAACACTTTATTTTCCTCATACTGTCTGTGCTCAATCACCTGTATTCACCCTCTGTCTGAACTGCTCCATATTAGCGCCTGTCTCTTTATGACCCCCTCATGAAAAAGCCATCTGCTCTGACTGGTCAGAGTTTTGAGGTCATCCATATTTTGGAGTCTCAGCATCGTCACTGCAGCTGGGGAATGAATTTAACATAAAACAGCAGCAATTTAAACCATGAAAAACCAATAAAATCTTCTAAACACAACCGAACTGGACATGTTCCAGAAAAGATGTGATCCAAAATGAAGAAGACATTAACAACAACAGCAACCAAGCTCACATGTTTCCCTGACATTAGCATGTAGCTTCATTTGGCAGTGTACGCTACGTAATGTAAAAACCTGCAGTCGCATGCCAGGAGCAGGTGACCATTTAAAGAAATCTGCCACACTATGACATCATACTGTTAGAAACAGTATTCAAAACATTTTTTAAGCCCATGGGTTTATGCTCACAAGGATTAGTCTCCACCAAAGTGTTTTTTCCCAGCTGAAAACGCCAGGCGTTCCTCTGGAAACGCCCAGCTGGAGGCATTTCAGAGCACTCTGGAGTTGCAGCGTTTTTTCAGCTGAGACGCTTTGGTTGCATCTGGTTGCCGTGATACAGAATATCCGCGGTAAACATGTCTGCACAAGGTACAGTACTTGATCTTAAAGAGGGTAAGGCCGAAGCATGCAGGGAGAGATGACGGCCTTTCCGATCTGTGTGGGTTCATTAGAGGAAACATATATAAATATATATAGACACAGTATATCGACATATTTCTCCTCCATTGTTGTTGTTTTTCAGCAACTGTACATGTAAGATGTGACAGTTTGTCTTTGTGGTATTTGTCCCTCCTTCACTGTGAATGGACAGTTGAAGTGTCAGTGGCGAGCGCAGACAAAAAGCAGCACTCGGCTCAGCGTCTCATCACGCTGCTGGTGTTTGTAGTGCAGTGTAAATTTGCGAATTCCTGTTGCAAAGAGTTTAAAAAATACGCTGGCCCTACAAAAAAACAGCTTTGGTGGACACTGCTTCTTACTTGTACAAATGTTTACCTCATTACGTGAAACTTTGGCCATGTTTAATATGAACATCCTTCATTGTAACACTATATATAGGACACAAAATATCATTGGCAAAGGTATAATAGGTCACCTTTTAACCACTAAAGAAAAGAAAACTAAAAATATAAATCCCAAAAAATCAAAGTTTAGAATAAATACGACAGCAACTACGTATAATAAAATGACTGTTTTTCATATCTACAACCTGCTGAAGAACCAAAACTGCCAAATCTGGACCATTAACTAGAAGTGGAACCAAATACCAAGTCATCACCGACCCACCATGGCAACAAAAAGTGAAAAGCAAACACTGCCTCACTATCCGAAAGAATCTGAGAACGAAATAAACATGTACACAAGCCAATTATTGTGCTGTGTTTGGAGAGTGCTACGCCCCCTGCAAAGATGTCAAGATGGTGCTCGATTTTGAGAGCGACTGGCAGGAATATATGTTTGACCTGACGTATTGAATTCCAATAGATCTCTCAGGTATGCAGGGATCGTGCTTGACGCTGCGCTCGAATAAGCTTTGATAATTACCCTATAGCCTTTTCTGGAGTGTGCTCATTGTCTCTTTATAATGAGGAACAGAGGTAAACACAGCGAAAAACAGAGCGGCTGCAGACTAACTGACTGACTGACTGATGGACTGGCTGACGGACTGACTGACAGACTGACAAACTGACAGCAGATGCATCGGTTTTAGTTCACTCACTTCACTCAGCAACAACACCTTTCACGCTGAAGTTTTTCTTTCTTTCTTTTCAGAAAGTTCAGCTCCTGTGGAATCTTTTTTTTTTCTTCCCGAAATAATAATGAAATGGAGAGTGACAGGAAATAACAGAGAGAGAGAGATGAAGTGTTGGTGGGTGAGAGGTAACAAAGCCTGTCAGCTGGATTCAAACCTTCAGCACCGTGCCTTAGCCTGCCACCAGGAGGCCACACGTACTTCACATCTTATTGGATTTAAAATGACTTGTTTCGTCTGTCATCACGAGCACCCACACACACATGCACACACGCGTACACACAAAGGACTCCAGGGATTCTGCTCCAAAGGCATAAGTGCCAAGTTCAACCTACCGAGAGTTATTGTGACCTATCTAAGAGTGCCTTCTGGTGGACTGCTGTTTGTGTGTGTGTGTGTGTGTGTGTGTGTGTGTGTGTGTGTGTGTGTGTGTGTGTGTTTTGTGTGTGAGTGTGTGTGTGGTATTAGTGTGTGTGTGAGGGTGTCCGGCCTGTAAATTGCCTGTCTGAAGATACTTCCTGTGCATACCTCATTCTGAGCGAGACACAGAGTGAGAGAAAGAGAGGGAGAGCGTAAATGCTTTGAGTCGGAAAAACCCTCAATCATATTTAATGGGATTATTTATCCACATACTGTCATGAGACGATGTGTATGCATACTGAGCCATGTGTGGAAATGTGTGTTTTGCCGAGAGATGGGGTATATCATAGCATCTCCTGGCACATAATATTCCAAGCAGATGGGTGTGTGTGGGGTTTTTTTTTTGTGTGCAGATAAATTTAATGTATTCCTCCTGGACTGATAGCAAACCCCGATATCACAGGCCGATATTAAAGCTGTTTATGTTTCATTCAGGCTCTGGCCAGGTCACATGGTGCGCTGCTGATGTGATGGAGGCTACTTTTCAACGCAGCTCCTGAATATGTTTTTATGAATATTATTTCTTTATCGCAGATGGCTAAGCAGAGAGATCGCTCCAGCAGGGTGTGGGAGGATTTTACTCACAGCTTCAGGGGCGTCAGTCTGTAAAACCTGCAGTGAAACCTGCATCACCCTGCCTTAAGGAGCTGCCAACCCACCTAAAAGCTTTCATCTGTGAGGGCTCCACTGGCTTTTCAGTGTCCCATGGTCTAATTACCGTTGCAGAAGGCTTTTTCAGTCTTGCCAAGATTAACACACCGGGAGAAACAGTGAATCATTTTGAATCTGAGTTTCTGCTCACCATTAAAATGGTCACATTTTAATTGAAAGATCGGGATTTTTGGTCACTTGGAAAATATGGCTACTCATTATTAAACCTGCATGTTTGTGTAACCCTTATTTGAGGTGAGGCGAGTGTGTGAAGGAGCTGGCTCGCGGCGCTGTGAATATATTGTCAGCACCCAAGGCCGCAGTCCTCAGAGAGCCCCCAGAGAGATAATACAGTTTATTTACTGCTTATGCATAAAAATCTCCGTGCTGTCTCTGTAGCCCACAGTGTGAGGTCTGACTGTTTTAATTATTAGCTGCTGTGTTTAAAATGAAGCCGCCAGCATTTTCATTATTCGCACCAATGCAAAACACCTTCACTCTGGGTGTCGTGCGTGTTACTCGGTGTGTGTGTGTGTGTGTGTGTGTGTGTCCACCCATGTCTGCCTCTTCCGCCCTCGTTTTTATTATTTTCTCATGACTACCTCATTCTCACTGCTGTCCTCCCATTTCACCTCCTCTCCTCCACTCTGTAGTCTATCCCCAGCCCACCTCCTCCTCCTCCTCCTCCTTCTTCTCCTCCTCTGCTCTCTTTCCCTCTCTCCAGCAGCGCTCTCTCTCAAAGTCTCGTTTACTCCCTCCTCTGCTGCTCATTCCCTCTTTGGAAACCAGCTTCCTCCAGGGCAAAAACTCTACAGCTCACTTTATCTCCCTGTCCGCCTCCATCCATGCTCCCTTCCTTCCATCTCTCTTCTTTATCCTCCCTCTTTCACTCCTTTTCACTCTTTTTTTCATCTTCTCTCTCCCTCTTGACAATAGGTTCCAGGACCCATCTATTGAAAATTCCCATTTGCACTGCTTGCCTCTCAGTGGCTTGCTCTCATCTTATCACCGTTGGAGTTTTGTCCTGACTTTACTGTTCAGGAAAAGGAGAGGTAGAGACGTGGAGGGAAAGAAAGAAAACAAAGCAAGGAACATTGCCACCACGACACACATACACACACAGATGGACATAGCGGGAAAGATTTAATATAAAAATGTTATCTTCAGTTCCCTCCAGTACACCAGAAGTGAACTGAAATGAACTGAATGTAAAAGGTGATGAGAACAGATAGTGATAGAAAATGTCCTCGATAAGAAAATTAGATTCTTAGAGTTGATAAGATACATTGCTTGACAACGCACTAATTATCTTATCTCAACACAGAATCACCTTTTGATGTATCAGAAGTATGATCGTTAAAAGGGAGAAGCGAGTGTTCCCTCAAGTTGATGTGATGATACTTTGTCTACTGGAAGTGAACGAGACGGTTCAAAATTGTACCAGGTTAGCGTCACTTAAAGTCACAAAACACGTTTACTGTTGATGTATGCTATCAGTTAAGTTTAAAATTGTTCCAATAAAGACAGGAAGTAACACAGAAATCACCTGAGGCATCACCATATAATAGACGCTTGCACTCCCATCATTAATTAGACGGCTCGTCGAGAATGAGTGTCGAAAGGCATCATCGAAAATGAGGGATTGTATCTGATGAACGTAACCGTAGCATTTCCACTAACAGGGCTGATTATTTTATTTTAAATAGACTTTCTGTTTGCAGTTCACACAATTCTTGGTCAGACAGGACTTGCATCAAGGAAAAACTTCACAGATGTTCTTCTCTCTAATCTCAAACACGCACACACGACGAGATCTGAAGATAATGGCACTTCACACACTACAGGATCTTATTAAGATTTTTGTGCCGGAGGAACTGTGCCATTAACGTGATCTCTCTCAGGCGATCTCATGGAGAAGCAGATGTAAACAACACAGAGACTGATGCGGTGTGACAACTTGCTGAAATGTTAATAATACTTTGCAGTGGGAAAAAAAAAAGCAGAAGGCTAAACGAGTTTGAATGAGAAAATGGTCAACATAGGTTGTTTACTCTTCGACAACTGGAGGTGAGATTTTAACTGTCGGTTTTAATATCTGTCAACTTTTGTATGCTAGCTAGCGTTAGCCTTGAGGACTTGAATGCTGATGATATTTAATTAATCATAAGTGTAATAATCCATTTAAAACCTAAATATCAAACATGTTTGAGATTACTGAGGCAAACTCGGCTCACATTACAGGAGTTTTGGGAAGATTTATCTCCAGCTCCTCCTCACAGCAAGGTCTGGGATCTTGGTCTGTACAGATGTTCAGCCTAGGATATCTGGTGATGTGAGACGTTCACAGATCCAGTCTAAAATCTCCTCACAGACTCATCAAGGTCGCCCCGATAATTTCAAACATGCTTGATATTTAGGATTCAAAATCTGGGTGATTATGTCAGTACAGAGCAGCTGACTGTACTGCCAAGCGACGGCAACATTCAAGCCCTCGCGGCCAAAGTTAGCTAGCTTACAACTGTTGAAGGATATGAAAACTGACAGTTAAAAATCTCACCTCCAGTTCTCGCCGAAGAATAGACAACCTGTGCTGACCATTTTCTCATCCAGACTGTGTTTTCACCTTTTGATTTTTGTCTTCTCTCACTGCAAAGTTGCCGTGCAGGGTTTACATCTGCTTCTCCATGAGATCACATAAGGTGATGCATTCATGGTGCTCCTGGCACATTAATCTTAATAATAGCCTGTAGTGTGTGATGAGCCATTGATTTCAAATCTTGCGGTGTGTGCATGTTTTGTGATTAGAGAGAGGAACATCTGTGAAGTTCCTCTTTATATGCGTGATGCAACCTGATTTAAAAATCTGTTAGGATTTTAAAACTCGCGCAGTTTAAGACTGGATCTGTAAACCTCTCACATTACCAGATAACCAGGGATAAATATTGATAAAGACCAACGTCCCAGACCAGATTTCTCCTCCGATTGTCAGAGGAGTGAATCGGTGATAAATCAGCCTGAGCCCAGTTTAAAGTTCTGAATCTCCGACAAGGAAATCTTTGGGTATTCTTAAGCTTAACAGAAATACTAATTTAATTCAGAAGAACAAAGACAGAAAAAAAATACACTAATAATCAAATACTTTTTTTGCCATTTTGCTCAGCTCTGAAGAAAAGCAATAACGAGAGAGGGAGTACAAAGAGAAAATCCAACATGGACAAAGACAGCACATAAAACACAGATGCCAATAAAATAAGAATGAAAAAGACAGCTAAAAGAAGAGCCAACAAATACAGGAAAATACAACAAAAGGCTGGCAGAACTGAAAACTCAATCCAAATGTAAAAAGAAGAATAGCAAACATGAAGAGGTGTTGAGGGAGGATGAATGTCAGGGGGGGACGACATGCAGAACGTCTTCTAAATAATCTACAGCTGCCACTTAACACCTCCCAGCAGCCAGAAGCAGTCGTTCTCCTGTATAAGCAAATTCAGAGATAATTGACCTCAACACTATTCTGAGTGAGAGGAGTGAGATGGAGGGAAGCAGAGAGAGAGACAGAAGCAGAGACTGTGCCATGGTGTGAACTGCCATAGAGAGTAAGTGGGAGGTAGTGTTGTCACAGTGCATAATGGTGTTGCTATCATTATCACTGGCTAGAAGAACAAAGAACAGGGA
This sequence comes from Epinephelus fuscoguttatus, assembly GCF_011397635.1. NCBI lineage: Eukaryota > Metazoa > Chordata > Actinopteri > Perciformes > Serranidae > Epinephelus > Epinephelus fuscoguttatus. The sequence goes on along the minus strand of NC_064760.1, from coordinate 20,249,778 downwards.
GCTGGTGTGTGTGTTAGTGTGAAGGAGAGAAAGTCAGAGTAAGTTCACGGGTCAAAAGAGCAACAAAGTGTGTGTTCGTGTGTGTGTATGTGTGTGAGGCTGTGAGGGTGTTTATTTCTGCAAGTGTAGCAAAGATGTGGAGAACACTGCATATGTGTTTGAGAGAGAGGTTTCCATTTTAAGGGAACAGCTGCTGGTGGAGGCTGGTGGTGCTGGAGCTGCTCAGGCCCAGATCTGCCTCATGAACTGATAATACAAAAACGTTATTGACTCTGTTCAACACATTTGTCTTGACATTTATCAGCACTGTGACATTTTTGTCCCTCTCCATGTGTACAACCACCACAACAACAAAAATAACTGGTAGAGCACTGCCTCACGTTCCTGCAGTTGTACAGTGCTTAGCTTTAAATGGCAAAAAAAGGGAAAGGACATTTCACTGTGGATTACATTTTACAGTACCACAGTAAAACCTAGAAAAAACACAGTTTTGTCACATCAAATGGATCAAATATGGGATAAAAGCGATAAGAACATTAGTACATCAGCTACTTTACCGCTGTGTTAAAGGAGTGCACTTTCATCTCTCTAAATATATTTGTACCATTTCTGCAGTCAGGGCCGGAATATCGCTCAACTTACTAGAGGGCTGTTGTCGGGCCTGCTGGGCATGTTTTTTTTATATATAATTTTCTGCTCCATATCTGAATGATGTACCAAGCACATCAGTTTAGCTGTGTGAGCGTCCACGTTTCATCCAATCAGATTATCAGGGACAGCCGCCATTGCGTTGCATACAGCCATTCATGGACTTTCAGAACTATCTGCAGAGGAAGCACTTGCGAGGCTGCGGCACAGAGAGCATGAAGTTAGACAGTGCAGCGTGTGAACAGTTCAGGCTATTTGTCGCTGAAAATGCTACAACTCCTCAAGACCCGAGCCAACTTCCCGTGTCCTGCTTGTCACCCGCTGATTAAAGTGAAGCCGGTTAGCCCTGAAGTTAACGAGCGAAGTTAGCCTCCCACTGGACCCTGACCAGCCTCACTTAAGGTGGAATGTTAAGGTGGACCAGCTTTTCTCATTATAGTGACAAGCTCAGCTGCTCCTAAACAGAAAATGCAGAAATGTTTGGCTCTGTTGAGTTAGAGAGATAATTATTGATCCTAACTTAAAATGTATTTCACTGTTATTAGTGCTGTAACTGTGTAGTTGGGTTATGTTTTATCATTTATTTAAATTAGTTCATAGTTTGTTGTATGTATCCATATTTTATAAAAGATCAGAGTCTTGGCAATTGAACCTTTCAATGGGCCAACCTCTTTGTAATTTAATTTTTTCCTCAATAGCAAACATGATGGATGTCAGAGGAAAGATCGGACAGAGTTGATGTCTCATGGAGTTGACAAAAATTTATATATTTATTAATTTAAATGCGGCCATATGAGGAGCCATTACTGTATATTTTTCAAAGTTACTAAAAGTTCTCTTAATGCTAATCAAAATACTGATTTTTAAAGCATGACTCTTTTTTAGTTTTGATTTAGTGACTACGGACTTGACCTGTTTTAGTTGAGATACACCCAATAGCAATAATATTTCAAGACTTTATTAAAAAAGGTAGAAAGCTTATCAGTACTCGAGCAGCATTCCCACCTTTTTGGAGACCAGGAAGTGAGAAAGGAGTCTTGATAAAGCTAACCCCATTTATGCCTGATTAAATTATGTTTATGAAGAAATCTGACAGAGTTATCAAAACTGTGGGACGCATCTTTAAAGGGCCAATATTTTCACAAAAAATATATATTTTAAAACAAAGATGATTATAGCATTACATTTTTACACTGATGTTGTCAGTACATACTGTTACTTTTGGATTTTGAAGGCTTTTAACACATTTTTAAATTGTTTTAAATTCTAAATTTCTGTCTGGGACAAGGCTGTTTTCTGGCATGGGACAAGTTTAGAGGTTAAAAAAATGAAAGCAGATCAAAATTATTTATAAATCATATTTATGTAAAGTATATAAATCCCTCAAAAATAATGTTTCACCCCAGAAACAGAATTAGTGTCTTGATATGTTATGTTTTTTGTTGTTGTTTGTTTTTATAAGACAAGATTTATCCCAGTTGTTAATAATTGGATGGTGTACTTAAACTGTTAAGAGTCAATATGTTGTTCTATTTCACCTTCAAATATGCCTTTGCAATAAAAAAGCCATTCTTTAATGTCGCCAAACGTCATTTTGTGCTTTAAGTTCAGGCACCTTTTTAGCACTGGTATCGGATCACACCCAAACGATATCCAACCTTACTCAGTTAGGAGCAGAAATAGGTAGAAATCATCACAACCTCTGTGGTTCAAAGGATAAAGATGACAATATTTTTGTTGTCAACACGTAAGAGCCACATTCCTGTGTGTTGCACACCTTGACATATTCATTTTACAGGCACTTACGTCTACAATGATTGAAAAAGTGCATTCAGCCTCGGTGGGAACACGAGCTAGATGTCGTCAAAAATTTTATGAGCTACATTGTTGTCAAAAAAATTACTAATAACCAAAAATAAGCCACTCTCTTTATCATTACAATGAACATAAACACTGGTTTATTTTGAGTCAGTGGCACCACTTACACCGTCCTGCTGCTGCTCTAGTACACCAAATCTGTATTAATCCACGTCTGAGAATAGTCCCAAACAAATGCACTACTCATGCCCGTTTGATCGATGTTTGCTAAAAACTACGGCAGGCTTTTTTAGGAAGTAATCAAAAACAAATAGGCTTGGAGCTGAGAGTCACAGAGAGGTTAGAGAGGTCACAAAGTATTGGCGAGATGGAGTAACACATTGTTGGTTTTGGTCTTTTCTTAAAAACAGGAAAAATATAGAAAGACACCAGCTTTGTCGTTTTTATCGTTTGCCCAGTGCAGCTAATTGATGAGGAGTCCGAGTAGAAATTAGCGGCAAAAATAAAGCCAACACACACCAGGGGGGTGTTACAGCCGAGTGCCTCCCTTCAGATCTCTGCTGATTATCCCTGTCTGTTGCATCCTTCATCTCTCTCCGTCGCTGCCCCTCCCTCTCATGCTAAATGGAAGCTGTGTATTGCCGTGTTAGAAAGCCAGTCACATCCCTCTCACTCTTCTTTTTAGCCCCTCTCCGAGTCTCTCCCTCTCTCTTTTTCATTTCCCACCTCTACCTTTCTCTCTGTCTATCCTTGACACTCTTTCCCTCTCCCTCTCTTTTCCCTCTCCCGCTCTGCTCCCTCCAGCCTTCGCTCTGTCCACGCCGACACCCTCGACTGAGTCTGCCAGAGTCACGGCCTTCACAGCCTGACAAGAATTCAGTGCCTGCTTCTGTGTGTGTATGTGTGTGTGCGCAAGTGTGTGTGTGTGTGTGTGTGTGTGTGTGTGTGTGTGTGTGTGTGTGTCTATCTGTGTCTTCAAGCATAGATGAAATATGAGCTGTTAAATATGAATGCGAGGGTTATGTTCCGATGCCGTGTAGTCACGTCACTCATGCATGGAGGAGTAGTAGAAAAAAAAAGTCCATGGACATATACACACACATATGGCGATCAGTGTGTATGACAAGTAACTGCAGAGCTTCTGTGGTATTATTCTGCATCACATTTGCTATCCATTTGTCTGTGATACTTGCCACACACACACACACACACACACACAAACACACACATAGAGGCAGGCCCTGGATTCAGGCTTCACTGACTTTAAACCTTGCTCAGGCTGACAGTAATTTCTGCCTCCAAATTACATTCCAATGGCTTCATAAATCTGCTGCCTCCTCCTCCGCCTCTTTCTCTTTCCCCCCCGTCTTCCTGCCTCTGCTTCTCTATCTCCCCCTCTTCTCTGCTGTCCCCCCGTCTCCTTCCTCTCTCCCTTTACTCCAGCCTCACTTCATTTTTCCTGTATAAACCTCCACCCTCCTCCTTCCCACTCCGCCTCTATATCACCATCTCTCTTTCTCCCTTCCTCTCCTTCTCCTTCCACCCCTATCACTTGTTTTCTCGTTTCCCCCACACTCCTTCTCTCTGGCACTCGCTCAGTAAATGAGAAACAGGGAGGCAGAGATGGGGAGGTTACGTGTGCGGGGTAGTTAAACAGTCACACACACACACATAAATCCATACAGATACATACACACACACGTTCATGAACACACACACGCGCGCTCACAGATGTGCTCACAAACACAAAGAAATGTGTAAATACACGAGCACACATCCACAGTCAAACATCATAAACAACACATTACACTTTGATTGAAAGACAAGCATTTGTGCTGCCATATATTTGCCCTGCCTCGAAATTGACTTGCGGACGTGCGTCTGCACACACGCACCCACATTTGCATGTATAAGCGCGTGCACGCACATGGCCTTTTTAATGAGAGTGTTCATTTTACAGATAGTGCCTCTAGGTGAAATAATTGCCAATGTTGGGCCCTGATGGCTGGTCCAAGTGTTCTCAGGCCAGTTGTCTTTATGGGCCATGGCGGGCCACGAACACACCCCTCATCTCCCTGACTGCCGCTTTAACTGCTGCTCTGCTGCAGCCGACACACACACACACACGATGGAGACATGGGCATAATATGCATAAGCACACAATGTAGACACCGGCTTACGCATTAACACTAAACACACACGTACACACGCGCCGAGGCAGAGGCCAGCAGAGAACAATAGGGCCGTCTGACAATGGGGCTCAGAGGAATTCTCTCCTCCATATTAATATTCAGCAGAGTGGATGTAGAGAGAGTGTGTGTCAGCAGGGACGCATGCTCATCAACCTCGCTAACACTGGGGTTAGGCAGCCACATGATTACAAAGTGCTCAGACTTTGGTCCCCAGCCCCGTAACTATTAATCCCTAGCTCCTACTCCCTCACTTCCTATCTCCTCGCTCCCTACAGTGCACAGAGCGAGCACGCTGCCAAGTATCACAGCTGTCACTTTTCTTTGCTTTCCATTTTCTGAATTATTCTGAACAGCCTGATGGAGCAAAGGGTGGATGGGAATGGAGATTTGATATTGTCAATTTCCCACTGCCACCCATTGCAGTGTTTCAAATTTGCGATAATGCATGTGAGGAGGTCATCTGGAGGAGAATTTGGGGAAACAAAAGATTAAATTTTTCCTGGTAATTTTTGATGAAACCAGCAAAGCACCCAAGTGTGCACTCTTTGTTTGTAGTCTCATCCGCTCCCGTACCCAATGTCAAAGACATATGTAGGTAAACACACCTGTATATGTCACCTCCTTCTGTAAAACATACAAGTTGACCTCCAACAATGCACATATAACTGCTCTGGTCATGTTTCTGTGCATATGTTACCTCCATCTGTAAATCTGTAAGAACATGAATCGCTCATAGCACATCTTTACACATCTGTACACTTTCCTCTAGCAGATGTTTTGTATGAAAAGTGCCCAACACATGTCAGAGCTGGAGCTTCCTGTAGCCTTGAGCTCATATGCGTCATCTTTATATGTTTCTTCTCGCACATTTCTCTATATTTGTTCTCGGTTTATTCGGCTTTTATTACCAGCCTTCTCCACTGCCCCACAAAGCAACGAAAAAGATCCTAATATCTGATCGTTAAAGCAAAAAGCAAAGAGGAAAACAAAACAGCGAGAGCGTTTGGACTGCACAGAAGCCACAGTGAAAGTCACATACTGCAGCATGCCTGTCGGCTACACGGTTGTCATTGACTGGCTCACAAGAGCAGAGTGATTTCTGTCCCCCTGAGGAATGAGACATTCCCTCTGCTCTCTGTTATGCAGGGGGGAAAAAAAAAAACAAGTACAACAGAAAAGACGCGCAGTGAAGAGTCACTCAGGAATGTTTTTGACCTCAACACTAAATGGGTCACCTGCCCAAAGTGTGGGAACTGCTCTCTTTAACTCTTTATTACTGCTTCTGAAAAAGGAGAAGTAAAATAAAGAAATAACATGCAGAAAGAAAAAACAAGTGTTTTACAGTTTGAACTATTCACAGGAAAACCAGACTTTACACTTTATTACTGAACATCTCTATGATGATTCGTATTTGCTCCTTTTCTGCATCCGCTTACTGTTTTACATTGCTGTAGATCATTTGCCAGCGTTACTAAATTACATTTTGTCTTGATGTCCTTATATTGCCAGAGAGCAGTTACTCATTTGACTGTGGCTTTACTCTGGAAGGATACAGGACATTAATAAAAGAAATTTAAAACATCCCGGAAGAAAGTAAATGGACTGTGACCTGAGCACCTGTTGGCTGAAACACCTGACAGTTTATTACGGACAAATACAAGAAATACATTCTGACAATCTGCACTATTTTTTGAGAAAAGACACTCAATTATGTCTGTGCAAGGGCTGCAACTCATTAGTATTTCCACCACTGATTAATTAATCGTATTCTATTAAATAATCTAATGAAAACATTGAAAAATGGCCACCGCAGTTTTGTAAATTTAACATTTAAATTGCTTGTTTTGTCCAAAACACAACAGTATTCAAAATGATATCACAGAAAACCAAGCAGCTATTAATATTCTAGAAGCTGGAACCAGTTAATATTTGACATTCTGGTTAAAAACAGTGACTCAAAGTGCTAAATGAGTATCAGTTCTCATTTTACTAATTGATTTACCAACCCCACATTTCAGATCTAGTATATTCTAAGCTTTTGTTCTTATTCTAAATAAACATTCAGACCAGCACAGTTGTCATTTTCACAGCCAGCACCCATGTTGAGTAAGTAGCAAATGTACTCGCACCCATCTGCGCATCCATGAGCGTGTAGGTCTTAAAATGAGGTGTGGTCAGGCTCACTGTTGGCATGTTGCTACTGTGAGGCAGCAGAGGCATTAGCACCAGAGACCAACAAAATCTGATCTAAATCCAATAGCACATTATTTTTTTTTATTTAAAGGGCGATTTATTCAGAGTAAGATGCGCCTAAAGGCAAGTTCACACAACGTGCATACATTCTGCTTGTTACACACCCACTAGGGTTGAAGGTGGGTGAAATAACACATCATTAATGAGGAAAATATTAATTACATTCTCTTCAATGTGAGAATAGCAGAGAGCAGAGCTGCCGTCTGACCCCACACTATACAAGAGGCACTGTGCGTTTAAGCACAAGGAGCAGCGTAACTTTATTAATTATTTCAGAAGCTGAACGTTTATTTCTGTTTCCTCTGTTAAGTTTATAACTACAGTTTTTAGTTTTGCTGCTGAAATGTCGCGTGATATTTGCTGCAGTGACATAACCGCTCTTACTCATAGACTGTAAAATAATGGGCCTAGCTACTGTGACATCACCCATTGGTTTTGAAGCCTCAAGTTTAGCATTTTGGCCATCAGTGTTTTGTTTTGGTGCCAGAAGTGACTGTATTAGGGTGAAAAGCTGGTGCTGTGGAGGAGCATGGAGTGGATCTGGACACTATCAACAGACAGCCTGTCACTCAAAGCGTCCTGCCTTTATTATGCTTAAATTTAAGGTTTAATAAACAGGTGAGTTATATAAAAATACATCCTCCATACAGTTGTCATAAAGGGGGAAATTAGTATTAGAGACCAAAACTGTCCGTATTTGGCACCAGGCTGTTTTTTCTTTTGTAAAGTTGGGCATTTTAACATGGGGAGGTCTGTGGGGATTGACAGGCTTCTGAAGCCAGCCTCAAGTGTCCATTCAAGGAACTGGCACTTACATTTTGGCTTCATGTTTCAGCCCTAGAGGATGCTGCTTCCTTTTACTGCAGAAAACTGCTCGCTTGCCCAGTTTACCAAATCTGTCATGTATATAGCAATGCACCAGGCACAGGTGCACCTGGCTTTAAAAGGTAATGATGAGATGACACTCGACACTCGTCACTTAGTTGAATTCATATCATGCCCAAAACCCACCTATGATTAACGAAGGAAATAAATACAACTCTTTTGCCCCTTGCGCCGTACTTTGCAGCAACATTATGCACCGTTAAACTTGCAAAACGAGCTGGACAAACACTAAATGCACCTGCATCGTGCACTTAAGACCAAGCGCTATAGAGCGTTTAAATAGGGTCCAGTTAATCAACATCTTCACTTTTCAACTGTATAGCTTGTTATTCAAGACAAAATGGAACTTTGTATTGCACAGTTGTTGACCTCACATTGACCTACCTTTACCGCCCAGATTAGAAGTCAAGAGTTTTCTATGCTGTCTGAGTTTGAAAGTGAAAGAGGTTGCCACTGCTAGGACACTCGGCTATGTCAGTTTTTATAGATTCCTAATGAGCATGCCCTTAAAAAATCTGCACTTATTAACATCAAAGGCAGGGAAAGTATATGAAAGAGGAGATAAACTCAATGAGCACTCAAAGCTCCTTTGTGATCCAGTTAAATGCAGCTGGTTCCATGTCAAGGTGCATCTATTCACCTCTAACAGGTTTTATGTAATCTCTTTCTTGGAGGTTAACTGGTATATTCAGGTGTTGCATAAATGTTGTGTGGCGTTAATGTGGCAATTAATAAGGGACATATTTCATTTGAAAAGTGATTCTGTTGCTTCAACAATTTATTGAAACATTATGAAAAACAGAAGTCAGTGACTTTGTACACTTTCCTCTAACCTTCCTCAACACTCTGATGAATGTTGTTTTCAGATCCTCCTCTCTGCTAAATGACTCGCTCTTCTCTCTTAAATCCCTGCTCTGATCCATGCTCCCTAATGCTCCCCATTTCCTCCCTCTCCTCTTCCCCAACACACTCCCCGCAGCTAGGCTTCTGAAAATCCATCACAAAAAGTTTTAAGGACAGTTTCGACATTATACAGATAGAGCCTCACATATTGATGTCTAATGGGCAATGGCAGTGAGCTGTGGAAATGCTGCTGATGTTCAATATTCACATCTTGTCCGGCGCAGGCAGACATTTTGCCTGCGGTAGGCAAAGATTAGTGCAGAGTGTAAGGGTAGTTTTGGACCAGACACTGCCACCAATTAAGGGGACTTGTTTTAAAACGACAGTTACTGTCATTAAAGGTGACATCTGCTTTTAATACATGACTGATGACATCCAATTAAAAGTCTTCATTTGAATTATGGTTTGACTTCGGAGCTACTTAAAAGCTTTGCCCTCCAAAATACTAACATGAGAGGATTTAATTATTTTGAAGCATTAGACATCAATCAATGAATTACAAAAGGAATGGAATAAAGAGGGTATAGCATTTTATAACTCTCATACAGCACCAAACATAAAGCTGTGTATACATCCAGCCTGCCCTTGAACCGACCATTATCTCATTTCTCCTTAAATGCCAATCACAAAGTCGATGCATTTTGCAAACAATGTCTATTTAGCATTCTCTGCCGTCTCAAGCTGTTTTCATTACGCATGTTAGCCGCACTCTGCACATATAAATCAGTTTACTATGCCACAAACTGGATATCAGTCTAGGAGCTGTTTTATAAAAAGGACAATTTATCTCACCACACACTGCCCAACTTCATCCCACTCCGACCACATAACTACCCCACTAAACTGCACACCCAATTAAACACATTCCTTTCCATTTGTGGAACCAGTTAAAACACCAAATCTAAAATTGAAACACACACACAGTCACCCTGAGTTCAAGATGTATGGCGCACCATTAGGGATGATTCTAAATACCCTTCAAGGATACATACACGCGCAGACATGAGGCTGTTGACCAACTTCTTCACAGCTGCAGCATGTGTCCTTTGAAAATGAAAATGAGGACGGCTTTATTTGTCTCTATTTGCGTTTAAGCAAACTGCATGATAATTTCCCAGTTGGCTATGTAGTCTACTTACTCTGGGATGAAGTGAACGGGCGAATGTGAGCAGCGGAGCAGTTAATGGCCTTGATGAATCTGTCTCTGTACACTCAGTATGCCTGATGAAAACCTTATATTTCTAAAGCCAGTGTACACTTGGGGGTTTGATTCTGCACGCGAGATACAGGCACTTAACGCTTGGTGGTTAATGAAAGCTCAAAAGCTTTGTGTGAAGAAAAAAAAAACAGATATAAAACATGGAGTTACCTTAATGGGAGGTTTGTGTCCGTTGGGAGCTTAGTGTTGCGCATATGCAGGGTTGACCTTCAGGAAGTATTTTCACGAGGTACTTAATTTTAAAAGGTATAACCGTTCTGATGGGGATAATTATTTTGTCCGTAGCTTTTAGTATTCCATATTGTGCCAACGTTGAAATTCAAAAGTACATCTTGGCGTCACTTAAAGACAGCTGTTATAAAAAAAAAAAAGACAGGAAAGCATTTCATTTATGCAGTCCTGTAAAAGCACCTTAACTTTTATTTATTTTAGCCATAAAGACGGAAAATACACATAAGCCGCTGTGCCAATATTTGAATAATTTCCTAATAAAGTACACAAGTTGAAGTGTACAAGTTGCATGACAAATATGTGAGATAACTTAACTGTGCAGACTATTTCATGGCTTTCTGAGGGAGCTGTGGCTCAAAGAGTGGACTGACTGTGACTACTGTTGCACAGAAACATTCATAGCTGCGAGCATGTAGGCTCACTTGCTTTTTGTCAGCACATCTGACATAAAATACTCAGTTAATGACCACATCAAACCTCCACACGGGTATATAGCATGCATGCTGGTGTCTTTATTAAAGTGAATTAGTAATGACTCACCCTCATCCATGAATCATGCATCTATAACAGCCTGATTTTTACATATGATCCATAATGATGAAGATACATAAAAATCAAAATGCATTGCAAAAATAGCATATTGCCAATATTTTAGAGAGTTTTACAAATCATATTTTCCGGGGAGCTCATCAGGGGTGTAGTGCTGTTTGTTTAAGTACCAGAGAACACCTGTGTGAAGCTGTGGCTGGTTTCGAAGGTTATGTAACCACTGTTCCTGCAGTAGCCAGTTCACATACACCAGACAACTAAATGTAAAATGAAAGGATGTTTTGCTGCCTTACTTTTTTACAATCAATTCACTAGGCTGCTCAAAGGCTACCACCAGCAGCTACAAGCAACGTTAAAGGTGGAATATTTTCCACGTCCATGTCACTCAAAGCATGGACTTGACGTCGTGAATCAGTCAACACAACTTAAAAGTTAATATGACAACTTCACCCGTTCCATTTGTTTTTAATGGATACTGCTTTAGTGATGATTGGATCAAGCATTTAATGACATTTACATGAATTTAAACCGGATTATGCGAATTATGTGAATATTCTATTTCCTCACTTGGAGAAAAAAAGTAGCAGAGTGACGTTCTGGTGCGCTTCGGCAGGAATACACCCCTGGAGCTCATGTGTTATTAAGAGGAGCTGAGCACCCAGAGCTTCCCTTAAGTTCGCACCCTTATTTAGGCAATATTGTATTATATATTTCTTGCAACTGAATCCCTAAGATTTGGACTGACTTAATAATAAAAGGTAGTTAAAGAGCTTAAAACTGGCAGGCTCTTGTTATGCACTCATTTCTTTTGTGTTAAAAACAGCCCATTGTGCGTGGTTTAAGAAGGATTTTCCTCTTTCTAAATTTCAGATACCTTGTTACTCTAATTCATCTCTGAATGAGAAGTCTAATACTGTACTTGTCTGCTGTCTCCTCTCAGGGTGGTGCTCTCTAACACTCAGCCAGCTGTCCTGCTGAAGCAAACACCAGTGACGTCTACCTTGGGGGATACTAGATGGCGGTGCATTTCTGCTAACCTGTGGGGGAACTTTTCACACTGAGCAACGTGACTGGCCATCACAGCGCTGCTCAGAGCATACTACGTACAGTACACACGGCCAGCGTGCTTTGCTGCCTCTGAAGATCATCTGTGTGAACTGAAAAGGAAGTGATCAAAAATTTAACAGAGGAGAGTGAGGCAGAAAGTGAGAGGGAGGAAGAAAGAAACCTCTGGACTCTTACAGCCTGTATTTTGCACCAGGCCAACCTGTCCATCACAGCCTCAAACGTACTCATTACCATCACTGAACTGTGAAATCTATGTTGTAATAATTGTTATAATACAGCTAATAACCGTAAGGACTCTTTGCTGGATTTTTCTGAGCTGCGGAAATCCCACTTATTCTCTCCTTGTTGCTCATTAATTAAATCCACTACCTGGTTACTGAAAGCAAGCGTAGCACAGCACTGTACTATTTCTGCATGACCCAGTGCTTGCATGAGTATCCAGGATTGCTTTTGACTTCGAAGAAGAACCCTTGAGCCGTCAACCATCTTCTGACTGTCTGCCCAACTGTAGCGTTTGGGTGTGGAGCGGTGGTTTCAGAATTAGGCCTCTGGACACTCGTTGAAGATGACTTGAGTTGGCAGGCCTAAAAGCCCCTTACCCCAGAGAGAAAGAGAGCTTGGCAGTAGGACACACACACACAACACACAAATGTGGGTGCCGAGGCGGCTTTGAGCCATGCTGGTGTTGCTACTCGCGGAGCCCTGGAGTACAGGCTATCATCATCCCTATCATCATTCACCCAAGCTGAGGAAGATTCAACGGCCCCAAGGAGCGAGGCTACACTTGTGAACGATTCAAAGAAGACTGGGAAACTGCGCTAACACACAGAGATCCACAGATACATCCTCAATCACACACACAGACACACTAACACTCTTCTCTACAAATCCTTGATACAGGAAAAACAAAGCTGCGGCGGACGTGAAAGGCACAGAGACTGAGCAGGTTAGCAAGCCCTCCGCAATCACACCCTGGGTCGATCAGACCTTTTACACACACTCACACTTTCTTCCTGCATTCACCGCAATGAGGAACAGCACACTTATATCTTCCTTTCAGCTACATGATAGGAAAAAAACAAACACACGGGCTCTGTGCTCACACAAAGGCTTTTATTTCAGAACATGATTGAAATGTTAGGGGAGGGGGGGGCGCGTCGCAAAGGGAGAGGAAGGCGAATGCGGAGGCGAGAAAGCTGAGGCCTAGAGGGAGTGAGAAAGAGAAGGTGGGGAAAAATAAGAGGTGGGGGGTCTGCTGCATCTAAATGAAAAAGAGAAACTAAGTCGCCATGAGGGAGAGGGAGAGAGGAGGTCTGGGCTGGAGGACTGAACCAGAGCTGATTGATCCAATCTCGGTGTGTAGGAATCAACAGACGACTGGAGAGGAAACGCTAAAAGAGGATTAGAAAGAGAAAAAGAGACGGGGAGGAGCGGAGGAGGGCGACTGCACGGACACTTCTGTAAACAAACCTGAGAGTGGATATAATGAAAGATTATGAAGGGGAGGAGGTGGTGGTGGTGGGCTGATGGGAGAGAGAGACGGCGTGAAAGATAAAGATGTACAGAGGGGAGAGCACCATAAGGGAGAGTGACAGTTGGACAGAGTGAGACAGCGAGGCAGGGAGGAAGACAGAAAATCTAAGGATCATTAAGGACGTGTCGATAGGAAACCTTGGCATGTAGGCAAAAACACACGTACAGGTTTGTGCCAAGAGGATATTTATGAAAGGGAAGCGGGGATAGTGTGGCACCGAAGCATATGCTAGTTGATATTCATAGAGCATTCCCAATATGGTCTCAGCTCCTACCTTGACACTCCCTCTTGTGTGCATGTGTTTCTCCCCCTTACTTTATCTGTCTCTCAAATGCTGGGAATGCTTGGAAATCGGCAAGATTTAAGCTAAAAATACCATTAAGAAAAGAGAAAAATAAAGTCTGGGTCCATGCCAAACTGCGCGGCACACACAGTCTTTTTCACCCTTACATATCAAATGCTGTCTGTGTCGAGCAGAGACAGGAGCTGGTTGTTGTTGATGCAGATCTCTTTCACACACACACTTATAGAGGCACAAACAAGCATGAACAGGTACACAAATGCAGCTATTTTTTACACCTATCTTACAGCAAAAACAACACCGACCATTCTTCTTTTTGCAGCGAACTCAGCTAATACTGACTTGAGTCTTCACTGCCAGGAACTCATTTCCCCTCTCCTCCGCTGACTGACTGTCCAACTCTCCATCTGTCTCCTTGCCTCCTCCCTCCCTCCCTCCCTCCATCTCCTCTATTGTTGCCATCTCTTGTTTGCTTTGCATGGATTTTGACTGCAGCCAAGGGGCAATTTTGCATCTAGCACTGAGTTCACATACGAACACACACACACACACATGTACATGCATGCACAGAAGGGGAGGGGGTAAAAAAAACACTTGCCTTTAGAGGATTTGTTTATCAAATGTGCTGTCAAATCATGTCAGGCATTTCACGTCAGGGCACATTTTCCCGCCCCAGGCTACCCAAAAGAAAGGATTCAAACAAGAGTACACCACAATGTAATTTCCACAACTTTCACTACTGTATATTATTCATGTTCTATAAATAGTGTGCCGTGAATGTGAGTGCATGGAGATCATTTTTATCTGAATTGTAAATTTATGTTATTGATGTCGGTGTCAGGGATTCGCTAGGAGAAAAGTCATAAAACATCGACTGAGGAACGTATTAATGTTGCAGAAAAATGCTTCTCTGTAAAACATCTCGCTAAAACATTTCTGGGGATTTCAAGACCGCTTTCCTGAATAATTTATAGAAATTTCACGAACAATAACAACCAAGAGAAAATATGCATTATACATGTCAGCTTGTACCGAGACTCTGTTCTGTATGTGAATGCTTTGTGCTCGGTGTGTTTACTTATTTGTGTGTGCCTTTCTCTGTGTGTGTGTTTTGGTCATGACCTCAAACAGATGCCCTGTGTTTGTGAATATACAGTCAGAAACCTGTGAAATCCTGCTCCTCTGTTTCTTCATTCACATGTATTCTCTTTATAATTTAATCTGAGGGTCAGATAAAGTGCAGTCACAACAAGTTTACCACATCTGGTGTCTTCAAAGCAATCAACAGCACTGTGGGCAATTAATCTGATTTCCCTCTCCCCGATCTCTCCTCCATTTTAGTTTCATGTCAGTCACTCCATTTTAGTTAATCTCTCCATAAAAAAATCTTCCTCTCTTATTTTCCCTCCCTGCAACTGTCACTGTCCAATTTTCTCCATCTTTGTCATCCTTTTGCTTTCTCCAATTCTTGTAATCTCCCTCGCCCGTTCACTCAACCCTTCATCACACTCTCTGTCTCTAAATGTCCATTTGTCTTCTGCTTGGTCGCTCTGACCCATATAATACTGGACAGCCCCTATAAAGTATGTCTGCCTATTCAATCCCCACATCTTCTCCACTTTAGATAAAAGAAAAACTTTACTTTTATCAGCAGGTTGAAAATACAGCACATAAGTTAAGCAGTAGAAAAGGTTAACTTTGTGGTTGTGCTTTTTTCTGACAGCTCTTTCTACTTCCTCTTTCAATGTAATGAGTTACTTTGATTTCAGAATTGGTGACTGATAGCCTTTGTACTTGTTTTAATCCCATTTCCCATTTCCTCTGTTTCATTTAGGAGCTGTGCACCAACATGGCAGCTGAGAGTCTTGCTGAGCTCCGTGATTGGCTCTTTCTGCTCCTCCTGTGCCTCACCTTATTGGCTGAGGTGCTGGAACTGGCGGCAGCGGCAATCGCCATGGAGACGGGCGAGGGAGATGAGGGCATTGTTTGTCCCTCAGTGTGCCGCTGTGATGAGGGTTTTGTCTACTGCAATGACCGTGGCCTCAGCATAATTCCTCCACTACCACTAATGGCTGCCATCCTTTACTTGCAGAGCAACCGGCTGAGTAACGCTGGCCTGCCTCCCTCACTGGAACGCAGCACTTCCATACGAGTGATTTACTTGTATGCCAACCAGTTGGATGAATTCCCTATACACCTCCCGCCTTCGTTACGGGAGCTCCATTTGCAGGATAATAATATACGAACGTTACCGAGATCAGCTCTGGCCAAGTTACCATTACTAGAACGTTTGCACCTGGATGATAACTCTATATCCACAGTTAGCATCCAGGAGCGAGCTTTTTCTGGGACTCCACGGCTTCGACTGCTGTTTCTGTCTCGGAACCACCTTTCAAGCATCCCTGCAGGCTTGCCAGCATCCTTGGAAGAGTTGCGTCTGGACGACAATAGAATCAGCACCATCCCCACACATGCCTTTCGGGGGCTCTCCTCCTTGCGACGCTTGGTCCTGGATGGGAACCTGTTGGCCAACACACGCATTGCAGACGACACCTTTTCCCGTCTCTCCAATCTGACTGAGCTGTCACTGGTGAGGAATGCCCTGCAGTCTCCGCCAGTCTACCTGCCGTCGGCTCACCTCGTGCGACTCCATTTGCAAGACAACGGAATGACTCACATACCACGAGGGGCACTGGACGGGATGCGGCGGCTACAGAGGCTGGACCTGTCGGGAAACAATCTAACCACTCTCCCGAGAGGACTTCTGAAGGACACCGAGAGCCTGGAGCTGCTACTGCTGAGAGGAAACCCCTGGTACTGTGGCTGCAACCTTCGCTGGCTCCACGCATGGCTGCACAGCCGTGGGGCAGGGGTTACAGTCAGGGGTCTGACCTGTCAGGCGCCCGAGCCTGTAAGGGGCCAGGCCCTCAGAGAACTAACCTCCCTAATGGAGCAATGTGAAGGTCCCCCTGCTGGTCCCAGTATTGGAATGGGGATGAACCCAGCTGAAAAAGACGGAGGGAGTGACGATGGTGTTGGAGGGGGCCAAGCAGTCGCTTCAGTCCCCCATGGCAGCACCACCACTTCCTCTCTACTGGTCCCCACACAAGGTTCCCTCTTCACCCTGCGAGCCAAGCGGCCAGGCCTTGTTATGCCTCTGCCTCCCGGTGAAGGGGGACAGGTATCTGGAGAGGCCCTGGAGCTGACTGTAAAACCTCTCTCCTCGGACAGTGTACTGGTGAGTTGGCTGTGCCCACAGCCGACACCCTCCTTCCGCCTGTCATGGCTGAGGTTGGGCAGCAGTGCAGCTCTTGGTTCTATAACAGAGACTCTGGTACCTGGAGAGAGGAGGCAGTACCTCCTCACACAGCTCACCCCACGCTCCCATTACCTCATCTGCCTGCTGCCACTACGACAGGAGTCCTCCTTTGGGGGTTCCAGCATGGGTTCATCTCGAATTGGCAGCATGGACACGGACAATAAAGACTCTGCCCCAGCCTGTGCTCAGATAGAGACTGGAGAGGCTCTGGTCAGCGCAGGAGGGGAGGGGTCAGATAAAGAGGGACAGGACTCAGAACTAACAGCCCTGCCACTGGCCGGGATCATAGGGGGTGCCACAGCATTAGTAAGCCTGTTGTTAATCTTTGGCATCTTCTGCTGGTATGGACAAAGAGCAGGTTACGTGTCCGGGGACTCAGGCTCGTACAGCAGGGGCCGGGGTGGGAAACATTATGATGACTATGTAGAGTCAGGCACCAAGAAAGACACTTCCATCTTAGAGATCAGGGCCCCTCCTGCAGGGTTTCAGATGACAGCTATGGCCCATCAGCCCCTGCAGCCTAAGCTGGAGGATGTCACCTACATCCACACCATTTTCCCCTCCTCTTCCTCTTCCTCCCAAGCTAACGGGACCTACCGGAGCAGCCACGGAACCGGCAGCCTCAATGGCACCATCCTCAGCCAAACCAGCCACCATCACGTTACTTATGGTACCAACCGTGGCTACAGAGAGGGTGGCATCCCCGACATAGATTATGCCTACACGTGATGATACAGGGATGCACTCCCTGAGCCACAAATGCCAGGCGCCATTTCTGTGATGACGACCTCTTGGCCGGTGGCTGTTTTGTCCTTGGTTTCCAAAGTACCCTCTGTGCCTCTGCTGGTTCAATTCTGATTGGTTTGCTAAGTAGAAAAGACTGGTTTCAGCTATCTTGATTGGACATTGCTATTGAGTGACAGAAGTAACAGTCCTACTATACTCTACTGCTGTATACTACATTATACAGTAGGTCCTTCTTTCAGCGCTACTTATAGTTATAAATGGTTATGTTTTCTCTTTTGGATATCTCAGTGTCTTTCAAACCTACTGTTCTTCTCAGCTCATAATAATACACAGTAACTTATTTGAGGTTGATATACTAGGCTTAGCTGATTTAGCAGGAGATATATTTATAATACGAGGAAAAGGCACTTGATGTGTATAGAGATAGCTCTCATATCTTCCTACCAACTGTAAGCTCTGTGCTGTATAGATAAAAGGGATGACAGAGGGAGAAATCAATGGTTGTTATAACCCACAGATGACAATGCATCATGGTTGACATGAAAAGATGTGTTTCTAGCCCCCTCCTTTTCCTCTAGTTTACTCCCCTCCTTTTTAATTTTTCCTCCTTTCCGCCTCTTTTTTTTTTTTTGGCTGAGGCTCTTTCCTTTTATTTCTCTCGTGTCTTTTGTGGTGCCGTGAGCAGAGGACGACTTTGTTCTCGCCAAGGGAGCTGACAGCAGTGATAACAGTTCTGACAGAGACGGGAGACACAAACCACAGCATGGGGAGACTAATGAGAGGGAGAGAGGGAGCGAAAGACAGAGCGAGAGAGCGTCGGTAGGGGGGGTGATGGATGGATGGATGGATGGATGGATGGATGGATAGAACGGAAAATAAGACAAGGAGAGAGAGAGAGGGGGGTGCTGTTTTGGGTAAGGGAGGCACCGAGAGAGGTGTGTGTTGGCTTAAGGCAGAGAGCGAGGGCTGAAAATGAGAGAAAAAAGGGAGATAAGTGGGAAAAAAAGGGCGTGTGACAAATGCAGTGGCAGGAGGTAAAAAAGCAGACAAAAGGAAAAGAAGATGGGGGATCGAGAAGGGTGCGGGCGGGGTGACGAAGAGAGGTGACAGCTGGAATAATGTGACATCATCATCCAAAAAATGGCTCAAGTTTAACCCACAGTGTATCCATACTGCACTCAGCAAATACATGACTGATAACAGACTGCGCTCTTTCCTCAAGGAGTGATGTTTTGGAAGTTCAAGTCTCACTGAATGACATTTCTTGGACAGTTTCCACCTTATGCATCATTTATCTTCATCATAACTTCACATGCAAATGTCTGTAGGACATCACAAGGAAGACAATCATACAGAAAGAATCAAAAAAACGTAAAATGATTGCCAAGACTGCAGGACAAATGAGTGGCTTGAAGAGAACTCCTATAAAAAATCTCCCTTTCAGAATTAAGAAAAAGTACAGCATGTACCCAATTTCTATTGTGGTCTGGTCTCATTATTAAATTACCTTTGCAAATGAAGCGAAAGAAACCTAATCATACATCTTATAATAGTAACCCATTATCTTCTAGAGCCTGGTTAAACCTTCTTAATTGAAAAGAAGTTTTAACGGCTAATAATTTTTCGATGGAAGTCGGAACTGCACTGGTCTAATTACTCTTTGTTGAAATTCACTCATAACAATCTATCTTCAATTCAATTTAAAAAAAAGTTGTGGTTGTGACAGTCTTTATTGGTATTTAAAGTTAAAAATACAAGAGAGTAGGAGTGGGTGATATGGATCAAATCAACTATTATAATACATGTAATTTTATAGTGTGATATTTATGTGTTGGAACGTAGTATTCAGGATTTCTTGATTGAAAACTGATTATAGGCTGTTTCAAGTGCGACAAAATAAACATTCTAAATGGGTTCAAGTGTATTTCCTGTTGAAATGTTTGTTAATGCAGCAGCTGACAGGATGTTAACAGGGACCAAAGCTGCAACAGAACAGCAATGAAACCATAGAAATAGAGTCTTCTTCTATTTATATGAACGAAACGGTCCATAGATTAAATTACGAGAAGTGTCATGATTCTAGTCTGAATTAAAAAATGATTCAAATGAGCTTTTGGGTTCAATTATTGAAATCAAAGTATCTTTTTAAAAAAGAAGAAGACAAATTTGAAAATGTAAATGACAGCTGTCAGGATATAAAACCAATGATCTTTACGAATCAAGACTGGATAGTCCAAATGTGGTGTAGCCTTCCATGCTGAAAATAAACTTTATATCAAAAGTTAAATTGAATCGTGACATTAACATTAAAAGTCAAATCAAACTGTGTCAACCAAACAAATTACAAGGTAGTAATGTTTGCTTTTGTGTAATACAGTGAGTTAAGCATCTGACAAATAATAAATACTTTATCACATTGACACAAAAAACATGTGAAATTCCAATATTGCCAAAAGTAGCTATGCTTTTTTTTATTTGTAACAAAATGGCCATATACAACCAGAGATATTAACGTGAGAGCTCCCACAAAAAGATTCATGTATTAAATCAATTGAGGGAAAATTAATCTTTAACTATTCTGATAAATATTAAATCATAAAAGTCATTTTCTAAGCAAAATGCTAAATATTTCCTTGTTCGATCTTACCAATATTGACTTTTTCTTAGTCTTATATGATAGTACACTGAAATCTTTATGTCCTGGACCATCAGCTGGATGAAACAAGCAATTTAAAGACATCACCCCAGGCAGTAAATTGTTGTGATAGACGCTAATGATTAAGCAATTAATTGAAAAGATAAAAGCATATTAATCATATAGACTCACAGTATCTGTCATCAGATTGCCCCATGTCTACAAAAGAATATTTGAATTTGGAGTTTTTTCAACTTAAGGCAAAATAAAAGTCCAAAACATGACTCTAAAACAGCTGAAATTTCCTGATCTGATGCACTCTGTGAGGAAATTAGCTGACTCAGGTCGTCCAGTTCTAAAGGCCTCAGTACAGCGTCGACACAGTTCTGTGAGCAGGGATCACAGCCCGACCGCTACACTGTGCAGTTCAGCAAACAAACATGTACACACGGCATGGAGAAGGAAGCAGCACCTGCTTTCTGACTGCCTCTCGCTGACCCCACTAATATACTTTAAGGGAGGAGGAACTTCAAAGGGAAACGCTAACAAACAGCCAGAGATCAAAAGAGGAAGAGGAGAGGGTAGAGAGGGGGAAAAATAAAGAGTGAGGCCGTAGAGGGGAGGATGGGAATGAGTGATATATATATAGAGAGAGCCTGTAAGTGTTGAAACCCATTTTTTTACTTTCAGTAGCTCTCTTTCTCTTTTCCAACCTGTGCTACTGTGTTCCAGTAATATTGGACGAGCTCCAGTGTGGATTTTTTTAGGTTTTCATTTGCCTCATTTGTTTTTGTTTTTCTTTTCTTTTCTTTTTTTCTAAGAGCACTGAAGCTTCCTTTCATTCTGTGCAGAAATCCTTTTTCCTTTAAAAACGTCACCCTCAGATGTGATAATGAAAACGCTCTTATGTATAAACATAAAAATGGGTGCAAAACGCTATTCCATTTATTGGTCTGTCGTCTTTTTTTCTACACAGATGAATAAAGACTTCTAAAAGGAAAAGTAGTTTCACGAGTCTTTGTGTGTGTGTGTGTGTGTGTGTGTGTGTGTGTGTGTGTGTGTGTGTGTGTGTGTGTGTGTAGAGTGTGGAGTGTTCATTAAATCTGAAACAAAGGCTGGAGATATCAAATAATGCACTGGGAAGGCTTAAAAAAATAAAAATCAATGGGAAGCTCAAGATTATTAATATGATTTATGACGAGACAGAGTGGACCTCGTTAAATCACACACACTGGATGAATACATCAGCTGCTCCAATTCAATTGAGAGGAATCAGCCAGCCCAAAGCACACGCGTGTGTTTTCATCCCAAGAAGTTTGCGTGTCAGCGTGTGTTGTATGTTTCGCCGAGCAACATGAGAAACTGTGAGTGAGTGCACTTGTGTGGATGTGTTTGTGCTCTGTGCTCCTGTAGACATGCCTCTCATTCTAAGTGAGTGCTAATACTTGTGTAAGCACAGATCAATATAACGAACGGGGGAGTGTATAAGTGTCCATCTTAGAGTTACAGCTTGTGCTGGGTGTTTGTGAAGGAGAGTGTCACAAAGAAATGTACTTTATGCAGATAGCAACGGGCAGTGCATCTGTGTCTGGAGATGAAAAACGACTCAATATGAATGTTTGTCTAAAGAATTCATGATTATGCGTCTGTGTGTGCACTAAGGCATTCTGTAAATGTGATGCAGCTGTATCTCCACGTCTCTGCTCTTAACGACAATGCCCTGAGTTCTCATCCGTCATTATGGAGGCCTTTCACTACCCCATTCCATTATCTAGCATCAAGCCCTCCAGCTTAATTATTCTAACTCACATTACACCCAACAAAAAGATACACACTCAGAGATACTAGCACATATCTGTTGAATCTGAAACCTGCTCTTGCATTGCAACAAATGGGATCAAAGTGGATTTTTCAGATATGCCTCCACTGTGTTGCTGGAATAGTAAGCATGTTAGAGATATCAAAGACGCCATACATGGATAGTGCATACGAGTACAACAGTGTTTTCTTAAGTTTCAATGCCTCAACTTTTAATTCAGTGTGTTTCTGAATACTGCCTCTATTTTTTAAGGGGCAGTTTGTAAGATTTAAGTGGATTTAGTGATGTCTAGTGGTGAAGATTGCAGATCCCAACCGGCTGAAACTTCTCCCGGTTGGAATTCCTTCAGTGTTCACTGTTCGGGAGTTTTTTACCAGGAGCCAAATTATCCACAGAGGTCTCCTCCTCTCCAAAACAAAATAAATCAAAACCTATAAGACTGGACCATGTGGGAATTGAATTTGAAAGGACAGACACAGGAAGTGGCCACACTCAGCAGTCAGACAGGAGTCAGGTTAATTTCCAGGGCTGGTACCTGCGGTTATTCCACAGGCTAGTTAATAACCTGTCGGGCAGGAAATCCAAAGTGTGGGATCATTTTGAGAAGGTGAAGGACGAACCCAAGGTGATATGTAAACTCATCTTCATTGGTCGACTACAAACATGACAAATCATCTGAAACATGGAAGTAGCTACGTGCCCATTAGCCACTTAGCACAATCATTACTGCTTTGCCGACCGCGTCATTAACAGGCGGCTCGCTCAGTGTGTGACGTGCACTTGTAGATAAAATATAGGCCTATATTAATGAAGGTTCATTAGTACGGTTTTGTATTTCTCTGTAATGTAGCACAGTGTTAACAATGTTACTGATACTATTCTTTCTCACACCTTCAACTCAAACCATTGTGTTGCCCCACCCAAAATATATCATTTAATAATTAAGTTAATGTGGTAAACAAGCGGGCGACTAGTCGACTAATGGCCCTAAATGACCACTATTGGTCGAAAAGGAAAATCTCTAGTCAGGGGCAGCCCTACTAACAACAATAGCCAACATGAAAGCGCTAATGGCCCTGTCTAAAGCCAGTTTTTGGTTTGTCTGTTCTGGGCTACTGTAGAAACATGGCAGTGCAACATGGCAGACGCTGTGGATGAGGACCTGCTCCCTATGTAGATATAAACAGCTCATTATAAGGTAGCAAAAACACAACGGTTCTTATTTTCAGGTGATTATACACTAAAGTAAACATACTTATGATATTACATTCCATTTCTGCCAACATATCCCCCTAAATTCTGCACACTGCTCCTTTAATTCAGTGCATTTCTGAATACTTTGCCCTATTTCTTTAACAAATGAGCTCAACTCACTGATGTGCAATAAAATGGTCAGTTGCATTTTAAACTCCGAGCTCAGTGTTTTCTTCGCCACAGGGCTGTTAAGAGTGATGTAAAGCTGCATCGCACCATAAAGTGGCTTCCAGTGTTTGCATGCATTATACGCTTCTTTAGGAAAAGGTCAACGTATTCCTATAAATGCATGTATTTGGGGAAATGTATGTATGCATACATATATATACACATTCCCCCAGCTATGCACAGCAGAACCGAATAATTTCCGTGCCACAGTGTTTTCTTCAGATGCAAATGTTCCTACAAGTTTCAGGTATCATTCACTGAAGGTGAAAACCAAACAGAACGGACTGCAGGACTGATCATGAGTTTGTGTTTTCCTCACAACAGTCAAGGGCACACAGGAGAAAGACAAACAGGTGCAATATACAGACATGGGAGCACACAAAAAATAGGTGTAATAAAAATGTCAAGACATATACGTGCAGTCAAAAGGTCCATATTTGAAACACGCGTATGCATGCACAAGCAGCACTGCTACACTTGAAACAATATTTCACG
Organism: Epinephelus fuscoguttatus; assembly: GCF_011397635.1. Lineage (NCBI taxonomy): Eukaryota > Metazoa > Chordata > Actinopteri > Perciformes > Serranidae > Epinephelus > Epinephelus fuscoguttatus. The sequence continues at coordinate 20,225,740 of NC_064760.1, read as the reverse complement.
GATTAAGAAACCTCTAACACAAATCCTCATCTCAGCTGCAAATCCAACTCAAGACAAACATATGAATTTTAAATCAGCCCTAAAAGTCATCATTGTTGGACATAAACTTGTACACGTGTGAGTGACTGGGGACTGGTGGTCCCAGTGTACCGCAACGGAGCTGGATAACAAACGCCAACACGTTTCTTTTCACACACACACACTGCAAGAACCCAGTGAAATACCTCAAAGGTATAAACTGATCCAACAACAACAAAACATTAAGCTGTGGTGGTCTGGGTTCCTTTGTAGCGATGGATGGAGAGGACATCACTGGAATAAACAAGGCAGAGAACAAACTAAGACAGCCTCCGGGGGATTATAACAGCACCAACTGTATGAATTAGGCTGTCTATCAGAGTGAGAGCCACTTTGGTGCCACTGCAAGACGCCTCTAGTGAGATGGGAGAAGGAAAAAAAACTTCTGCCATAAAGACACGCTGAAAGCATGAACAAAAAGATAACCAAATTGCCCTTGTACCACAGTTGTCCTCTATTCAATTTCCCAGTCTTTTTAATCTTTTAATTTAGCTTAATTATGAGCCTGTATACCACTTGATTTTTTTTTGTAACCTTGCTGAGCATCTGAAATTAAAGAAAATTAAAAGCATTTATAACCTCAAGTATTCTTTGCCTCATTAGCTGTCCTAGACTAACATTAAGTGAATAGTTGATGGATTCCTTTTCTTCATATGATAAACCATCAGGCATTCAGTTTCATCTTCTGCCTACGAGAGCAAACTGTGCAGAGAAACAACTCTGGCTGAGGAGGAACGCTTCAGGCACCGGGCTCCTGCTGGATGGGGTCCTCCAGAGCTCTCAGCCTTCACTCATGGTCGGCTTACTGCCCACCTCTCCGGGGCACTACACTCTGGACCGCGCTGAGACCTCAGCACTTGTAGTTATGGCAACTTGTGATTTCTCTGGAGTACTGACTCTCAGCCTTTCTTCAGCAGAGGCAGACACATCGTAGCCAAAAAATAAATGAATTCCAGGAGCACAGTAAATTATTCATTACTTGGTTGAAAATGCCACAGAGTGGATTGTGATCATACCAGAGGTCCAGCACACATAATGTGCTGCTGGTTCAAGGCAGCACAGTTTAATGATGAAATATGTATACATAAAAATAAAACAGTATCGACAAATAGTTGACGAAAATAATAGAATAACAGCCATAAATTTACTCCTAATTAACAAGCAATATTATTCTATTGCTCTTTCTCTACCTTATAAGACTTGGATGGCAACAAACTGTTAAGAGATAAAACAGATGGTATTCTATAGTTTTCTTTGTGTCAAAAAAATCCTGTGAAAAGACCAAAGCCAACATTGAATGTGTGCCACTAACAAATACTGTGTTCGCTGTTTATCCAAAACATAATATATGTTATTTCTCTGTGCCAAAGAGTCTTTGTGTGGGTTGGGCCGATGGACGATGCTATTGGCACTCTGCCCTTGTCTCTGTCCTCTGTCCCGACAATTGTGGTACTATAGTGGCTGATTAAAGCATATTTTTGTGTTGTTGTCAATTGTAGGTGCAGGGCATTCCTGTATCATCAAAGTGCTTCATTCACAACGTTATGCTGAGACACATTTTACCTTTATGACAAAACTGCAGCTCTTGCGTTATGGATATTGCACTTGGCCATATTGCAAAAATATGTTGATTAATTGTGCAGCCCTAGACATCGTCATGTGCCAATTTCGGTTGACATCGCGCAGCCCTACAATGCTGACCATGAATGACAGCATCCCTGCTTCAACTCCAGCCTGGAGACCTTTGTTGGATGTCATCCCTCATCTCTCTCCCCTCAATTCCTCTCATCTTTCTACTGTGACCATGGCAATAAAGACTGGCGATGCTCAAAAAATACTGGAAAAAAAAAAAAAAAAAAAAAAAAAGATATAAGGTTATTGGAGACATAAGGTATCTGCAAATATGTTGGCCAATAAATAAAAATTGCAGAAGAAAATGCTGAAAATACTGTATGTTTGAGGCAATCTAAAAACATCCAGCATTATATAGTTTGCCCACCAAAAAGCTTTAACAACTCCAAAATGTCTCCCTCAGTAATTAACTCACAGTTCTTTAAAGGAACAATGAAAGGTGTTCTTATAAAAAAACATTTGTGTGTGTAATGTGTTTACAGTTTGTGAAAAATATATCATTGTCTGAATGTTTAGACCCTTAAAAATGTCCCCGAAAGTTGTACGGTTTACTTCTGTTTGAGTAACGTTTACTAGAAACAACAATGACCATCTTTGTTTTTAAAGTATTTGGCCTTTTAAATAATGAAAGAATATATCTGAGTTTGGATTGTCCCTTCTGGGCTATTGTAGAAACATGGTGGACTCCATGGGTAAGGACCCGCTCCATATGTAGATATAAACGGCTCATTTTAATGTGACGAAAACACAATAATTCTTAGTTTTAAGCTATTATACACTAATAAAAACAGAGTTATAGAAATTATATTCCATTCCTGCCAATAGCTGCCTTTTAAATCCTACACACTGGACCTTTAAGTAGGAATAAACAAGCCTGGAGCTGATTGCCATCCGCAGGGTAAGTTGAAAAGAGACAGACTGGCACATTGCTGGTTTGTGCACAATACATAAGAATCCAAAAACTCCGGCCTTTAACTGTGCAGAACTTTGCTCATCATAAGCAAACACAACCAGTATCTTTAACATAATATTAACTTTAATATTTCATAAGACCTTGACTCTTTCACTCTACACACACCCACGCAGTAATGTGCAGAGATTATCAGCACACACATGCATGCAGATAACTGGCTCGCTCATGCATGTGCAGACCACGAACCCCATCACATGCTGTTGATCTCGCAGAAGACACAGAGACTAATAAATCTTTTCAGTGCTTGACGTTACTGTGATTGAGGTGTCCCTTGTATCCTGATGCATCTCCGCGTCCTTGACTTTTTCTTTTTTTTTTTTTTTTATGACTGACAAATCTACCCGCTGTTAGATTTCGGTTTACTTGATACACATCAGGAGCCAAACATCAAATTGTAATTTCAGGGATAAATATTCCTCATTTTTAATCATCAAGCATGTTCAAAGTGAATTGACCAAAAAATGCTAGTGCACTGAAAACAGATGTTTACCAGGGGCAAAACAAAACATTATGCTTTAATTAACTGGAATAATTCAAATAAAATGGCACAAGCTTAACGCATTCCCAGTTTAAAAGCTCAGTAAATCTGGAGCTAGGATTATACAAGTCAGATAAATCTGTGACAATAAAATGTACTGTACATTACAGGCTACAACCAGATGTTCCTTCTCTTTTCTTGGAGCTTACATCATCACAGAAACGCCACAGGATGTTTGGAACAGTCACTATGTTGACCTTTTGACCTTTTAATTCAGCACACCTCTCACTTTCAGCAAACATCATACGCTGTACAAACTGATCTGCCGATTGATTGACCTGTCCGTCAGCCCGGCTCTAACCATGGCCGCCCCTTCCACCCGTGGACAATGGTGACAACAGGATAAGTGGATAAATAGTTCCTATAAATAGTCTTGTCATTTCCTAAGCTCAGATAATGCAGCGAGGCCGACAGCATGCGCATCGGGCACCACTTCACAACAACGCCTGATAGATCGCAATTACAAGATGGTAATTGTGTGCTGTGTGTACTCCCTGTACTCTCTGTACTCTCTGTATGTCTGTGTGTGTGATTATGTGACAAAAGCGTCGTCTGTGATGAGGACATGTGAGCGCACAATGAGGGCCCCTTGTATTTGCTGGTGGAGAGAGGGGGAAGAGGACTCGGGGTTAGTTTAAAGCCCATTTTGGAGGTTACAATGATACATCCTTTGTACTTTGTTCACTAAGCTATGATTACAAAGATGAGAGAATATGGAGGCTTATTTCCAGGCCGCATTATACTTTATTATTCAAATAGCACTGCCTACAATGAGGATAATCTTCCCCCAATGTGCTTTTAATTTCCATATCTAATTTTTTCTCATTCCGTCTTGTGTGTCTCAGTTCTAGTCAACATCATTTGCACAGCTGGTTCAGTGAAACAGGGCTGGATTCAAATGTCAAAACTCTAAATGAAAAACATCAATCATCAAAGGTTGATAAACTCATTTAAAAAAGCACTCATCAGGTGATTGAAAACACACACTTTGAGTGTGTGTTTTCTTTTTTCTGTTTTCTTTTTTTTTTTAGAGCTGCTCAAGTATTCAACCTGAGCAGCCAAGGAGACGAGGACTTTGGATGCGCAGCCAAAGCCTTAATGCTCGGCTGATTACTTGTCTGGCACTAAAACCAATATTTGAAAAAAAGGTGCACTATTATTGTCATAAAGAACTGGGAATGCAAACGATTATTGCCACACTAAGAAGTGCATTAAGCGAGACTGCACAGAAAATTGAACTCTGCCCTACACGAGGGAAGACATACACGTCTGAGAGCTGGCTGCTTTACAAACTACACATTATTGTCACACTGTCACAACCTCGGAGGACTGGCTTTATATAATATCAATAAGTCTGGTCACATTTAGTCAGCCATTCTGAGCATCAAATGAAGCGCCTGTCAAATCGACTGAATCTGAAACCTGCTGATTTTACTATTCTTTTATTTGTTTTAAAGTGGACTGACACCAGCTCTGCTCTGCTCAGGCTCTGTCCTACGTCCCGACCCATCAGCAGGGCTACAACTAACGACTATTTTCATTATCTACTAATCTTCCCCTTATTTTATCGTTTCATCGATTCTTCCTAATGTCAGCAAATGATAAAACACAGCCTGTTTTATTTCCCGGAGCCCAAAGTGATGTCTTCAAATGGTAACCAGCAGTCCAAAAATCCAAAGCTATTCAGTTTATTATCATTTATGACAATGAAAAGCATCAAATTCTCACATTTAAGAAGCATGAAACCAAAAAATGTTTGGATTTTTTTGCTTCAAAATTACCAAACAAGTATTTGATACTCAAAATAGTTGCCAATTAATTTTCTATAGATGGACTAATTGATCAATCGACAAAAGGCCTTTGCACACCAAGTCAGTATTTTGTTCGAAACTGTCCCGTCCCAAAATCAGGTTTGCTTTTCTGCAATTCTTTGCACCCGTCAGAGTTGTCTGACGAGAAGTAGTAAAGAAAATATATCATAACCTGTGGGAAACATCTGTAAAAACAGAGACGAACAGGGTGCAAAGTTATTATTTCATAACTCAGGTCAAATATTCAGGTGTATGATGATGACAAGGAGTAGGATATAACAGAGGACGAGGACCGCACATATACAGAGGGAGAGTGACAGTTTAGAAAGGGAGAGGGAGAACATCTCAGCCCCTACAGGTAGACACAGTGTCAAACGCAAGATGGCAACAGCAAGGGAGAAAATGTGTCTTTCCATTTTGTCTCGTATTGTGAATTTTCGCAACAATAAAATGCATTAGACTCAGTGTGCAATAATTTCTGTGCATAACATTTTTTGTCAGTGATAGTGTAAGGGTCACAGCAACACTCTTTAAACTCACAAGTTTGCGATCTACACAGGTCACTGTCATTTATGGTCAACCACACCTAAACAATTCACATCACGCAGTTGGTTTGATTTAGAATTTGTTTATTTGCTTTTGACCATACACCTTATAGTTAGTTTTGCTTTGAGTTTAGTTGCAGTTGCCATCCATTTTGGTTATCCCTTGTGTATATACGCTCCCTCGTGTGTCATTTTGACAGGTCAGTTTGTATCACCTTGTGTAGTTATTATATTTAGTAAATTTATGTTACGTTGACCTCTTTTATAGGCCTCGTTATTCATTTCTTGGTTTGTAATTTTTCATGCATTTTGTGGGTAAATAAAAACCTACGATTTTGTCAACAACTGTCCGTGTTGCCTCACTGCTTGGTCCCTCTGACCAGTTACTCCTTGGCATTTCAGAGTCCCAGCTTGAAGCCTGAAGGCTCCCAGACTGCAGCAGATCATCTAGCACCAATTATTACAGTTTCTTAAATAACCTCAGTTAGTATTATGATTTTATAATTGTTTTACAGGACATATTTTTCCAGTCAGCTTCTTACTCTGATATGGCAGCCTGCATGAACATCTGCCAAATTTAGAACAGTTTGGGCAGGTGTGCATTTGCCTATTGTATTATGCTTTACTTATTTAACCATATTTCATATTTCTCTGTAAAGCACTTTAGTCAATAAATATTGTTTAAAAGTGCTCTATAAATACTTCCTTGTCTAAACTTTCCACCCATAGAATTGGGAATGACTGCAGCCTACAATTTTTGTAACTTTCGTAAACAGACAATCTGGTAATGACAGCCACTTTACATAACATCTGGCCAGGTGTGTGGAGGTGTTAATGTAAGGGAGAGTATGAACTTCTCTCAAGCTGTTTCTTCATGCTTCACAAAAAATGCTTCAGTCACTTTTTGTGCCTTGGAGGAGAGACTGTTCTAAAATGTGCGTTGTTATAACCCATGCAGTAAATTTATTGTATAGAGACAACAAAGTCATAGAGAGGACACAGAGTTCTTGGACTGAGATCAGGAAGGCAGTGGGATGCAGTCAGGAAGAAGCGATGATGATGGAAAGCCTTCAAGTGTGGGCACTGGGTAGCCTGACACTCAGGCTGAACTGCTGCTTCTTTCATTTGGCTTGATATCGTGTTCCTGTTTGCTAACTCCTTTGTAGAGGTTATGCTTTAATGCATGAATAGCAAGTGTCGAATCTGTCAGGCCAACGTAGTTTCTAGTCGATATGGACGCTACGGTGGTGGCTGCTAGAAGAAACTAACAACATTTTTCACAGAGGCTGAAGAAAGACAGATTCAGAGGTGTGCAGCCAGACTAATTATTCAGAGCAGATGTAAAAACTTTTGCCTTTAGGGTCCGGACAGTCCTTCTGTGAGTGTCTGTTGCCTTAGTTTTTGTGGTGTGTCCAGCACCATTGACACTAATCGGCTCCTGACGGCTGTTTATCGGCTGATTCAGGATGTCGAATCACTCTGAGTTCGGCTCAATGCAGAGGAAGAGAAACGGACATCAGAAAAGCAATGGAGCTCTTCAACAGGAACGGTTATTATCCACTAGTGTATGCTAACTACCCTTTGTTCTTTCAACATCAGGTTCTTTAGTAAATGTGCTGACTGGCTAACTTGTATTTTGAATCCATTCTGTTGGTCTTTTCCCCTTTTGAATGACAAATACAAACTATCACCGCCTCCTGGCATGGAGAGTTATATCCTCTCAAGCAAGCAAAGAAGGTACATGCTAGTTTGCTGTAGTCTTGTGGTGTGTTCAAGCACAACTTTTTGGCCAAGACACAGGCGAGCTGAGGCAACACAGCAGTCGGCCTTTGTTGCCATTACTTCCCTGACGTTGGTTTGGTGTGTCTGGGCCTTTAGACATCATTGGGCTGAACTTTGTAGAATCTAATTTATTTTAAGCGTACTGAAATCTGCCGTGCATCCAGCTTTAAGACTGACAATCTCAACTTTTTCCATGACAGAGAACCATTCCCATTCAGCACCTGCAGAAGATCCTCTTCTGGCCTACCGGGAGTTACGACGCTGCATAACAAACCAACACATTTGAACGCAGCACTTGCCTTGATGACAGAAGGTCTGATGGGCCAAGTGCTGATGATCAAGCTGACTCCTTTTCTCTTTTACTCCCTCATTCACTCCATCTCCTTCCATCTCCCACATCGGCCCAATCAGGCTAATGAGGCTCGCACTTCCTCCATCCCTTCCTGCTCGCTAAAGTGGCGATTGATTGGAGGGGTGGGAAAGCTTTTAACAAGGGAGGGGTGGGAGAGAAATAATTAGCACGAATGAGCTTTTTTGCAAACTCCTTCAGTTTGGCTTTTCTTTTTCCGTTTATTTACTGACCCGGACAACATTAGGGATTAACTCTCCAAGGGTATGTTAACTTCTCAATGTCAGGTTGTAAATCAATCTGAAGCTGTAAACTGAGGCCCGTTTGTCTAATGCCAATGTTTCGCTCCTCTCAGGTCACATCCCTGTGATGATGACTAAATGGAGGCAGTAAAGTAAAAGAAGGGGGAAGGGAGTGGGTGAAACTCTAGAGATGGACCATGAAGAATCTGAGCTTTTCTTCCACCCTCCTACTCAAATTGAGACACAAACTGGACATCAGAGCATCCCGTGGAAACCCGGAGCACTGAACCTTGAAAGCTCAAGTTTTTCAGTACACAGAGAGCATTAATGTCGCTGCCCAAATGACCAGTAGAGTGGTCTTTCTGACAGTTGTACCGTAATTAACTCGGACAGATCTGGACTGGAAAAACTAGAGCAGCAGCACTGTCTAAATTCATGCTGCAGCCAATTCACGGAGTCACTGCAGCCTCCAAACCGCGCCAATGGCAAAGACACAGATACAAGAGGACAGAGTGGACATAACACGATGATGAAGAGTACGAGATACAAGCGTCTAGATTTAAGCTAGGACGAGGCGAGGGTCAGCAGTGTGCATGTTAAGAAACTGGAAAAAAGTAAAAGAGGAGAAAGTGCTTGAAAAAGACTGGCAGAACTCTACAGCTGAACATGAAACAAAACGTCAATCAAACAGTTTAAAGCTACTTTTAAAGTGAATTTGAAGAATATACACCCTGATTCCTCTCAGTGGTAGGCCTCAGATCATCTCAAGCCTTAAAGATATGAAATACGCCTACAGCCTTTAATTTACTTTACCATCAAAACGAGGCACTTCAAGTGGGCGTGGAGGAGTAATTTTCTATTTATTTGATATGTATTTTAAAATCATGAGGAGGATTAAGTGAGAAGCCTCAAAACAAATAGAGAGAAATTACTATAGTTTGGATATTAGCTCACTTCAGAAGCAATATTACTTTATAGGGATCTTGGTAATTATGGTGAGCATGTCTCCTCAGTGACAGGCTACTCTACTAACATTAAAGATTTATATTTCATTTTTCCTTTCATGCTAACAAATCTATAAAGAACACTTTTTAATAAAAACAGGTTCCATGAAGTCCAGTCTTTGCTGCAGAAGGAAAATATTATATCTAAGCACATTTATGTGTGACTTAAGCTAAATGATCTGGCATGATTCTGGACGAATTTGGTTGTGACGATCAGCAATTATTCTCGGAGCCTGTTGCCTGAATAACAGGAAAACAGTAGTCCAAGTGACAGGAAACACCATTCAATGTGTACTGGAGAGCTGTAGGTGTGTCAACTGATACTGTTCTGTGTCAGACACTATAAATTGTCATGATGTACTAATTCTTTGGCTTTCTCTTGAGTAAACTCTCAAATGTCCAGTCCTGTGTTTTGAGTCTCTTTACTCTACAACACCCCCAGGAAATGTTCGGGTAAATCCCAGACATTTGAAGTGTCCTCAAATCCTATAAACACAGACATACACCTGGCTTATGTAGGGCTGCTGTGACAGGATTTGCTTCCTTTATTCATTTTATCTGATAAATATTGTACATATTTGTTTATTAACTGGCCCTGGCCTCCTGTCATTTTGCATACAGGCAAAGATAGCTGAGTGTCCCTGCTAATCAATTCCTCTTTTATTTGATGGAATTCAAATTCATTCAATTCAAACAGTAACATTTTAATATCTATTATGAATAAGTAAATCTTCAAACAAAACCACACAAAAAAATTACAGCTTTCAGGCTCTAAAATGTGAATGTGTCCTGCTTTTCTTTGTCTGGAATGAAAGTGATCTTAATATCTTTTAGATTTAAGCTGTTTGGATAAAACAAGCAATCTGATGCCTGTCATGGAGTCCTATATATATATATATATATATATATATATATATATATATATATATATATATATATAGTATATTTAAATGGTTTATGGTACAGACATTTGTTTAAATGGGCTACATCTTATGTATATTTCTCTTACACTTGAAACAATGTTTTTTAATGGTGTGAGGGGGATTTTAAATGTGTATCAGCCTATTCTGAGTGAGCCCTTGAATTAATGGACAACACTGGCTCTGGATGGTGAATCTTGAGTGTTTCTGTGTGATAATGGACACACGTCCAACACTGCTGCAGAACATCATGTAATTATGGGCTGTATTAAAGCACTTTGTCAATTCATGATGCTTGAATATAATAACAATTATAATGCATTTTATTTATAGAGCACTTTTCATGGTATGCAAAGACACTTTACATTAGTTAAAAAACAATCATAAAATAGAATATGTCTTGAGAAAGGTTCTTGTGATGGAAATGTCGACAATTTTTTTACCATGTGAACTGTTTAAACTGACCACAAGTAGTGGAGAGTAATTAAGAGCATTTATTATAAGTTCTGACTTAGAACAGTTTTGAAGTACGCGCACTTTGCTTGGGTATTTACATATACAATTCCAGTGCATTTATTTGACAGCTGGTGATACAAATTACTTTAAAGATCATGATATTACTTAAAAAATATCATTAAACTATAAAATATGGTACACTTTTATAGATTGAAACACCAAACATTATATAAAGTAGCTAAAATTAGCCTCACCTCACCCAGCACAAACATTTAAGTGTTATTTATTTGAATATTAATGAATCAGTAACAGTAATAATCCAATATTACAAAATACTATGACCCAGTAATAGGAGCCATTCTACTTTTGATATTTTAACTAAATTTTGTATATAACCCTGAAGACCCTTTCCCACGTTACAAAAAACCCACTAACATCTGGCTTTTTAATCCAATGGGAAATGTTTTAATCGGCATTCACACCCGGGTCAAATGACTCCGCAGTAGTCACAGGTATTTATCGCCTCCCGCTCCGATCGTCATTGATGGGAACAGAGCACCCAGGTGAACATGCAAATTTTTGCTCCTTTACCACCAAGATGCAACAACGCACCACCACAATATATCGTCTGTCTCCACCCAAGCAGCGCTCAAACATTGATCCAAATTAGTCTGCACTGAGTTTGAAAGAGAGACTGAATAACTAAGAGATGCATAAAAAGAAGTAACCACCATGACGTTTTCATAGGCCTCCACGCTCTTCTCAGCTGTTTACCTGTTCTCCGGCCTGTTTGTGATGTTAAACGTGGTGTACCAAAAAACACGACACACACACACAGAAAGGCACACTTGCTTGTTGTAGAGCTGCTCTCGACTGCTGACAATGGAAAAGGAGTCTAGAGCCTATTTTTAGTGGGTTTATACAAGTTTTAAAAAACCTGTGTACACACAATAATTTTGGTGGATATTAAAACTTTTACTTAGGTCAAATCCTGAATGCAGGACTTTTACTTTTAACAGAGTATTTTTATGATAATTTTACACAAGTAAAAGATCTCAATACTTGTTCCTTCACTGCTCCACCCACTAACGCTCTTTGTTTTCAACTTAAGAAACTTGGCTCCAACTCAACCTGCCTCTGGGTCCATGACCAACATGACCTCAGGCTCTGGGATCCTAAGAAGGGTGTTTTATTTTATGGACATTTTATTAACCATATGATTCATCCACTAATCAACAAAGCATTCAGCAGAGTAACTGATAATTAAAACAAGTGTTGCAGGTCTACAGTAAGCTAATGAAAATGTTCAGGAATGATCTTGCTGGGCACCACAAACAGCTGCTACCTTCCACAAAAAAAGCAGGACATTTCTTCAATATATAAAACATTTTTCATAATCATTGTAAACTTCTTAATATTCTTTGTGGTGCACCACAAGTACTCGGCCCAGTCTTTGACCCTGCCTATCATTACCACTGCTTACTGTTGACCTCGCTGATTAAAATCCATACAGATCAGACTCGGATGGATTTTACCCTCACACTCTTTCATTGGCTTTTGCACAACAAATCCTCTTTCCACTAAAAATAAAACGGGTTAACGTCCCCATTTGGCACTCTCTGCTCGATGCCCACCGCTGTAATTTAGTCCTGGTTTAGTAGCTGTAGAGTGGAGAGGTGGCCATTGTAGGGCCAAGCTTTGACAGCACATCATATTTACTCTGAAACTGAAGCAGCATCAGCAAAGCCAATTTGCCTCTGTAAGTGCGTACAGACATTTGACGGGCATATTGTGAGAACGTGTCCATTAGCGCTGCTTCACAAAACACAAAGTCAGCGCAGTGAGGATACTGCTGCTATAGGAACTGGAGCTAAGGAAGTACAGTTACTACAGCAGGGAGTCATAGTGCATTTCATGAGGGATCTGTAACCCGTTCTGCTTCAGAGCAGCAGCAGCAGCAGCAGCAGCGTATGAACCTGTTCTACTTTTTGAGTAAACAATACAACTCTATATTAATTCTCACAGAAGCAGAAAGGTCGGCTGAGGGGGAGATTTTTAATTTATCTTTCTTTAATTTAAGCACCAATTGTGCATGAAAACACACACATAAACACACTCAGGCCCATTTTATAGTATCTGTTTTGGGGCTTTCTTGGAGCATGCACACACACACGTGAAATATTTGTCTGCGATAGCAAACTTGGTGTGACATTTTGCATCTTGTAATGTGAGCCCGTCCTAAGAAGAGCTGACAAGAGCTCTAGGGTAGATGTATGGTAACTGCAGCACAGAGAGACATAAAGAGCTCTCAGTGTGGGGGCCTGTGGGACCTCAACAGTCTCTGTTCTGGGCTTTCCATCACCTCCTCTGACCCCTGTTACTACCAAGGAGGCTGGATGGATCACAACAACACGTCCCTCCTGATTAAAACCTTGGATAAGTGACTTGATGAAAAAGTGGCAGCCATCTAACGGGTGAAATGCAGCCTTGAAAACATTAATTCCTCAGGCAGGGAGGAAAAAATGCTACAGCTGGCTACAAATTGATTATCCTCTAATAAGTGTTACATGATGCACATACTTAAAACAAACAGACTATCAACGGCTTAAGCGCTGAGACTGGAGTAGATACTGTGGCATTCAAAGTAGATCTGTGACAAAAATCACTTAATCCTTGGCCTGATGCTGGAAAATCCCTTATAAAGTGGTTAAGCATGCAAAGATTTCCACTCTATGTCCCCTATTACTCCAGTCAAATGAGAAAAACGCAGCTCAGGTGAGATCTGAAAAACAATTTTAGCCGCTCTGAAGCAATTTACAACAACAAGTCAGGCCTGACAATCTTCCATACACACTCTAGCAGAGTGGCGAAAGCACGGATGTCTGCCAGGCTGATTTTGGCGCTAAGCAGAGCGCTAAGCTCCATTGACAAAGCCAGCTAAGAATCAGTGAAGCCTTGCAGAAGGAGTGTGAAGCTGTGCCACTGTAGAGTAATGCTCATGTAAGGGGCTCTACCTGCAGAACCGAGGGTTCGCCTGGTTTATCCTCTTAAAATCACCAAACAGGTTCACCGAGCACATCTCTCTCAACTGTCTCATCCAGCTGCTCTAGTCGATGTCCTGCTGCCTGTCTGTCTGTCTGTCTGAGTGCACTGAGCCATGCCTTCCCAACTCCCCTGTCCCCTCATCCTCTTCATCCTCTATAAACCCCAAAGCTCCTCAACCAAACCCCACTACAGCTATCGGTCATCATCAACCACAGACCTCTCTGGAATCAATAAAAGATGCTCCTCTGCTGGGTCGAATTTATATTGCGCCCGATGGAAGCATCCAAGCTCAAAAAACACTGATGTTCAATTATTGATGCTTATCCCACACACACCCATCCTCACACAGCACATCGAAATAATGAAACATTAAAGGGGTACTTTGCCAATTTTCAACCAGGTTTGTATCATAACAGTGAGAGTAGTATGTGTAAATGAACTGTGGTTAACTTCCCTCCATCTGAACTAGTAACCCGCTCGCCACTGTACAGACGTTCATCAGGAACTGTAATGCCATGTGCTTCATTGAAACTTGGCTAAATCGTGCACAGCACCATTCAGCCAGGCTGCTCCTTTTCTATATGCCAATCTGACAGAGCAGAGGACTCTGGTGAGAGAAGGAGAGGAGGGTGCTTTACAGTGAATAAAACCTGGTGTGTCGGTGGGAATGTGAGGTGCTCCCTGTCCAGCTGTGGATCACTGCTGTAACATTTCACCGTGTAGAGGTGACTGCGGTGCCACGCTGCTGTGTTGAGGAAGAGCGACCCTGCAGATGGCTGGTTAAGGTCAGTATGTGTGGACAGTTGAATCATTCCACAACCAAAACCATCTGGGATCATGGACAATTATAAGACATCAGCAAACGATGTAAGAAGACTAAAAAAAAAAAAAAAAAAAAAGACTTAATCACAGTGCACAAGTTCAAGGAGCTGATGGGATCCCATTTCGCTAGAGTTTTACCATGTATTATTTCCATGTGACAAATAAATGATGATTGACTGGTTGATCTTAGCAGCACCCAAATCTCCCAGTTCAATTCGCTTTTCCTTTTCTCTAGGGCTGTTGCTTTAACTACAGATTGTACTTCTGCGTGTTTGTTTGCCCGCAATCACAGACGCAAAGAGTGTAGAGGCAAATCAAGAGAGACCCCCCCCCTTCTTTAAAACTCAGACCAAACTGATCTATCTGTAAAACTAGGCAGTGCTGATCAAATATGAACCAAGATTCTGTCACAGCATTGCCTACTTCTTGCCTAAAATGTTTTCAGAAACACATTTGTATCCTGTGTCAAAACAGACAAGCTTGCATTACATCACCCACCAGCAAAATCGTTTATTGGGGTATAGGGTTTTTGTTTTGTTTTTGTTTTTTTACCTCTGAGCAAAGGCAAATGCCACAGCTTTGTTTTCTCTGGTCATAAAGTACAAATTTAAAAATAATTTGCATCTCTCTACTGCACAGACAGCCCAGTTTATGAAAAGACCATCTGTCCAGCAGCTAAATACTTCTTTAAGTTGATATTGTCTTTGCTGAAATAATGTCTTCATTTCAAGACGCATTTTATTTTAATTCAACTTTTTAACCATTTTCTGGTTTTAGATTATTCTGTCTTTACAGTTTACATAAAGTGAGATCATGTTGAAGCTCTGATTACCATATCAGACTTTTCCTGTTCCCTGTACAGTGGAGGCGTGCCACCTCCGCTAACATACAGACGTGTAATTGATTGTTACATAAGACAAGGAAAATGAGATTTGAGAGGCTGAAATCAGAGAGATATTTTTGCTTGAAAAATGGCAGAAGCAATTTATCAATTATCAAAATAGTTTGGCACTCATTTTCTGGTGATTGACTGATCAATTAATGGATTAATCATTGTAGCGCTAAAAAATAACACACATTACACTACAATAAAATACATTTTCTGACGTTTTACAGACACAATCTCTAATCAACTAACAATAGAATAATCAGCAAAAACAGAAACTAGATGTGAAAAAGTGGAGTTCTTTTCAAGGATGAGACATTTAAAAGTCGTAACGCGTTCACAACAGCAGTTTGTGCCACTAAAACAACTGGAGCGAGGCAGCGAGGTACCATCACTTGACAACTCAAGCACCAGGAGTAACCAACGAGGCAGTCATCAAACATCTGTCAAGCAGTCGAGAAATACTTTGTCATGTGAATGTTATAAAGATGGTGAGCGAGAACACAGGCTGAAACATGTCTCTGAAAAACTTTCCAACCCCCAAAAACAAACTGCTTGACAGGAGTGTGATAAAAATGTGACTGAAAAACAGAGGGAAGAAAGTGACGCTTGTTGGCAGTCGTTATTCAGTTAAATTTCTGATTTCACGTTTACTGTGTTTTACTGAAGCAACTCAAAATGTGAATCTTATTGTTTATATCACTGATTTACTATGTGTAAGGTTTAGGGGGTATATACTGGCAGAAATATTGTATAACGTAATAAATATGTTTTCTGTAGTGTGTCATCACCTGCAACTAAGAATTGTTTTGTTTCTGTTACCTTAGAATGAGCCATTGATATCCACATACGGAGTGGGTCCTCAAGTCTGCTATTATGCCTCTAGAGTGTCCCAGAAAGGACAAAATGAACAGTGGCATGCATTTTTGAGTCAGCCACTATAGTTCTCCTACATGCTAGGCCCACGGCAACTTCACCGCTAGATGCCACTTAATGCAAGGTTTCCCACACATTCATTTATTTCAGTCAGGGACACTTAAGTCAAATAAAAGTTTATTTCCATTTGCAGTATTATATTTGGTGGTATGGCTCTGTACTGGGGCCTCTCTGCTTTTCCTTGGGCCTATGCAGAAAAACTCTTCCACGTGCCTATGTGGACAGTCTAAGGTGGAGAGAGCACACCTCTCTGCACTTCCACATGCAAAAAAGGAAAGCCTGAGGCAGGGAGAGCAACAGCAAAGACCCTCCCCCAGGAACAAAACAGAGCAGCATCAATGACAAACAAAAATGACATTGATAAGTCAGACACAGCATGAAAAGGAGGAGCTGGGGTGGAAGTGGGTTTCAAAGCGGCTTGCAGACAAAGCAGCAACAGGCCAGAGCAGTTTAAATAGGGCGCCCTGAATGAGATTCGTCAAATGGTTGCATAGAAAGGAATCATGTGATCTATCAGCTGACTCCCTTCCATCAATCAGCTGCTCCATCAGTTGACTGGGCTGTTTGAGATCAGCCAATGTAGCTAGGATGTGAGCTGAGCTTGACATCGTGTCCTGCCTGAACTAACGCTAATGATTAAAACATCTGCCGCCAGGTTTAGATCGAGTGATCAGTTATCTACCTCAAAACTCCACAAAGAGCTGCTAAAGGAGAAAAAAAGAAGAGTTCTGCCTGTGCTGCATTCAGTGACCTGCCAAAACCTCCCAATTTAGAAAGAAGACAAAGACTGATAAAAGGATCCACAGGCAATAGAGAAAAACATGTATGTATTAATGAATATGTGTTGACTTTGAGTCGAGCTTGTTTCTGACCTTTGCATCAAGCACACAAACAAACTTTTATTTTGATTCCCGACAAGTCAAGCTTCAGGCTTTGATCAGCATCTGAAGTTATTCTGTGAATATTATAAAGCTTTCCAACTCTTCCATTAGTCATAACTGGCATGTTTTGCTTATCTGAAGAAATGCCTGTCCTTGTGACCCAAAATGTTCCTTTTTAAAGCCTATACGTCACAATGACACCAAACTGACGGTAATGTGGAATCTGCAGGTGAGACAAAGTGTTGACACACCTGCCTTGTGACTTTCTGACCCTCTTTTTCATCTCTCTTTGTCAGCCTCCTGCCCCTGCTATCCATCCTCTCATCCGTCCATCCAGGCTTTCTTTCTAGGTTTCTTATCTGTGAGGAAGTTACAGTACAGTCTATACAGACACTCTCTCTCCCTCACATCCTGTCTGTCACCTGCAGGCCAGGAAAACTATTGGCTCTAATCTTGTATCTCTCAGCTGTTGCCACGGTGAGTGGGTTTCCAGCGCCAACCAACAGCTTTATCTCTGACCTGCAGAGGAAAACCTGGGAGACCCTATCTCATGCGCACACAAACATGATAGGACACCTGCGCTCAAGACACACGCAAAAGTACACCACTCATGCACCACCCCTCCACACATCACACCGCACACACACACACACACACACACACATATATATATATAGAGAGAGAGCACAGTTCATGCATGCTGTCTATTTGTGGCACATGCAGGTGTGGCTGACTGGGTGTACACATGCAGAGAACATGTATGTAATCATGTCAATACATCCAAACACGTGTGCAATGGTGTGAGTTCTGTATCATCACACACACACCCTCTCAGCAAGCAGACACTGTGACGATGACAAGTGGCTCAAGCTCTAAAGACTGAGATAGGACCAGAATATTCTTTATCACTTGACGGTGCACGGCTTAATTTTAGGGACAGTTTTTTATAGTCTAGCCTGAAAGATTTATCAGCCGACTCTGCCGCCGCATTTACTCTCACACACACAGTTAGCTCCACTGGAAGAAAAAAAAAAGGACATTACACAAAAAAATACTGAGAGAACTTGTGTGTCCAGTTTTGAAATCTTTTTCAATTAAAGTTCAATTCTACGTGGAGAAAAAAAAAAAAAAGAAGGTAGGCCAAAAATAAAAGGTCTTTAATGTCAAACAAGATAAACACAACGGCGGCTGAGAGTAAGTGCTGGAATGGAAATGAGGAATAAAACTTTTGCGAGTGAAAATGCAGCTCAGTAGAGCTAAGCAAATTTGCATTTAATCAATTTGAAAAAAGGTTTTAATGCAAAGTTAGTTGCAGAGACGTCGTATCCACACACACACTCGCGTGCGCATACTCCACGAACTCATCACTCCAAAGACATTTCATTGTGCAATCCATCTTAATCAGCTAGCCCATCAGAGACAATATATCCTCCCCTCCATCTCGCTCTCTCCTTCTCCGGACGGAGTGATTGAGGGGTGTAAAGAGGAGGATGTTTCTGCCTGCCGTCTCCTCCCCCCCATATTCCCCCCCACCTCCTCACCAGGACGGCTCTTAAGTGCTTGTGGGTTTTTATGTTTGTAGTGTTTTATAGGAGTGGGCAGGAGCCAGGGGCTGTAAAAGTGTGGAAGGAAGGAGGGAGTGGGGGGAGGAGGAGGGGGAGGAGAAGAGGAGGAGAAGGGGGAGGAGTGGAGAGTTACTGTAAATTCGATCTTTATTGAGAGCGACACAAACGACAAACAGTGCTGGCCCGGCCTCCCTGCAACGCCCTCTTTACCTGATCAATCTGCGCTGAGTAAGCCAAGGAAGGAAGGAAGAAAGGAAGAGACAGGGCGGAGCTGCATATTAGTTTCCACCTGTTAATTCACAGGTCTTTGGTGCTTCTGTGCAAAGGCGTATTTAGACCATGTGCATCTAAAACATTAAAGTAACAAAGGACTTTTACTTTGATAAAATTAAAGACAATAAATTGATGCAGAAAAGTTCACCAGAATAAAGAAAAATAAGTGTTTGGGGCTTAAGAATTTCCTGAAGGACGACCCCCAAACTCCCTATTTCATATGCATCCACCCCCCAGTGTTGAAACCACACCTCCACCCTTGTTTCTGTGTCTATACCCACATGCATCCACATCTACATATGTGTGGTTTTTTGTGTCTGCAGTCAATTGCTCATCAGCAGCCAGGCCTGGAAGCCCCCCTCCCAACCTGCCTACCAGTCTGCCAGTATAGCGTATAATTGGCCACAGTTGGCTTCCATTGAATGTGTGCTGTGTTATGTGCTAAATGATTCTTCAAGGCCTCTCATAGCAGCCAGGAAAAAAATCCACAACACTCCCCTCCACATGTCAAAAACCACAGGCGCTGATTTGGCCGCTTTTTTAACGCTGGTGCTTTGCTGTTAGATCTGCAACAGGAGAATAAGCGTGCGAGCAATTTCCTAAACGAGCGTAACTAACTGTCTCTTTTCTAATTGTTCTCTTCTCCCTCGATGTCTGTTCGCTCCTCTCTTTTATTTTAATGTCATATCTCTTTAAGTGCGACTGACATCACTGAAAGCCTCTTAGTCAATCAGTTAGTCATCGACTGAAAAGGTCAGCCGCTTAGTCGACAAAATGACTCCGGAGCCGGTCAGCTGGCCAGCCAGTCAGTCAAACAGAAAAAGAATTATCGGACTTTGCTGCCCAAATACCCCTTTGTGGGAACCCTGTACCTGCTTGTTGCCATGGCAATGCAGTCCGAGATTTAAATAATAGCCTGTGTCCTCTCCCTACCTCTCTTTTATCTCCTTCTTTTCACTCCTCCAGACTCTCCCCTCGCTTTTTGTGAGTCGGCGTGCTGACTCCCTCTCACGCTCCATCTCTCAGTCATGTTTCCTCTGGCATTGTTGTATTTTTTTTTTCCAGTCTCCCTCCCTCACCTTGCCTCGTCCTCTCTGCTAAATGACACTTTACTAGCTGTTTCCTCTTGTTAATTCCATGCTACTTTGCATTGTGCGACTCTGTAAAAAGCTCTTGTAAAACACACACACACACACACACACCGCAACACAAAGTCGCCTCAACGGACACACAGGAGACAAATTACAATTACTTACTGTATACACACAAACATAATTACTTTAACATTTGCAGGCAGATGCATGAAAGCACACAAACACTGCCATAAATGAGGGAGTGAAAGATCAACATATTCACTGGATGCTGGCACAGTGTACACCTGCTGACAGTCAGCTGCCAATGAAGATCTATCATTTTCTGCTAAAGCCTCATCATCAAGCATCATTTAGGCACGCTGGCCTGCCTCGCTCTCCCCCGATGCACCGTCTGTGCCAAGACACCGATTAAATTTCCCCCAAATGCCCAAACAGCCTTGTGGGAAAAGGTCTTCAGTTAATGAACTGGCTTTTGGCTCCATCTAATGGTCACTGGAAAAGACTCTAATCTCTAATCCTACTTGTAAGAGCTGGAAACAACAACTGATGGGTGGAAGTACGCCTGTCTTCAAAATGTTGGGAAAACTTTTTAAATTCTGCTTTAAAACGATCATTTGACGCATTTTATCAAAATGTATTCGGTTAGAGCAATAAAGTATATCCACTGATGTTATTGGCTTTTTACTGGATTTGGTGTCTGCTTATTGTTATTAAGGTCAGTTATGTCCAGGGCTGCAACTGACAATTATTCTCATTGTTGATTATTTTCTTGATTAATCAATCAGTTGTTTGGTCTATAAACTGTCAGAAATTGGTGTTAAGTGTCCATCAATGTTTCCCAAAGTCCAAGATGACATCCCCAAATATCTTGTTTTATCCAAAATTCAAAAATGTTCAGTTTACTGTCATAAAGGGAGAAAAGAAACCAGAAAATATTCACATTTAAAAAGCTGAAATCAAAGAATACTGATTTTTTTTTTTTCTTTAAAAAAATACTCAAATTGATTAATCAATTATCATATTATTTGGCAAGCTGCAGCTCCAGTTATAACAGTTAAGATTTTATAGGTATACCATGCGGGATTGTCGGTTACCATTTGTAAAATTGTTTACCAGCAAAAATAGAAGTAAAAGCCAACCCAAGATTCACTATCATTTGGCGTTTTGGCTAGTTATATTTGCATTTTTTTCCGCGCTGTGTGAGGAGGAATGACTTTTGAATAAGGCTATACTTTGGTTTCTCTATGGAAAGCCCAAATTATTACATTCCAGTATTAATAAATGTTTTCCTCGTAAGTATTGATATTTTAATCACGATTAACCTTTGTACAAATTATTTTTCTTATTGTCTGCAGAGCATTGTGAAATTTTTGTCACCATGTCAAAATTATTTATTGCCGACTTCATTTTAGTGTGTGTTCACTGTTCTGTCAGCTGAAACAACTAGTTGATACATAATCTGACAAAAAACAATTATGACAACTACTTCATGCTATAAATTCTCTAAACACAACAAATATGGCAAATGGTAATAATTATCTTTAATATATATTTGGGTTCTGGACAATCAGAAGGACAAAATAAGACATTTAAAGACTTTAGGCAATCAGAACTTTTGATGGACATTTTTTCACAATTTTGCAACATTAAATAGACTTTTAATTGGTTGATCAGTCAAAAAAATTAATCAATTGATAACAAAAATAATTATTAGTTGCAATTGCATCAGCTAATGCAACAAACCAGATGTTTGTTTGGATGCAGTAACAGATGTAGTAAGTGTCCCCAGAACAAACACCTCGGGGAAACTACATAAATAGTCTGGTGTGCAGGGACCCTTATGAAAACAAAACACCATCTTTGTGTACACATGCAGCTCGTCCGGACCATTTATATGCCTTTACAAAGCCTCTATAGTATGTGTAAACTACTCCTGATGTGGTACCCAAATAAAATTATGACTAGCTGTGTTCACAGACAGCTGATTGGACCAGTTTCTGCTTTCACAAGAGAGCAGCTATATAGACTACATCTCAGGAGCTGGTATTAACCTTTAAAATTCACATCAGTTAATAGCTATGGTTGGTAACTTTTATAAAAAAAATAACCTTTTGCTATATTTGCTGAAACTGTCACTATGTTCACACAGCAATACATGAGACATGAGGCCAAATATCTTCAGCTGTCAGAGGCCTGTAGAGAGAGTGGTTGGAGGGCCTGCTGTGAGCCAATCAAAGTGGGCTGCAGGGTTTCCCGGGGCAATCTGTGCACCGGGCACTCGGGCTCCTTGGCATCAGTAGGTTGCAGGAGAGGAAAGCCACCAGAAACATCAGTGAGGCTGCAGAAAAAGCCTCAAGGTGGCTGTGGGTCAAGAGGGCAGATCCATGGTGTAGCGTGCTGCTTGGACACAGACCAGGCACTGATGACCCCCGGGTGTGTCGCCCAGGTGAGGGTGTCTGATGATCAAAGACCCGAAACACCCTATGACCCTGGGTTTATCACTGATGATGCGTCCGAGCCACGCCATCTAGGTGTTTCGAATAACTCTAGAGATGAATGATGAAAAAATGAATATATACTCTGTCTGCTCTACTCTACAGCTAAACAGTACACTAAAATATGTTTCTGAAGACATCTGAGGCGGGAAATAGACAATACAGTGACAGAATTGCCGAGTTTCTACAGTTTGACCTCAGTGATTGAAATATTGACAGCTGCGTTAGAGACTCCTCGGCTCCGACTGGTTGTTTTCGGTGCACCGTGGTCGATTCTAGCGAACGCCATAGACGTACTTCAAGGAGGAGGAGGAGGAGGAGGAGGAGGGACATAATTCTTTCTTTATAGACTCTCTGTCTCATGTAACACTTTGCGGATGTAGTGATAGTTGCAGCAAATATGACAAACATTTTCATACAAGTCACAAACTGGTGCTTTAACTCTAGTTATTTCACACAGTTCCATTTCACAGCAGTTTACCTCTAATTTGTTCAGTACTTAGACTTCACACAAACACCACCTCTGCTTTCAGGCTGCTCTGCCTACTTTTGAAGTTTCCAGGTGAGCCAGTCAGCAATCCCCTCTGATTTCAAACCTTTTTGTTGCTCTTGTGTTCTCGTATACTGCATGTACACTAATTTAAAGAAACTCTACGGTACAAACCTGTTGGTAAACATATAAAAGCCTGTAGCTGTCCCTCCCACACCCCGAGAACACAACATACCCATAATGAGCTCAAACCACCCTCACAGTTGTTTTGTGCTAAATTTATATACAGTAAATTCACATCGATGCACAAACAGACTGGGGGCTGCGCTCAGTTCAGCACCAATTTTTTTAAATCCATAATCCTTTTCTCTTATTCTGCCACTGGTTGGCTTCCTCCTTCGTATTGTTCTTGTGCACGTGCTTCTTTTTCCCCCACTGAATGCTATTATTATAAATACTATTTTGTTGCAAATAGAAGAAATTAGTTGCTTATCTTGTTTTTCATTTTATCTTATCATGTGTGAAACTAGATTGTTGATGACCATATTGGACGACCACCCTACACACTAATCCAGCTAAAAACACTCACTCATTTACACACACACATACCTGCATTGACAATAGCGTCTATCTCCAGCTTGGTGATGTCACCGCTGTAGAGGGAAATCTTCTGGTCCAACTTGTCATTCCTCGGGTAGAAAGGTTTTCCAGAGCTGCCTGAAAATGACACACACACACACACACACTGACTTCGTATCAATCAGTTATTGAAGCACCTGATGTGTAATATGTGATAAACTTGTGATGATGTTACATCTAATGTCAGTGTGTTAATGTTTGTGTGTGTGCTCCATTTTGTTGATTTGTGTGCATCAGAAGCTTTTACATATGAATGTATAACATTTTGCATACAAGGTACTTCCAGCTCTCCTTATGTTGCTCATAATTTGGCAAGTTATTTGATGTGATATGGTCAAACATCTGATAACACCAGGGGCTACATGCATAAATGATGTGTGTGCACAATAACAATACCTACGCCTTTTCCCCACACATAAACTGGTATTCATAAAGGAAGCCTGTGCAGTGAGAATGTGTGCACCTCATCCTTCAGACCAGGAAATTGCATATTAGTTGAGAGATGGAAAACATTGTTTTTATTTGCCAGCTTCACTAATGGTGCATTTATAAAGCTGATTTTGAATCATTTCTGAGTGATAAATTTCAGCATTACTTTTGTTCACATTCACCCCCCAGTGGTGATCGTTTCATTTTATCCTGTGGAGCACTTTGTAAAGTCAGTTTTCACATGAGCGCGATGAATGAATCACTGATCATCCTTGTGACGTTTAATAATAATGATGATTGAGATTTTGCCACGATGATGGTTTAGAGAAATGTGATGAATTACTGGTGAGGATGCTACAAATATCCACAGCCATGCGTGATGACGGCTGCTCTGGCACCGTTGGAGAACCTCAGCGATGCAATGCAGTTGGTGAAATTGCTCTTCTGTACTGAATTTCTCACTGACAGGTTTAACGAGTGGTGGATGGGCACAAGTGTCAATATGCAAACAGATGTTAAAGGGCGTCATCCATTTATATGAACTGTGGGTGTGGTAATGAGGCTGAGATTTATAAAAGAAGAATCAGGCGTACGCACAGCTTTTTAAATCTGCCGAAAAGAATGCGTGTGCACATTTTGTGGGTGCAGTTTTGTGGGTAGTATCAGTGATGATGAATCCACACAGACTTGTATAGATTGGGCCCCAGATGTCTTTGTTTGCATCCCTCTGGTAAAGTCTCTCCATCACTACCACCCAACCCTGACTGAACCTGACAGTGACTTTGACTGATGTTGGGGTTCTGACCTGCAGTGGGAGTCCACACTGAGACTTGATCCAGTGGCACAAAGTCAGATGTCCTGTAGTGCTGACGCCTGTCCTTCACAGACAGAGACAGCAAGAAGTCTGAGAGAGAGAATGGAGAAAGGGCACAGATGGTAAATGATCCGTTAGCTCAATAAATATTTTGTTACATAGGTATTTATGTTAACGAACAGAGAAGCGGGGTAGTATTGGCATACCAAACTGAAGACGAGCTTGATGAAGAATAAGACAAAATAGTTTGTGCATACCCTCCTAATGAAACGGAAAATTCCTTCAGAAACTAGGGATGCACGTTATTGGATTTTTTGCCCATATGCTGATATGTTACAACTCATGAGACACTACTGATATATCCATTTCTTTTCCTACCTAATTTCAGTGATCATCAGATCTCCTCTGTAATGGAATTAGCATCATATTATCCATGTATACTCTCATGACTCTCACAACGGCCTAACAGGAGATGGAGACATGAAATACAGTTCTTTACAGTGTATGTAATATTCATTCATTGTGCAAAATAAGAAAAAGCATGTTGGGCAATTGTGATAGCCGATTTTAAAGCCGATATTGGCCAATACCGATGACGTGCCAATATTATCAGCATGTTGGCCGATTACAAGACGTCATCTTAGCCAGTGACAAATATTATTATGCATTCCTAACAGAAAACTAAAGTAAGTGGCGTGCTATAAGATTATGGTACCCTGAAATTACTTAATGGTCTTTGTGCAGCTTCTGCGCTCAAGCTCCAGTTTGTCGAAGTACAGATTTACTTTATGAGGACAGCAAAATACTATATGATATGAAACATTTCATAATCTTATAAATAATATCACAGAACAGGGGTCATCAACTAGATTTATCCAGGGGCCACAATCTTTCTTTCTGATTGGGTGGATCCGGTATGATAAAATAAGAGAACAGTTATTATCAGGGGTGGACTTCACAACTAGGTCCCAATCTAAAATGGCTGAAACATTTATGATGTTCAGATATGAAAAATACTGAATACTATTCCAATTCATTGTACCCAAAAATAATTTACAAGAGGCCCCCTTTAAAAAAAACACTGAACCTGACGGATAGATGTTACTGGTTATACTGCATATTCAGATTCTTACTCACAAAATACAATTAAATATGATACAATATTATTTATTATAAAAGGTACTTCAGGGCTGAAGTGTTAAGTTGATAGTAATTGTTATTCATTGACTCGTGTATTAATTACAGACATTTAATATTTGCTAGTTGCAGCAGTCCTTTGGTATTTTAGCTGTCCTTTTTTTTTTTCGTTTTTGGTTACTTAAATTGTGATGATGTGTTATGAATTTCATGATTGCATTTGTTTAGTCTTTATGTTGAATGTCATGTACTTCTTTGTCTTGTCATTGTCCTCTAACATCCTGGAACCAGGCTGGAAATAAGTGTTTTCACTTTAACATGTTATCCCTTGGATTTTTAGTTTCTTTATCTAATAATCCATAAATAAAGTCAATTAATTTATTAATTATGAGGCCTAATATCTACTGTTTTTCACCACTGGTCAACTAACGGATAGTTTTAAGACATACCCTTAGGCAAGGTTACTAGGATGAATATGGTTAAAGTGGGACAATGGGCAACATGGGGCAGTTAGGCTTAATCATATTTATCTTTACACGTGTAAACTTATATTACTAAAAATCATCATTGAGCTCATCATAGGTAAGTATGAGATTAAAAAACATTGGTTCTGTGTGGATGACATCACTTCTGGGGGTGTGGATCACCATATTCAACTCCCTCTGCAGTGAACCAAGATGGTAAGTAAAATGACATAGCGTTTTGAGGTGAAAGATGTTAGTGCACTAGAAATAAGGAAACTGGTGGATAGTTTGTGATATATTTTGTTAAGGGGTGTAATGGTGATTCATAATTTTCAAAAATCATATCCATGTGAATCTTACTCTTTTTTTAAAATGCCATTTTGTTGCTGTCCCACTTCAACAATATTGTTAAAGTGGGACAGTGTGTTATTGGCAAACTGGGACAACCATTCAAGTCATTATAAAGGTGGAAATAAGTTTCCTTTTTATTTATCCCTCATAAATTTAGCTATCTAGCTAGCTAGATACATCAACAAATTTACTTAAATTGCACAAATTAAGGTAGCTTGTAATGAAAATAATAATTGTGATGCTTATGCTAGCTAGCCAGCAAGCTCTTGCCCTGCCACCCCACACGTTTTGCATACTCCTGTTTAAATTGATCTAAAACAAAAACTATAGTAGCTAGAACATTCATTTTTTTGTGGGTGAAAGCTAAGACTTGTCCCACTTTACCAATAGTGCCTGGAAATTTTGGTTGTGGGTCAGTGTGTTTTTGGTGAAGGGTCATCCATCCTGTGTTTAATGTTTCTTTGTTTTTTCTTCCACATAGTATAGTAGAGATCACAAGCTATTTAGAATGGTATGATATGATGGGCTAAGACAATTGGGTCATAACTAGAAATTATGTTGAAGGTAAATTTTCAGAAAGTGTCCCAATTTACCCATAGTCACCCTACTTAAAATGCTCATTAGTTGCAGGCCAAATGCCAATTGTGCATGTATATTGTGAGTTTTAGGTCACTAACTCTACAAGGATATTACAGAAGACAAAATGTTATGATTAATTTTACTCTTTCAGGTCTAATATGTTTGTATGAACTGACTGCTTTGCTGTGATTAATGTTTGGTATCATCAGTAAAGACCATAGGGTCGGTCGGTGGTTTTAGTCTTGACACAACTGACAGGTGGGCTGCGTCTATCAGCTGGACAGGTGTTTTGGTCACGTGACGGCCGCACGTTTCTCTTTCGTTTATTGACAAAGGATAAATGTTGTACAACTAAATTAAAACCCCCTCAGCCTTGGTTGAACAGTCTCACCCTTGGTCTCCTTCCAGTCTCCCTCAGCGGAGTTCAGGTTAACTTTGAAGGCCATGGCGGTGACGGTTCCGGTGTGGAGACCCTGGAGCAACCCGACTGTGCTCACTCCGAGGGCGGCACCGAGGGCTACCTTACCCAGCCAACCTCTCCTCCCCCGGGCTGAGGAGGAAGCCTTCCCCTGGCTGGACTTCCAAAGGGCTGCTGTGGTTGTCGTTGAAAACTTCTCAGCTCGGAGGGCAGCGTTAATATGGCCGCGGACAGGACTTGTTGCTGGCTCCCTTCCCAGCTGGGGGCTTCCAGTAGATAAAATGTGTTTGAACTTGACACCGGCTCCCTGGATGTCAGCACGGGCACGGGACAGAGAGCTCGTGCACAGTGGAGCTCTGATGTATGAAAATAGAGCTGATATTTGCAGTGCCATGGCTGAGTGACGCAGAGAGGGGGTAACGGTTCGTGTTACTACAGCTCCACAGGGATCAATGTCAGCCACACCACCGTGGTCAGGTTTCGTTTTCGATACGACTAAACGTCAGTTAGTTCTCATCTCATGTGCCATATTTGTTTTGGACGTTCACATGTGGACTGTACCATTTACAAAGGGGTGCCGCTTGGCTGTCGCTAAACAACAAACTTTAAAAAAGTGTCATTAAGCGTTAGTACGGTGTCTAGTGGTGTATTTAACGGTTAATATCATAACTAGTGAAAAGGGTACGCTACAATATGACAGGTGCTGCCCTGTTTTAACTCTGACAAGGGGTGTAACCCCCGAATCAGATGACATGGGAAAGCCGAGGCCAACGTCCACACGCGTACGCCTCCTTCACGACTGTCGGAAATACTGATTTTATAAGATGAGGCGTACCAAATAGTACAACAGCTTTAAGTTTGCTACACTTGAAAGTTTGACTTGGGAGACATCCGTTTCTAATTACACCGTATATTAAAACAACCCTCTGCAGTAAGCAAGACGTTTGAGGGGGAATACCATCACCTAGTTGTTGTTGCTAAACTCTGAACTTTATTGAGCAGGGGCGTTTCTAGTAATTGAGGACATTGGGGGCTGAGCCCAGACCTCTGTAGAGGGGGTTCAGGGGGGCTTTTTTTATGAACAATGGAGAATGAATGGGGAACAAAGTGATGGTGTGCTCGGCAGATACAATGTAAATAATTTAAGTATTGGATTGTGTTTTTTGTCTTTGTTTTTTATGTGATGGATGTAAATTTAATGTCCATTTAGTAATTTCTCATTTGTGTGCAGGATGTTTTTTCTTAACACTTGTGGAGGCGTGTCGTCTTTAAAATGGCCTCTCATTGTCATTGATTTAATGTAAGCAGCCAAGGCTTTAAATTCAAGTGCGTTTGTTCCTGCTTGAGTGCCTAAAGTTCATTTTTTCCTCCCACTTCTACTTGAATATTTCCATTTTATACTACTTTATGCTTCTCTACATCACAGAGGGGATATTATAATATTTACTCTATTTATTTGTCTGCCTTAGTTATTTTAAGACTGAGATTATTATTACAAAATCTGATCAACAAACAAATGATGTGCATAATTGTAGATTAACCTACCCAGCATTATATAAAGCATTTAAGATGAGCGCCGCCTTCACCAGCTGCAATATTAAAGTGATTACCAGTGCACTCTTTCTTTTGATCAGACAAAATGTGCTGCTAGAATGACACAGAGGAACCATAACTTGCCTTTTTTATCAACTGTATCAAATTACTTTCAAGGGCTTTAAAGCATTAATGGAATGGCATGTGATTAGATAAGGGGGTATTCAGAAAACAATCATGGCTGAACCCTCGAATGCCCAGGCTGAACAACACCACTGTCATTGACAGATCAGATACATTGTAATTGATGTGACATATACATATCACATAATTTAATTTTGTTAAAGGATAGTGTCATGTTTGTTTTTATATATGTCTTATTACCTATGCTTAAAACAGACTCTCTGGTCAAATCAGAAAACCCTTAATAAAAAACGCCCACCTGACAGCAAAATTATTAGTGATGGCCAGACCGATTCGTTTCACATTTTCAGTTCTTTTGAGTTGATAGACTACATGTAAATGTATCAAACTTTTAAAAGGTCTGAGTTTTGATTCTTTCTGCAAAATATGGTGTCAGTTTCTCCATGACACTCCGTTATAGTACATGCACGTCCGATAGCTAGTGCAGCCCACCCCACAAAACCTCTCTTCAATACATTGCCCATCAGGCATAAGTTTACATAAATATAGATAAAATATTCATTTTCATGCATTGATTCAAAATCCCACTTGTGTGTAGGTGAGCTATGTAAGCTCATGTTACAGAAATGTCGCAGACCAATGATTTGTGTTCTTTGAGGAGCAAGTAGCAGACATCCCAGCAGAGTGCCTCAGGAATGAGTCCTTAATTCATTCATTCATTCATTTTCCGTAACCACTTATCCTGGTACAGGCAGGTGTGCTAGAAACAGACAACCATTCATGCTCATATTCACACCTACAGGCACTTTAGAATCATCAGTTAACCTATGGTGCATGTTTTTGGATTGCGGGAAGAAGCCAGAGAACTCAAAGAAAATCCACACAGACACGGGGAGAACATGTTTGCAGGAATAAGTACTAAATTAGTACTAAAACCTACAAATGAGTCAGCATTTTACAAGTCCCACCTCCCTCATATCAAACTCAAGGTTTTTTTGAATGGGTTTTTGGTTGGATGGCTGAAATAAGATCTGTGGATAACACAAGCTTAAGAGACTTTCACATTTTGTTCTACCACCTTGAAGCTTCCATGTCTTAAAAAAAAGGTGGTTGTTAACAAGTGGCAAAAAATGAGGCTAGAGAGCATCATCATCATCATGCCAAGCCAAGCTGAACACGGCTTTACAGTCATGTCATGTCATGTCATGTGACCACAGTGTAGTTCTTTCATAGCCTAACATTAGCTTTTTACTCCTGTCGATTTTATTTAGGTTTCAATGATCATGAAAGTGTTGTTCATTTGTGGAGATTATCTTGCTGATCAAAACGTGCAAGTATCAAACATTTGTTTGCCACAGAGCTTATTTTCGGAAAAATCCAAACTCCAATGGAAAAATCCCAAAGGCTCTTTGACAAGGGAACCAGTGCAAAGATAAAAGTCATCCTTGGGGAACTCTATTGCCCTGAAGATACAGTTTGTTGCCCCCTAGTGGATTGTAACCTACAACTGAATGTCAGAAAATGGTCTTGTTTGTGTTTTAAGTAAGATTAAATGATTATTTAGAGGTAGAATTATTTTCTTTGTTTATCCCAAAGACGGGCGGTATTATGGTTTTGTTTGTTTGTTTGTTTTAATTTAACCATCTCACTGTAACTATTCGTATAGAGCATTAAACCTGCTGTATTTTTGAGCAGGAAAATGCCAAGTTATCAGCTTTCATAGCTAAACATTTGTCTATTTATTCTTTACTCTGCATCTGACATGTCAACAACAGCTGCTACTAAAATTAAGGATCCATGACCCACACCCTTACACAACGCATTACTGATCTTGCAACACAAAAAATATGATTACTAATAAGTTTATTATATGTGTGACTACAATTCTCAAGGAAAGGGAAAAGAGGAAACAAAGAGAGGAGATGGATAATGTGTGTTGTCTGCCCATACCCAGCCTCCCACATTAACTGTATGTGCACACACACACACAACGTCTTGCATGCATCGCACACTCAGCCTGTCAGTCAAACCCTGAACCCTTTTCACATTTCCGCCTGGCGGAAACTGACAAAAAAAGGAACAAGCCTCTCTTGACAAAAGACACAAGTAGCGCAGACACAGCTACACAGACCACAACCTGCCCAGCCCAAGAGAGGAGAAATTGCTGCACATTTTCACACAAAAAAACTGGGAACTTCTTCTTCAGAGATCTGACAGAGGCACAGGAGTGCCCCCAGTTTCTTTCTTTTCAAACCCTGGACAGAGGAGACTGACGGTATTGTCTTTCAAAGTGTGTGTGTGTGTGATGAGTGCGTGAGAGAAAGGGAGAAAGCATGAGGGTAGCGAGAGCGTCAAGGCAGCAAGTGTACGTGTGAAGCTTCTAAATATGCACATGTGGGGTCATTATTAGGTCACATCGATTGACAGGATATAATGTAGGAAGTGAATTTGTCTCAGATCAGAATTTACATTCAGGAATGTGCAGATATAGAAAGTTAAGGCCTCCAAAAGAGGAAATTAGGGGTGCAGGCATGTGTAGTCAGTGTTATACCGTTGTATGCGATATAAGTGTTTTTAAAATACAGATAAATGAGGCAAAGACACACACTTAAATGCTTAAATTAATATATTTAAGATGGGGTTACAGTTTCATACACAGGCAGTGTGTGTCTCTGTATTGACATTGGATGAACATCTCACCTTGGGCGGGCGGGTCAGAAAGCGGAAGTGTGTCTCCCTGGTGATAGTTCATGTCAGAAACAGGAAGTGCTCATCAAACTGGACATGTTGCCAGAATCGACTCATCCATCCAGTGTGTGTGTGAGTGTCGGTGTTGCTCAGTATCATGTGATACTGACCCATTAGTTAAAGTATTTTTCCTCACAATTGATTGGCTAAAGTTTGACTGACAGGTCATCTATCCTCTCTTTGTCTCATCTGGTGTCCTGAATGTGGAGCAGGACTTTTAATATCAAATCTGTCGAGTTCTGTCACACTTTTTGAATGTTTATTCATAACTTACTTATCTCCAATTTTCACTGCAGTTTTATACTATACTGCTCCATCAAATTATGGAGGCCTGTTAGTCATTTTTAAAGTTAACATTAATGTGCTGTTTTAGAGAGTTTAAAATTGTTTTCTTCAGGCATTTTAACAATTTATTCATGATTCAAAGTGCCTAATTTCTCACTTGTGACATATATGGCTCCCTAAAATAATAATCGCTAACACATTGAATTATTCAGTTATCATGATACATCTGTGCATTTTTCATGTCAGACCTGAATAAATGGTGGTGGAGTTTTAATAAATGTGGTGCAAAGACAAATGACAGAACTTTACTGATTAATTGCAAGTCTTGTTTGTCTTTTCCTTGTCCTTGGCTGCTTTGTCTGAGCTGTCACACCGGCTATTTGCACCAAACAAAAACAAAAAAAAGACATTCGTCACATAAACAGATCATTTAAAGAGCATTTGTTGAGCAGCTTTTCATTACAAGTTGTTATTCATTCGACAGTGTTACTAAATCTATCATTTCTTTGACTCTCTCCTGTGTTTGACTCCCTGGCTTTCTTCTCCTGTCTGTCTACTTCACTCTGTCAGACCTCTTTCCCCCAGTATGGCGGCCTGGGATCTGTCAGTCACAGTGGAGGACCTGGGGTCTGACGCGCCACCTGTCACCATCAGCGTGGC
This sequence comes from Epinephelus fuscoguttatus, assembly GCF_011397635.1. Taxonomy (NCBI): domain Eukaryota; kingdom Metazoa; phylum Chordata; class Actinopteri; order Perciformes; family Serranidae; genus Epinephelus; species Epinephelus fuscoguttatus. The sequence goes on along the minus strand of NC_064760.1, from coordinate 20,192,722 downwards.
CTCTGACCTCCACGTCGGAGGGGTCATCCTGAAGCTGGTGGAAAAGACACGTGGGTCACTCTCTGTCTGTCTATTGCAGTCTCTCTATCAGTCACAGCACACAGACTAAAAACAGTCACATAATTTGCATGGACACGCAAGAATTCACATATAGTGTAGAGGTAACAGTTTCACAATAACACATGTGACAATACTTTTCACAGATATATTTAAAAATGCTTACTTACATATCTTTTATTTCAAATTGCTAGTAGGCCTGTTTTTTTCTAACTGCCACTGTAACTGCTGGTCAAATTATTTAATTGTATGGTAATTCAGAGGCCACTTTCCAGTTCCAGAAAATCTCCAGAGTTTGATGTATAACCCTGTCATCTCTGATCATCGTCCATTAAATGGAGAAGAAACAGAAAGATTGGCCCTGACATGATTAGAACACGCAGCAACAGAGTTTGTTTCAAACTGCTCGATGGAGCAGAGGTTCTGCAATGTTTCTCTACAGAGTGTTCCAGGAAGAAGTCCATGTCACAACCCCATCCTCTCTAACCATCCACTGTGAAACCGAACTAGAGAAACAGAAACAGTGACCCTGACGTGATTTGAACACGCAACCTTCTGATCTGGAGTCAGACGCGCTACCGTTGCGCCACAGAGTCTGTTGTAAGGTGGTCTTTATCAGCACACCAAACACTGGTGGTGTTAAATTGACTAAAGCAAATATAACAGTTGGGTTAGAGTTAAATATACGATCATTTCAGTGTCAGTGACCCTGACGCGGCTTGTACATATTGCTTTCTGATTTGAAATCAAATGTGTTAAGGTCGTGCCAGTGAGTCTGAAAACCATCTCAACCGTTCGGAAGCTACTTTCATGTCCCTCAGGTAAAAACACTCTGTTGTTTTAAACAGTCATTATTTCTGCATGTTTAACTGCTAGTCCAATCATTTCATTGTTCCATTATTCAGAGGCCATTTTCCTGTTCTCGTGGTGAGAAAACCTCCAGACTCTGATGAGAGTAACCACCCTATCCAGAGTCTGATATACAGCAATATTCACTCTGATCATTGTCCATTAAAGGAGAAGGAGAGACAGAAATAGTGACCCTGACATGATTTGAACACACAGCCTTCTGATTTGGAGTCAGACACACTCCCGTTGCACCACAGAGTCTATTTTAAGCTGCTCTTTATCAGTTAACACACCAAACACTGGTGATGTTACATTGACTAAAGCAAATAATGTTTTCTAGAGGTGCTTTCCAACAACTCCACATCCACACAGATTCTGTATTTAACAAGTGTAGAACAGTGATGAGCAGGGGGTGGGGGTGGCCTTGATGCCCCAAATGTTTTAGGTTATTAAAAAACCTTAGACTTTGTGTCACTTACCCTCAGTTTCTCTGATTGGACTTGAAATGCAGTGGAGCAATGCTATTGTTTCTCTACAGAGTGCTCCAGGAATGTGCCTTAAGTCACAACCCTTTCTAACCATCTACTCTGAAACAGAGGTGGAGAAACAGAAACATTGACCCTGACGTGATTTGAACACGCAACCTTCTGATCTGGAGTCAGACGCGCTACCGTTGCGCCACAGAGTCTGTTGTAAACTGCCCTTTATCAGCTAAGACACCAAACGCTGATGGAGATAAACTTAAAAAAATAATTCTGGAGGTGCTTTCCAACAACTCAACATCCACACAGATTCTGTATTTATTAAGAGGAGAACAGTGGCAAAGCAGTGGTGGGGTGGCCTCAATGCCCCAGAACTTGTAGGTTATTAAACTACCTTCAACTTCGTGTCACTTACCCTCAGTTTCTCTGACTAGACAATCAATGGAGCAAATTATCTGTTATGTCACTATATCATGCCCCAGGAACAGGCCCAAGTCACAACTGTATCCTTTCTAACCAACCATTATGAAACTGAGGTAGTGAAACAGAAACATTGACCCTGACGTGATTTGAACACGCAACCTTCTGATCTGGAGTCAGACGCGCTACCGTTGCGCCACAGAGTCTGTTTTAAGCTGCCCTTTACCAGCTAACACACCAAAACACTGACAGAGATAAACTGAATAAAGCAAATATTCTGGAAGTGCTTTCCAACAACTCAACATCCACATAGATTCTGTATTTAATAAGTGTTGGACAGTGGCGGCCTCAATGCCCCAGATCTTTTAGGTTATTTAAACACCTTCAACTTTGTGTCATTTCCCCTCAGTTTCTCTGACTAGACAATCAATGGAGCAGATGTTCTGTTATTTCTCTATATCGTGCCCCAGGAATGTGCCTAAGTCACAGCCCTATCCTTTCTAACCATCAACTATGAAACTGAGGTAGTGAAACAGAAACATTGACCCTGATATGATTTGAACAGGCAGCCTTCTGATCTGGAGTCAGACGTGTTACTGTTGCACCAAAGAGTCGGCTTTAAGCTGCTGTTTATCAGCTAACACACCAAACATTGGTGGTGTTAAAGTGACTAAAGTAAATAATATATCCTGGAGGTGATTTCCAACAACTCCACATCCACATAGATTCTGTGTGTAATAAGTGGAAAACAGTGGCAGAGCAGATGTGGGGGTGGCCTCAATGCCCCACATCTTTTAGGTTATTAAAACACCTTCCACTTTGTATCATTTCCCCTCAGTTTCTCTGACCTGACAATCAATGTTGCAAAGGTTCTTTGTTGTTGCTATATAGAGTGCAACAGGACAGGGTCCTAAGATGCAACCCTATCCTCTTTAACCATCCACTATGAAACCGAACTAGAGAAACAGAAACAGTGACCCTGACGTGATTTGAAGACGCAACCTTCTGATCTGGAGTCAGACGCGCTACCGTTGCGCCACAGAGTCTGATTTTTCTTTGCCAACAATTCAACATATAACCCTTCATGTATTTCCTCATGTATTTGGGTTAGAGTTAAATATACGATCATTTCAGTGTCAGTGACCCTGACGCGGCTTGTACATATTGCTTTCTGATTTGAAATCAAATGTGTTAAGGTCGTGCCAGTGAGTCTGAAAACCGTCTTAGTTTGGAAGCTACTTTCATGTCCCTCAGGTAAAAACACTCTGTTGTTTTAAACAGTCATTATTTCTGTATGTTTAACTTCTAGTCCAATCATTTCATTGTTCCATTATTCAGAGGCCATTTTCCTGTTCTCGTGGTGAGAAAACCTCCAGACTCTGATGAGAGTAACCACCCTATCCAGAGTCTGATATACGGCAATATCCACTCTGATCATTCTCTATTAAAGGTGAAGGGGAAACCGAAATACTGACCCTGATGTGATTTGAACACGCAGCCTTCTAATCTGGAGTCAGACGTGTTACCGTTGCGCCCCCCTAACCCTAACCCTAACCCTAACCCTTTTTTAAGCTGCTCTTTATCATCTAACACACCAAATACTGGTGGTGTTAAACTGACTAAAGTAAATAATATATCCTGGAGGTGCTTTCCAACAACTCCACATCCACACAGATTCTGTATTGAAGGGTTGAATAGTGGCAGAGCAGGGTTTGGGGTTGGCCTCAACACCCCAGATCTTTTAGGTCTTTTAAAATACCTTCAACTTTGTGTCATTTCCCCTCAGTTTCTCTGACTAGACTGGAAAATCGGATCCATGTCATTGGTTCGACATCCCATTAGTCCGACTGTCCGCGGTGCTGAACGGCTTGCAGCGGGCGTATGGTGCACCACGACTGGCTTGAAGCGGAGCAGGCTCACGGCTTATGTGTTTGTCACTTTCTTTTTCATTTTAACCCACACCATGATCTTTTCCTGACCCTAACCAAGTGGTTTTTGTGCCTAAACCTAACCAGACCTTAACCACAGGGCATCATGATGATTTCGGAACGGACTTCGGAACAGTGAGTTTAATATGGTCGGAACAATGGGATGTCGGACCAGTGGGCTGTCGAACCAATGGGCAGTTCCCGGAAAATCAATGGAGCAAAAGTTTGATTGTTTCTCTATAGAGTGCCCCAGGAATGAGTCCTAAATCATGCAAATCAGTTGGCATTTTTACATGTCTGCTTCCCACTTCTTGCAGTCGATCGTCAGAAAAAAAGGCAATACTGTTATTTACTGACCATCAACAGCTAGTTTCATGTTTGCCCTGCTTCCGGTTTAAGCAAAAGTTAGCACCATCAATCCTCCGCCAAACCTCTGGTGGGACAGTGAACACAAGAAAATCACTACTAGAGGTAACGCTGACCTTGACATGATTTGAACATGCAACCTTTAGATCTGGAGTCAGATGCTCTACTGCGGCACCACAGAGTCTGATTAGCCAAGTTAAAACATACATTTTGGATGGGAAAGACTATAAATGATTATATATTCATATCCAGTTCAGAAGCCACTTTCGAGTTTTCAAGGTGAAAGGTGAACTTTGACAGAAAATGACTATTACTAAGAAGAAAACTTCCGACATCAAACCTTGAAAACTGATGTTAATAACTGTTAATTGTGTTTCAGTTTGCAGTAACATCTGTTTGTGTCTGTCCTCTGCAGAAATACAGCGTGATTGGTCGGACTATGCACTGTGGTGGGAGCAGAAGCAACGGTGGCTGCTGCGAACAGCCTGGACTCTGGAGAAATTTGGCATCCATGCCGACGCCCGGCTGCACTTCATGCCTCAACATAAGCCCCTAAAGCTGGGCCTGCCCAACGGCGTCACCCTGAGGCTCCGAGCCTGCTTCTCCAGCCCCGTCTTCCAGACAGTGATGGGCATCTGCAAAATGCTCAGTGAGTCTCAGCCTTTTTTATTTATTTATCCCTGCCCTCTTTTATTATTTCAGAAGCCTGTTTGTTTATTTCTTTCATTCCATCCTTTCTTCCTGCTTCTGTTTGTGTTAACCATTTGTTTTCTTCATTTCCTTTCCTTCCCTTTTCTTTACTTGTTTCCTCCATTCTTTCCTCCCATCCGTCTTTTTTTTACCAGCTAAGCTGATGACCAGCTTAGAGTGTGTTTTGAGCTCTGCCATTGTGCCACAGAGTCTCAGTGATGCTGCCAACAAATCAACTGATCAGCTAACGAACCAAACACTAGCGCAAGAGGGTGAATTGATAAAGAATGCATCTTTTTTTTTCTTTTTGTCAGTTAAATAAATTAACTCTACAGTGAATCAAAGGTCACGTCTTATAACAGTTGGGTTAGAGTTAATATATGAACATTACAGAGTCAGTTTGAGGCACTTGGAACATGTCACCTTCCGATCTAGAGTCAAATGCATTACTATCACGCATCACGCAGTCTGAAAAATTTTGTGGTTCGGAAACTTCAGAGTCATTATTTCTGTCTGTTTAATTGCTAGTCCAATCATTTAATTGTCCCATTATTCAGAGGCCATTTTCCAGTTCTTGGGATAAGAAAATGTCCAAACCAAAAAGTCACAACCCCATCCAGAGTCTGTCCTCTCTGATCATCCTCCATTAAATGGAAAGGCAGAAATATTGATCCTGACATGATTTGAACAGAGAGCCTTCTAATCTAGAGTCAGATGCACTACCGTTTATACTGGCATCTGTCAGCTAACACAGCAAACACTGGTGGTGTTACATTGACTAAAGCAAATATTCTTGAGGTGCTTTCTAACAACTCCACATCCACATTCTGTGTGTAATAAGTGTAAAAAAAAAGTGTCAGAGCAGAGGCGGGGGTGGCCTCAAAGCCCCAAATCTTTTAGGTTATTAAAATACCTTCAACTTTGTGTCACTCACCTTCAGTTTCTCTGACTAGGCAATCAATGGAGAAGAAGTTCTGCATTGTTTCTCTATATAGTGCAACAGGCATGAGTCCTAAGTAACATCCCTATTCTCTCTAACCATCCACTATGAAACAGTGCTAGAGAGACAGAAATATTGACCCTGACGTGATTCGAACACGCAACCTTCTGATCTGGAGTCAGACGCGCTACCGTTGCGCCACAGAGTCTGTTTTAAGCTGCCCTATATCAGCTAAGACACCAAACGCTGATTAAGATAAACTTAAAAAAGCAAATATTCTGGAGGTGCTTTCCAACAACTCCACATCCACATAGATTCTGTATTTATTAAGAGTAAGGCAATGGTGGAGGGAGGGTGGGGGGGCAGCCTTGATGCCCCAGATCTTTTAGGTTATTAAAGAACCTTCAACTTTGTGTCACTTAACCTCAGTTTCTCTGATTGGACAATCAATGGAGAAGAAGTTCTGTATTGTTTCTCTATATAGTGACACAGGACAGAGTCCTAAGCAACAACCCTATCCTCTCTAACAATCCAGTTTGAAACAGAGGTAGAGAAACAGAAATATTGACCCTGACGTGATTTGAACACGCAGCCTTCTGATCTGGAGTCAGACGCGCTACCGTTGCGCCACAGAGTCTGTTGTAAGGTGCCCTTTATCAGCTAACAGACCAAACACTGGCGGTGTTAAACTGACTAAAGGCAACTTTCAGCAACTCCACATCCACATAGATTATGTATTTATTAAGAGTAAGACAGTGGTGGAGGGAGGGTGGGGGGGGGGGGGGCAGCCTTGATGCCCCAGATCTTTTAGGTTATTAAAAAACCTTTAACTTTGTGTCACTTACCCTCAGTTTCTCTGATTGGACAATCAATGGAGAAGAAGTTCTGCATTGTTTCTCTATATAGTGCTACAGGAACAAGTCCTAAGCAACAACCCTATTCTCTCTAACCATCCAGTCTGAAACAGTGCTAGAGAGACAGAAATATTGACCCTGACGTGATTTGAACACGCAGCCTTCTGATCTGGAGTCAGACGCGCTACCGTTCCGCCACAGAGTCTGGTGTAAGAACTGGTCATCAGCTAACACACCAAATACTGACGGAGTTAAACTGAAAAAAGCAAATATTCTGGAGGTGCTTTCCAGCAACTCCACAGATTCTGCATTTAATATGTATTTGACAGTGGCAGAGCAGGGGGTGGGGCATGGCCTCGATGCCCCAGATCTTTTAGGTCATTAAACTACCTTCAACTTTGTGTCACTTACCCTCAGTTTCTCTGACTAGACAATCAATAGAGCAAATGATCTGATATGTCTCTATACCATGCCCCAGGAATGTGCACAAGTCACAACTGTATCCTTTCTGACCATCCACTATGAAACAGAGGTAGAGAAACAGAAACATTGACCCTGACGTGATTTGAACACGCAACCTTCTGATCTGGAGTCAGACGCGCTACCGTTGCGCCACAGAGTCTGTTTTAAGCTGCTGTTTATCAGCTAACACAGCAAACACTTGTGGTGTTAAATTCACTAAAGAAAATATTCTGCTTTCCAACAACTCCACATTGATTCTGTATTTAGGTGTAGAACAGTGGCAGAGCAGGGGTGAGGGGCAGGTGGCCTTGATGCCTTTTAGGCTAATAAAACACCTCTTGTGTCATTTCCCCTCAGTTTCTCTGACTAGACTCTCTATAGAGTACCGCAGGAATGCATCTTAAGTCACAAGCCTATCTTCTCTAACATCCACTATGAAGAGAGACAGAAACAGTAACCCTGACGTGCTTTGTACACGCAACCTTCTGATCTGGAGTCAGACTCACTACCATTGCGCCACAGAGTCTGATTTTTCTTAGCCAACAATTGAACATATCACCCTTCATGTATTTCCTCATCCAAACTTCAGCCTGGGCAGACGTCTACTCATCCAGAGTTAAAAATATTAAAAGGAAATTACAGTCACATTCAGCCTGAGGTGATTTGAGTGTGTAACCATCTGATCTGGAGGCGGACACGCTATCGTTGCATCACAGAGTAAAAAATATATTGCATGTCAGCTGATCAGCTGTCAAAACAAACACTATTGCGAGCGGGTGAGTTGATAAAGAATATAGCTACTTTTCTGTTTGTTAATTAAATTACCACTCAATAAATTAACTGTACAGTGACTCAAAGGTATTAAAACAGTGTGGTTACACCTCTCATGTTCTTATCGGTCCATGAAGTTTATTCAACTTATGTTTTCTGCATAGCTTCTCCACCATCTTCGACATGAGCAGGGGTTTTACTCCTCCATCATTACTCATCAAGAGTTAAGCACTAATATGATCTGTAGTCAGACGTTCTACCATTGCACATCTGATGCACAGTTGTAAAAGGTTCACCATTCAATTCATATAAATGACACATTTGCCCTACAACACTTTTTAATGTATGCTGTACTGTCAGTTGTTGTGTCTCAGCATGTACAGCAGCGTGCCGTTCTCATATAGATCGGGCTTTGCCAACTCCACATATTCATTTCTGTCAGTATCATAGCTGAGACATGTTGAGTCTGTTTAATAAAGCTAAATTCTTTTGCATCCATTTCCTCTCTGTTATCTACACAGATATTCGTCACCCCGAGGAGCTCTCGCTCCTTCGGCCCGTCGAGGAGAAAAAGAAGAAGAAAGATAAAAACGCAGCTGAGGAGATCTACGACCTGACCGAGGTGCCCCTCTCCTCGGGTACACTCATCACACTTCATTCACACTGCAGGCTTTGACATGCACATGTTTTATAGTTTGTGGCACATAGTAAAAATATTGAAGACAGAGAGCAGATGCAGAAGACTTAAAAATCCTTTTAAAACCTGCCAAGATGACATACTTTATTTGCTGCAAACATTTTCACCAGTTTATTTCTCAGAAAAAAAATTGGCTTCAAATTAATGCAATCCGTCCTTTACTATTGACCATCAATACAGGAAATGCTTTAATGTCCTTGCTGTTATACATGTTTTTTCTAGAGTCAGTTTTGTCTCTGAGAAATTATTTGGGATAAGGTCTGAGACCAGTACTCCTTAGAGGACTTATCGCACACACAGTATTTCATCTGGCTGTTTTCTGAAGCAGCTGCTGTGCATTGTAAAGCAGAAAAATGAGAGTCCTTTTCCTGACATCCACAAAGTGAACTCCCTGGAAAATTTGAATGTAACCTTTCCAAACTTCTTTCCAAACAGTATCTCGGCCCTGTCTGTATAACGGCATGCCGGCTCACTTTGCCGACTCACCTCAGATGGAGGCCATCTACAAGATGCTGTCAGTCACCCAGCCTCCCCCCGCCCCCGAGGTCATAGCTAAGCAGTACCGCCCAGCCAGCGTGGTGGACAAGGCCCACATCCACGGCAGGTATGCCTCACACTCATCAGTATGGTGAACCCTTTCTTTATGTCAGGAACAACAACAGTCAATAGATACACAACAACAACAACATCATCATGTTCCCCTGTGGTCTCCCACAGAGAAGCAACAAATTATACTTTTTGAGTAATTATAGTCTGAATCAGAGCTGTATTATCAAGCTCGCTCAGGTGCACACTGGCTAATTAAGAGTTCTCAGGAAAATGAGAGCTTTTGTAGATCAATTATCCAGGTGGCATGTTGTGTCAGGGCAGGGTGAGGGCTGTTGTCTCATAATAAGGAGAAACCTGATTTGATTTTTATTGCAGGCTGAGTGTTGTTGGTTGACAAATATGCTCCATTTGTCACCATTTACCAAGGCACGGTCTTGAAAATTGATGTTTGGGTATTCAACACAAATTTATATTTTTACCAGACTATCTCACAGGTGTGTGGTGTTTGTTTCTCCTGTCTTTCCATCCATCTTTCTTTCATGGTTTCCTTCCTTCTTTTCCTACTTTGTTGTGCCATGGAGTCAACAAACCAAGGGAGTGCATTGTGTCCTTCTTTTGCTTCATTTCTCTGTTGTATACTCCAACCTCAGTCGGCAGCCACTGACTTCTTATATTTGATTTTCATGGGCAAAGAGAAGAATTGACCCTGACGTGATTTGAACACGCAACCTTCTGATCTGGAGTCAGACGCGCTACCGTTGCGCCACAGAGTCTGTTTTAAGTTGCCAACAAGTCAACTTATCAGCCAACAAGCCAAACACTAGTGCGAGGGGGTGAATTGATAAGAGAGTCAGATGCACTACCATTGTGCCACAAAGTCTGTCAACCTAATAGACAGTAAAAATAATGGACATAGCTACCATGATGTCACCCATTGGTTTGTGGACTCCCATTTTGAAGCCTCGAGGTCAGATTTACACCACCTTGGTTTGCAGGAGCCAGAAGTGACCATATTTGGATGACAGGCTGACACTGTGGAGGAGCCAAGGGTGGATCTGACTAAGAAGGCGAAGACACTATCAGTGGACAGCCTGTTGCTGAAAGCATGACTAATGATTACTAATTCAAATTGATTGTCTTTTCTTCTATCAGTTTGATTGCTCGTTCAAAACCTACACATTTGATGAGAGCTACAACTACTATCCTGATTGACTTCTGTCTGTTGACAGAGTTAGAGAAACAGAATTATTGACCCTGACGTGATTTGAACACGCAGCCTTCTGATCTGGAGTCAGACGCGCTACCGTTGCGCCACAGAGTCTCAGTGATGCCGCGTAGAAGTCAGCCAATCAGCTAACAACCCAAACACTACTTTGAGGAGGGAAGTGATAGAGAATGTATCTCTTTTTCCTGTTTGTCAGTTAAATAAATTAACTGTAGGGTCACTTCTTACAACAGCAGGGTTATACTTGTCGTTTCATTGGTCCATGATTTCAGCTGTCGCCATCTTGGTTTTTTGATGTCAGAGGTGACCATAGTCAGGTGACAGGTTGGCACTGTGGAGGAGTGAGGGGTCGATCTGACTGAGAAGCAGAGGACACTACCGGCAGACAGTTTGTCACTCAAAGCGCCCGATAGTCATTATTTCTGACACAGACAGCCTGTTGCTCAAAGCAGCCAGAATTTTAAGCTGATAGTCATTACTACTGTCAGTTTAACTGGTAGACCAGCCATGTCATTGTTCAGTAACTCAGGGGTTATTTTCCAGATCTTAGGGGGAGAAAACCTCCACATTTGATGACAGCTACAACAACAACTGTCCTGACTGAACACTGTCCATTAATTCCACTGTATGGTAATTCAGCAGTCACTTTTCAGTTCTTGAGGTGAGATAATCTCAAGAGTTTGATGTATAGTCCTGTCTTCCCTTCCCATCATCCATTAAGGAGAAGTTGCAGAAATATTGACCCTGACGTGATTTGAACACGCAGCCTTCTGATCTGGAGTCAGACGCGCTACCGTTGCGCCACAGAGTCTGTTTCAACTGGCATGTATCACCTAACATACAAAACAGTGGCAGTGTTAAACTGACTAAAGCAAATAATATATTCTGAACTTGCTTTCCAACAACTCCACATCCACACAGATTCTGTATTTAATATGTGTAGAACAGTGGCAGAGCAGTGGCGGGGTGGAGTTTCTGTGACTAGACTGGAAAAGCAATGGAGAATACATATGTTGTCTTGTAACTCAGGGGTTATTTTCCAGGTCTTGGTGGGATGGGAAAACCTCCACATTTGATGAGAACTACAACAACTGTCCTGATTGGCCACTGTCTATTAACAGAGTTACAGAAACAGAAACATTGACCCTGACGTGATTTGAACACGCAACCTTCTGAGCTGGAGTCAGACGCGCTACCGTTGCGCCACAGAGTCTCAGTGATGCCGCGTAGAAGTCAGCCAATCAGCTAACAACCCAAACACTACTTTGAGGAGGGAAGTGATAGAGAATGTATCTCTTTTTCCTGTTTGTCAGTTAAATAAATTAACTGTAGGGTCACTTCTTACAACAGCAGGGTTATACTTGTCGTTTCATTGGTCCATGATTTCAGCTGTCGCCATCTTGGTTTTTTGATGTCAGAGGTGACCATAGTCAGGTGACAGGTTGGCACTGTGGAGGAGTGAGGGGTCGATCTGACTGAGAAGCAGAGGACACTACCGGCAGACAGTTTGTCACTCAAAGCGCCCGATAGTCATTATTTCTGACACAGACAGCCTGTTGCTCAAAGCAGCCAGAATTTTAAGCTGATAGTCATTACTACTGTCAGTTTAACTGGTAGACCAGCCATGTCATTGTTCAGTAACTCAGGGGTTATTTTCCAGATCTTAGGGGGAGAAAACCTCCACATTTGATGACAGCTACAACAACAACTGTCCTGACTGAACACTGTCCATTAATTCCACTGTATGGTAATTCAGCAGTCACTTTTCAGTTCTTGAGGTGAGATAATCTCAAGAGTTTGATGTATAGTCCTGTCTTCCCTTCCCATCATCCATTAAGGAGAAGTTGCAGAAATATTGACCCTGACGTGATTTGAACACGCAGCCTTCTGATCTGGAGTCAGACGCGCTACCGTTGCGCCACAGAGTCTGTTTCAACTGGCATGTATCACCTAACATACAAAACAGTGGCAGTGTTAAACTGACTAAAGCAAATAATATATTCTGAACTTGCTTTCCAACAACTCCACATCCACACAGATTCTGTATTTAATATGTGTAGAACAGTGGCAGAGCAGTGGCGGGGTGGAGTTTCTGTGACTAGACTGGAAAAGCAATGGAGAATACATATGTTGTCTTGTAACTCAGGGGTTATTTTCCAGGTCTTGGTGGGATGGGAAAACCTCCACATTTGATGAGAACTACAACAACTGTCCTGATTGGCCACTGTCTATTAACAGAGTTACAGAAACAGAAACATTGACCCTGACGTGATTTGAACACGCAACCTTCTGAGCTGGAGTCAGACGCGCTACCGTTGCGCCACAGAGTCTGTTTGAAATGACATTTACCAGCTAACATACAAAACACTGGTGGTCTTAAATTCATTAAAGCAAATAATGTTTTCTGGAGGTGCTTTCCAACAACTCCACATCCATGTAGATTCTGTATTTAACAAGTGTAGAACAGTGGGAGAGCGGCCTCGATGCCCCAATTCTTTTAGGTTATTGAAATACCTTCAACTTTGTGTCACTTACCCCCAGTTTCTCTGATGCTATTGTTTCTCTATAGAATGCCACAGGAATGTGCCAAAGTCACAATCCTCTCTAACCATCTACTATGAAACAGAGGTGGAGAAATAGAAACATGACCCTGACGTGATTTGAACACGCAGCCTTCTGATCTGGAGTCAGACGCGCTACCATTGCGCCACAGAGTCTGTTCAAATCTGCATTTTATCAGCCAACACACCAAAACCAGGCAGTATTAAACTGACTAAAGCAAATTATATATTCTGGAGGTGCTTTCCAACAACTCCACATCCACACAGATTCTATTTTTCTCTATATAGTGCCCCAGGAATGCAGCTTAAGTTACAACCCTATCCTCCCTAACAATCCACTATGAAACAGAGCTAGAGAGACAGAAAAACTGACCCTGACATGAATTGAACATGCTTTCGGATCTGGAGTTAGACATGCTATCATTGCGCCACAGAGTTCATCAGCTAACACAGCAAACACTGGAAGTGTTAAGTTGAGCAAATAATATACTCTGGAGGTGCTTTCCAGAAACTCCACACCCACACATATTCTATATTTAATAAGTGGCCGTTGAAGACATGACGCAAATGTTCTGTTATTAGTGCCCAAGTTACACCCATGTCCTGTGTAACAATGCACTATGAAACAGAATTAGAGAAACAGAAACATTGACCCTGATGTGATTTGAACACGCAACCTTCTGATCTGGAGTCAGACGCGCTACCATTATGCCACAGAGTATAGTTCATGGTGCCAACAAGTCAACTTATCAGCCAACAACACCAAACACTAGCATGAGGGGGTGAAGTGATTAAGAGCGTATCTCTTTTTCTGTTTGTCAATTAAATGAATAAAGCTACTGTATTCAAAGGTGACTTCTTATAACAGGGGGGGTTACACCTTCGTTATTATTGGTCCATGAGGTGTAGTGGACTTATGTATTGTCACCATAGTTCTTCATCTGATCTTCCACCTGAGCTGTGATTACATGTTCTGCTGCTGAGTATCTCAAAATTAAATGCTACCATGCTGTGTTAGTCTATCACAGTATCTTTGACCCTGACGTGATTTGAACACGCAGCCTTCTGATCTGGAGTCAGACGCGCTACCATTGCGCCACAGAGTCTATATCCTACTGTCACCAATGTGTCAACTCATCAACCAACAAACCAATTGGGGAACTGAATTGATAAAGAGCCTTCTGATCTGGATTCAAATACGCTACTTTTGTCTTATAGAGTCTGTCAACCTAATAGACTGTAAGAATAATGGACATAGCTACTGTAACATCACCATTGGACTCCTGTTTTTCGGCATTTTGGCAGTTGCAGTTTTGGCTTTTTTAGGAGCCAGTAGTGACCCTATTTGGACAAGAGGCAGGCCCAAACCAGCTCACTTTAAGCCACTTTATAGTTCTTGAGATGAGAAAACCTCTGGACTTTGATGAAAGACACAACCAAATTCTGACTGATGACAGTCTATTAACAGAGTTAGAGAAACAGAATTGTTGACCCTGACGTGATTTGAACACGCAACCTTCTGATCTGGAGTCAGACGCGCTACCGTTGCGCCACAGAGTCTGTGTGGCTCATGTTGCAAGTCAGGTGTGTGATGGAAAATTATGGGTATCTGACAATTTATGGGCATCTGGCCCTTCTTTCACTTATAGCATGTCTTGCAGCCAAGAACCAAGACGCCAGTGCAAGGGGGTTAGTTGGTAAAGAATATAAGTTCAAACCTGTTATATCTTGTACACATGTTCACTGACAAAGATAACAGAACAACTGTCCTATAATTGGATTAAAATTTGAGCTGTTTGAATGGTTTCAATCTTGAATCACTGTCATTTCAGCTGCAGTGAACACGCTAAAATTTTTATCAGGATAATTTGCTTTCTCCAATCTTCCAGTCTCTTCCTTTTCTTTCTCTCACTGTCCGTTTCTCAACTTCAAATTTGCTTTAAGTTATACTATGCAGGAATTCTCAGCCACTGTTTATAAACAGCAGTGCCAACAAGAAGTGAAAGCCAAGCCCAGCTTTGTCCATTTTGCATTTCATCTGGCTATATTTTGGGGTTTTGGCACTGTGTCTATATTTTCATAACTTCCTCTTGGATGTGTGCCTCTTACGATCTGGCACCTGGTCGCTACTTTTTAATAAATTCCTGGCCTCCCCTGTGCACCGTGACCAAACACAGGAATGTCATGAACACAGCAAAAGAAGAAGAAAATAAGAAAATACAGGCAGAGGGCAGAATCTCTGCAGAGAAATACATAGCCACACTCTTCTAGTGGGTCATAAGTGATGATTGATTTACCTTGTGATAATGTCTGCATACATACATGTATGTTAGAGGCAGAATTTACAAATAAATATCTATGTATCACTGTTGGCTGTTTGGTTTTTCATTTGGGATACTTACAACATGTATTATTCAGATTTAATCTCTTAGTGATTTATTCATTCATGCTGGAACGTTCAGACAGTTACACAATGGTGCTCAGACATTGTGGTAGTTTCTCTG
Source organism: Epinephelus fuscoguttatus (assembly GCF_011397635.1). Lineage (NCBI taxonomy): Eukaryota > Metazoa > Chordata > Actinopteri > Perciformes > Serranidae > Epinephelus > Epinephelus fuscoguttatus. The sequence continues at coordinate 20,177,367 of NC_064760.1, read as the reverse complement.
CTCGTGAGAGTTTGTGTTGGCCAGTCCTCAAAGTGATGGGGTGGGTTGGTAGGAGGTGGAAACATGGAGCTCTTAAGTGCACAGAATGGTACATATGAACGCATAAAAAATACTTCTTCTCTTCTCCTCTCAGGTGGTTGGATTCCTCCCGTTGTCTCATGCAGCAGGGCATCCAAGAAAATGACAAACTCTGGCTCCGCTTCAAATACTTTGCCTTCTATGATATAGAACCCAAGGTGTGTCTGTGTGTGTGTGTGTGTGTGTGTGTGTGTGTGTGTGTGTGTACATGCTGTTTTTATAGATAAAGTATGCGTGTTTGGTATTGTGTTCCCTCTCTTGACTTTTTTCCCTCTGGCCATGCAGTACGATGTCGTGCGTCTGACTCAGCTGTATGAGCAGGCACGCTGGGCCATCCTGCTGGAGGACATCGACTGCACCGAGGAGGAGATGATGCTGTTTGGAGCTCTACAGGTAGAAAACACTGCTGCTGATGGGAAAATGTGTCTGTCAACAAAGATGGAAACTCAAAAAAACCTAAATGTTGAAAATACAGTATAGAGGGTGCCCAGTAACTCAGTGGGTAGAGCAGGCACCCCATGCATAAAGGCAGTATCCTTGCCGGAGCTCATAGCCCCCTGCTGCATGTTGTCCTCTATCTCTACCTCCTTCACACCTCAGTCTGTCCTGTCATTAAAGGCAAAAAGCCCCAAAAAATAATCTTAAAAGAAAATACAAAAACTGTATTACAGAAAATCCCTTTTAAAACTGGGAAAGTTATAGATTTTTTTCCAATATGCGATGAGTTAAACACAACAAGACAGCACAGAAACACACAAAATTCATTCTGTCATCATACTGGTTAATAGCACTATATGCTATTGAAGTGCAACGCATTTAGGATTTATGTAACTCTCTGTTGTTAAAATGTTGTTACTTTTGGTGAGCTCACAATTTGACTTGTTTCCTCCTGTAACAATCAGTACATATTCAAAGTTTGTCACTCTCCTCTCTTAATTCAAACTCTTGTAGTACCACATCAGTAAGGTGTCTCAGTCAGAGCCCCAGATGCTGACCGCCAGTGCAGCCATGGACGACCTGGAGTCCGCCCTGCAGTCCCTGGAGGTCAAGATGGAGGGAGAGGGCAGCTCCGCCTCCGAGATGCTGGTCAGACATATTGGATGTTCTTGTCCGTCACTGAGCCGCTGTCAGGATTAGGGTGGAGTTGTCTCACCATAATCCTGTCAGAAAAGGCAGACTGAAAGGAGAAGTGTGTAGGATTTAATGGCATGTAGTGGCCTTTACTTTAACATAAAAACGTGAAAGGCCCCATCTAGAGCCAGTGTTTGGTGTTGTCCATTCTGAGCTACTGCAGTACCATGGTGGTGCGACATGGTGGACTCCGTGGAAGAGGATCCACACCATATGTAGACATCAAGGGCTCATTTTAAGCTAATGATTCTTAGTTTCAGGTGATTATATCTAAAGAAACATAATTCTGAATATTATTTTCCATTATTGTCAATAGATCACACAAACTCCTACACACTGCGCCTTTAATGGCCTAATTTTCATCTTTTGAGATCTCATTATTTGAGAGTCAGAGATTTGTGATAATTCAAATTTTGATGTGATGATTTTGACAGACTCTAATTGTTTTAGATTGTAACTGTAACGTGTCAAAACATACAGAAAGAACTGAAGATAATCCACAAAACAATACATTTAATAAGAATGAAAAAGCTGACTATTCTTTCATCCACTAAAAAACATCTCCGTCTTTCATCCAGGAAAACATGACGGCCCCAGAACTCAACGACTATCTGAAGATATTCAGGTAAGATTTATTTCTCAAACACCCAGCAGTATCTGCATGTTCCTCTCCTCTCTCAGATGTGATGCAGTTAAATTGAAGCAAAGCACCAGTTTCCTTAAAAACAAAAACATATTTATAATGTTTTCATTTTGTAGCCAGTGTGAGGAGATAACATGAGCCATGTGATTGTGTGTTTCAGGCCAAAGAGGCTGACTCTGAAGGGATATAAGCAGTACTGGTTCAAGTTCCAGGATACCTCCATCTCTTATTTCAAGAGCAAAGAGGAGAGCATCGGAGAGCCCATTCAACAGATCAACCTCAAAGGTACTTTTTCATTATTAGGATATTTTCCTGCTTTGTCACCAATAATGAATCATCAGTTATCAATAAGTATGTAGGTATGAATAAGTGGTTTATGAAACAGCAGTCATACTTCAATGACCTGTTAATTAGCTTCTGTGTAACATCCCTGCTTAGAGGCAGTGTTGGGACGTTTAGTTTTGAAATGTAGTATGTTACAGATTACTAGTTACCCTGTTAAACATGTAATAAGCAATACAAATATTTTAATTACTTTATCAAAATAATATAAATCATTACATTTGATTACTTTTTTAACAAATGTTCTGAACTGGGCAATACAGCTGAAAAATGTCCAGAAAAAGAAAACAGTCCTGCACAGATTTTTTTTTTTTAAAGCAGAAGAATGAATGTTGTATTCAATGTATAACCTTTAACTGAAAGGAATACCCCTTTATAATCACCAACATTTTGATTCGTAACTGTTATTTAATTACATGTTTTTTCCCCTCAATAACTGTAACTGGTTACAATTACATTCATTTTGTAACTTAATTACATGTAACTAGTTACTCTCCATCTCTGCTTAGAAGTAACCACCTATTCCAGCAGTGGAATGTAGCTGAGTACATTTACTCAGATACTGTACTTAAGTGCACATCTGAGGTACTTTTATTTTACTTGGGTATTTTAATCTCTTGCTCCCTTTCTTTTTAATTATTTTAGTAAAAATAATAATAATAATAATAATAATAATAATACAATATTATAATATTAACACATATGTCATTATTATTATTTTGATTTATGACATTGATTCCAATTTTTGCATTGAGTACTTTTACATGTATTTTCTTGATTGCACTTACATACTTTTAGAATTTTGTGGCATGCAGCGTTGATGTTGCTGCCAACAGAAACTTATCCCATGTGGAACTACTGTGGCTGACACAAAAAAAAGTGAAACCCCAAAACATGAAAACGTGAATGGCCCTATCCAGAGCCATTGTTTGGTTTGCAGACTCTGGGCTACTGTAGAAACAACAAGGTGGACTCTGTGGAAAAAGACCTGCTCCATATGTAGATACAAATGGCTCATTTTAGGGTAACAAAAAATGCAAGGGTTCTTAGTTTCAGGTGATTACACACTAATGAAAACATAGTTATGAATATTTCTGCCCAGATATCCTCCTAAATCCCACACACTAGACCCTTAAGTACCATTTTCATTGCAGGGCTTTTACTTGTGACAGAGTGTTCTCACAGTGTGGTGTTAGTGCTTTCACTAAAGCAAAGGATATAAATACTTCCTCCACCACTGCATACTGTAAAGTATAATGTCACGTTTAAAAAGAAACATCAACACACACACAAACAGAGCTTTCCATATATGGTAAGAAAATGAGAGTGCTGCTCTCAAGAGTGTTTTCCTCCTTCGTCTGTGGGAAGTTAATGGGGTCACGGGTAATCCAAGATCAGTACTGTAAACCACTTAAGGGCTCCTCAAAAAAAACACAAGATTCTGGGCTCAAAGACGAAATGAAGCATTAATAAAAAGGAATATAAAACTAATGCAGATGACAACATGAGTACAGGAAATTAACTGTGTGACTCAGCAGGCTCAGGCGTGGACAGCAAACTCAAAATGTCATGGAAGTGTGACTCAATGGTCTCGCTTCACTTCTGTTTCTGAAGCATAAATGTCAAACTTCAGTATTTCTTGGCTTTGATGTTGATCCTGTACACAGGATGTGAGGTGGCTCCGGACGTTAACGTGACTGCACAGAAGTTCCTAATCAGACTCCTGATACCGGCGCCTGAGGGCATGAACGAGGTCTATCTGCGCTGTGAAAACGTGAGGCCACACACACACACTCTCCCGTGTGTGTGTGACATCCTGTCATTTCCACCACCTCTTTTCACCACCTCTTTAGCCACAACCTCATGAGTCTCTTTCTCTCTGTCTGCTCTACATGGTTGTCGTCATCATCATCATCATCAGCCATTGTTTCTTCAGGGAAATTGATTGAAAATTGATTGAATAGAGTCTGCCAGTAAAAAAAACAGTAACAAATGTCTCTCGCCCTGCAGGAGCAGCAGTACGCTCAGTGGATGGCTGCGTGTCGACTGGCCTCCAAAGGCAAGAGTCTGGCCGACAGCAGTTTCCAGAGTGAGATCCAGAGCATCCGCTCCTTTCTGGCTATGCAAAAGACCAGCTCCGGTTCCCATGGCAACGCACCTGCCAACGATGAAAGCATCAATACTCACAGTCTGGTGTCACCACGCTACCACAAGAAGTACAAAGCCAAACAGGTACAGGAGAGGTGGAACTTGTACACAGACATAAAGAAAGATTAAGTATAGCAGATGTAATGGTCTCATATTAGAGTACACACCTCTCTCATTTATCGATCCTATATACACTGCCAAAAAATTAACAACGAGCCAAATCACCGACTGAAGTGACCTTAATCATCTGGACAGCAGTCCACTGGAGCCAGCCACACAGTCCTGCAGCAGAAACTCCTGCCCACTTTGTGCTCAGGGCAGCAAAAATATAATTACATCTGACCTTTTACCCTCTCCCTGCTCCCCCAGCTGACCCCTCGGATCCTGGACGCATACCAGAATGTGGCTCAGCTCTCACTGACAGACGCAGTGATGCGCTTCCTGCAGATCTGGCAAGCCCTGCCCGACTTTGGGCTCTCATACGTCGTTGTCAGGTAAAGTTGAGTTTAATTGAACCCTCTTTGGAAACTCTTGAATGCCAGTTAACATCAATTTAGGACAGTTTTGTCCCACCAGAGAGATTACTGTTACAGTCGTGAGTCTTTTGAGAGCAGAGCAGCACACATCAGCAGTGGCGTTTTAGGAAAATATTCAATTCAAGACTATAAAACTGCATTTAAAGAGACAGTTCACCCCCAAATTAAAAATATATGTTTTCCTTTTACCTTTAGTGTTATTTATTTATCAATCTAGACTATTTTAGTGTGAGTTGCAGAGGGTTAGAGACAGCCAACTAAAAACTAAAATCCTCGCAAATTCCATAGGCATTAGTTAAGATTCCTGTCAACAAACTGTAGTTGTGCTCATCACACGGCCCAAGTTAGTATCTCTTAGACATAATTCTGTAGATGTATTGTTGATATCGTTCTGTTTGGGAAAACATTCTGAAAGAAGCTTGCTGTGCATCTTTTATCTTTATTTAATCTTTTTTCCTTAGTGTGACTTGTGCTCTTATGGCTGAGTCAACCAACTCTCTCACCCAATATATTTCAGCTAACCGCTGACCCTGTTAACCTACATATGACTAAAAAAGTAAAACGGAAACTGAAAGAGGAACAGGAACAGGTAGTCCCTGCTCCCAGAGTAACAGTAATGTAAATATGATTGTTGATAAAGGTACACAGAAGTGGTATGTGACTGTGATCCAGCAAGCTTTTAAGTCAGTGAATAGTCAAAAAGGTTTGGGTGGATTGAAGACTCACTTTTGTCTCTGCAAGATTTTGAAAGAAAGGAAGTTGAAGTTGTGTTTGCCCAACAGGTTTAAGGGCAGCAGGAAAGACGAGGTACTGGGCATTGCTCCCAACCGACTGATCCGCATCGACCTGGCCGTGGGTGATGTGGTGAAGACCTGGCGCTACAACAACATGAAGCAGTGGAACGTCAACTGGGACATACGACAGGTGACAATAACCCTCCTTCTGTCTGACAGAGCGGCGTGCAAAATCTCAGTCTTTTGTTGTCAGGAGTGTGTGGTAGCTAAGGTGTAGCTAAGGTTTCCTATGAGTGTTACTACTGCTGATGGGATATATAAAGTTATCTTATAAAATCTATTTGTGATAACCAAACCCGCACAGAATCTGTGCCCACAGAATTCCTGACACCTCCACAGATTCTCTGTAGATTTAAAAAACAAACAAACAAACAAAAAAACATACTTATACATCTCAAATGAATATTGTCTATTTGCCTGGGTCCAGCCCTTTAAATCTGCACACTCAACTGAGTTCGAGTTGACTGATTAATCTGGCATCCTGACATGAAACAGTGGTTCCTCGGTTAAAATAAAGCCACAGGGGGATTTGATTAGCCAATCAGCGACAGAAGCAGGACTATTGCTGTTGTCAAGCTATTTTCAGGCAGTGCCAGAACCAGTAAGAAGTAATAACAAAAGGCAAGCACTATAGACAAGAAAGATGCTGCTATCGAAGCTGTTCTTGACATCAACTCAATATCGCCTCCACTCTTAAAAGCCCAGCAAAACAGGTATGCTGGCATGACGTCAGTGTGAACTTGGTCTCTTGTAATCGGTTAGGGTTTGGGAAATCAGTTGATGAGTTGATGCAATGACAGACTGAAGATGGAAACTGAGTGTAACCAGTTGACACTTCTCACTAATATGAGCAAAACTGTCTATCATGTTTTAAGCAAAAAGTGTTCCGCAGATTTTCAGTCAAGACCATCACTGAATACTAAAAGAAAAATACACAGATTCTGTCTGGATCTAGTGAAACTTTAACAGAAGGTCAAAACAGGAGAATTTGAGGTGAGACAAATCAAGCATGATCTGCTGCTTTACACAAAATACTCCTCAAACCAAGCTGCCGATGTCAGAGAGTGACCTCAATTATACTACCCATAAAATAAAGAGTTATAAAGGAACCACTTCTATAACATCAATGTTGTATTTCGTTGCTGTCTACAATTTAATTTTTTCCACCCCCAAAATACAGCTTTCATCTCACATCTGTTTGTTCTCTTCTTTTACTCTGTGTGTGTCTGACTCCTCCAGGTGGCCATAGAGTTTGAAGGCAACATCAACATCGCTTTTGGCTGTGTGACTGCTGACTGCAAAATCGTTCACGAGTTCATCGGAGGCTACATTTTCATGTCAACACGCAGTCGTGCGCAGACCGACACTCTCAACGAGGAGCTTTTCCACAAGCTGACCGGCGGACACGATGCTCTTTAAGACTAAAGGACACAAAAACAAAAAACTTTGTGTCTCGACAGTGGAAAACCACCGTGGAGTAGGATTTCATGTTCCTTTCACAAAAACATTAGTACTGTACAACAATTAGTCAAAATAAGATATTATGTTCATGTCAGTCCATTTAAGTTTTTATATAGCCTTCATTATAGACACACACACACGGTCACAAGTTACATCAGTTGATGGCCAACACATTCAGACAGTTCAGGACTCTGGTGGTCCCCATGCTGACTTCCCCTTTACTTCAGGAGATGGACAGCTGCTGAGTCAAACTGCTGGACATCTGCTCCAGGATCAGCAGGATTGACAACCAAACTCGTGGAAATGTTAAATCAACGGTTGCATCAGCCAGCAGCAACTTTTCTGTTTCGTCTCAAATATCCTGACTTCCTGTCCCTCGGGACAGAAGGCCTCGCTTTGTCCAGAGCTGCGGCCGTATTGCCAGCAGCCACATTATCACAGCCAAGAATCAAAAGCAATGAGTGAAAAAAATACACATGCCAGTATGAAATGTTTTCTCAATAAAATTATGAATAACAAAGATTTATTAAAATAAATACAGCAGTTCACTTTTAATTCCCTGTCGTCTTCACTCCTTATGGTTGTGACATATCGTGGTAATCCCTATTGTTTCTCACACAGGAAGTTTCGAGCCATTTATCTCCCCTCACATGCTGCGTGTGTGTCCATATCTCACAAAAAACTGTTACAGCAGTCCGTTAACTAAAACCACAGTGTCTGCATCCTCTGCTTTCCCATATCTAGTCAAGTGACTAACCACACGTACAACATGTCTTTAAAAATTCCTTCCATTTGAACGGCCAGGCTGGTTGTTGCCAGCAGTCAGTGTATCCGTAATATTCTACAGCCATACTTTATTTAGCACTTGCAGTGCAATAGAAAAACAAAACCTCTTTACTTATAAATAAAGTTTGGTTGAACTGTCATATAAAAATACACCATGCTTCCCTGAAGTCATCCTGATCCTTTCATAATGACACCGAAATGAAAAATTCACCAACTTAGTCCCATTTAGGATGACTGCTGAATGGATTCTCCTACTGCTGAGCAAAATTGCCTCACTCGGATGCTCCTGCCAAACAACAAGTGTTACCAAGGGAACTAGGCTGAGCATCAACCAACCATGGGATGCTGGCACAGTCAGGTGAGTCCTGCTATGGCCAATGACAGAGCGGTATCCTCGGCTGTTACTGCAACGGCAGGATGCTCCCTGAAACACAGGACAAAAGTGACTTCAGTGAACAGGTACATTTTGGCCTCAATACAGTCTTAAAATAATCTAAATTGAGTGAATCCATGTGCAGTGGCATACTAATCCGTTTGTGCCCCCCACCCCGCAACTGCCACTAATAACTACGGTCTTTAACAGGCTGTGGGGTGCATATTATTTAAGTTAGTGGTGTCTTGTGAAACTAGACAAACTAAGGAATTCATTGGTACCAACCATTTTTACATAGCTTGTTGAGACGGGGCTAAAAACCACTCCAAATTTAGGAACAGGTGGCCATTTTCAAAGGGCCCCTTAAACTCTGTCTCACTTCAAGATGTCTGAATGAAAATGGGTTCTGTGGTTATCGGCAAGTCTCCCCTAAACTTGAGAGGGCTTGTTCCCAGTACATGTTTGTGTCTCACAATCAATGTTAAATCAAAGCTGTATTTTGTCTTTCTGAGTTAAAAAAAAACACATTAAAACAGGATTGTTGTAGACTCAAAATGTTAATGGTACCAGTAGTAGTCTATGCATATCAGATAAATAATATTAAATGTAAACTACGAAACCCAAATATATCTGTGTGAGATTACATATTGACATCATATTGACACTGTCTTCAGCTAATTCCTGAAATTCATTCATGGCTTTAAGTATTGGTGCCACCCCAAGGTTTCAGTGGCCACATCTGATCACCCCTATGAAACATTTCTGGAGGCACTTCTGTCCTTGTGATAGTTTTTCTTACTTGTAGGTCTCAGTCTTAAGGCTCGGCTGAAGTATTTAGGGAGAAGCTTTCCCTCTGCGTCGCCTGCAGTCAGCAACACACCGTTGTCTGACCAGAAAAACTCAATACCATCTGTAGGCATACACACATAAAACACGTGTCAGCGAGATTCTTGCCTCAACACACAGACTGAATCAAGCGTATTAGGGAGTAGCAGTCATTTGTGGCTGAGCTAACCAGCGAGAGCTTTGGGGACATCAATAAACACGGCTAGATCACAGTCCTTCCTCATACCTAGAGGGAAAAGAAAAAATGATACTGTAGAAATTATTTGTCTAAATGTTTAGCTGATTTCTTTAAGACACACACACACACAGCTTACCACTGATGACGCCCTCCTCCCCTGGCAGGCCTGGTGCCAGGTGGATGTGTGTCCTCTTCATGCGGTTTAGGCCCTGCTGCTGGATGGAGCTCCAGTTGCGGAGGTAGGAGCCGTGAACAGCCTCAGCAGGGCAGTCTGGAGAACCAGCCTGGACTGGTTTCAGCTCCAGATCCACGACCTGAACACAATGATGCAGCCCGTATTAACACAGCATTTTAGGTGGAGTTTTTTTTCTTGGAAATTACAGGTTAGATGTGGGAGATTTGTATAAAGAATAATCATGGTATTTCACCTGATGCAAGACATAATGTGATACAAATGTTGTACACAGTTGTTTGGCTTTTTTGCTAAGGCTAAGGAATGTAGTCCAGTCCCACTTACTGCACTGTTTGGGATTTTGAGACCAGGTAGTTTGAAGACTAAGTATGAGGCTCATGGTATTTCCCTGTCAACACTGTTAGCCAGAAAGCTGCAACAGCTGCTGCAACATCTGAAAAGGTTATTACATTTGAAATGTGGCTGAGGGAGCTGGGGAACGCAACACACCAGGAGAAAATTACACTTTTTGACAACTACAGAGAAGATCTTTTTAAAAATGAAATGTTAGTTGTCATCGAACCATTGTTTGTGTGCCGTTCTGTGTGTCATATTTCGAAAATCCTTGTCAGGCTATCTGCAATGTATTTTGTATAGACACCAGCTCTTGTGTTTATGTATTCCTTCAATATGAAAACAATTTAAAAAAAACACACAAACAAACAAAATTGGGTTTTTGGTCCAGTTTAAATTGTAAAATACAGAAAATAAATAACCTTCCTGTTCGGGAGAATCTGAGTGGCATTAAAATTTTGTTGCTTAACTTGTTCTGAAGATCTTGTAGTGAAATGTAACTATTCAGGGGAAGAAAGATAGAAAAACAGAGGGCAGGATTAAAATCCAAGGCTAGTGAGTGTTTGTATACACCTCATGTTCCTCTGAAACGTCAATCTTTGCAACACATTTGCTTTAAGCTTTAAGCTGATTGTCAGAGGACTAACAGCATCTGTCATCTGAAAATTAGATTTATATTGATATTTTGAAGGTGTAAATTGTTTTATTACATTCGTATGCAGTCGATGGAACAACACCGGAGCGTGTTGTGAGTTGTTGTGGGATCTCCCTGAGTTCATTTTCCATCTGAGAAAGTTAATTTGAGTTATTGAAATTAAAGGCAACTGGTCCACAAGACAGAAAAATGTTTCTATCTAAAACTAATTTTAGTGCAGATTGAATATACTGAGCACAGCTTATATCCAGGGGGATAAGACATCTTAGCATGCTGGTTTGCTGATTAAATTAAATATCCCCTTCTCTGTGTGATACTTCGCAGGTGTACATACCTGTACCGAATGGCCCTGACTGGCTCGAATCTGCAGGCGGCCGTCCTCTGGGTGTGGGCGAAGCTTAAAGCGCTGCTTGTCATTTGTGGCCACGACTCTTTCCACATCTTCCAGTGAGTATGAACGGAACTGCGGGTGAGCTAGAAGTTCCTCCACGAAGATGAAGCCATCTATGAGGATAACAGCTGGCGATGGTCACATTTCCACATTTGGATTTTTCTCTCTTGTACTTAATTCTTTGCCTTGCATGCTGCACTGGATTACATTTACAGTCTGCAAGCAATGTGTGCAACTAAGTATACAGACGGTGGTTTTGTAGGAGCCCAGAAAGGTAAGCCTATAGCATATGATCTGGTTTTATTTGGTGCTTTGCCTATAGCTCTTAATCCAAATGGATCCTAAATGTAAAGCAATTATGAAACACCTGTTGTATGTTAAACAAACAAGATGTTAAAGTGAAGCAGCCTAACATGTAATTTAATATAGTTTCATAACTGATACATTTTAGCATTATTACGTATAATAATCACATGGTGTCTCCAGCATGTGCTCTCGACAGTAAGTCTTTGGGTCATGTGCCCTCCTTAAACCGTACCTCCCAGTTCACCCTACAGGCCTTCACTTCCTCTGTTGTTTAGGAGGCACTTCAAGCCATCGATTGCAGCAAAGCAACTGGGGAGGATGAACTAGATCCTTATTTTCTGCAGCTCTGTGCCTCATTTATTGCTGATCAAATCAAATATCTCTTTAATCTCTCCATCACTACTGGAGTTATCCCTCAGGTTGAGAATCCCACTGCACAGGGTGGTGATAAGAAAGATCTTCATAACTGTCGGCCAATTTCCAAACTGTCCTGTTTTGCTAAAATCCTGGAGTCATTAGATAGTAATCAGCTCAAATCACTCCTTTGAAGAGATTCCATGTTGAGTCCAAACCAATCTGGTTTCAGAGCTAAACTTGGCTTTGTCACTGCTATTACTTTGGTTACAAATGCTGTTATTTTTCTTTCTTCTTTTTACTCTGCTGTTTTTTTACTGTGTTTTTTATTGTGATATGGATCCCCCTGGGTCTGAAATAAAGAATGAATATATATATCTGCTGCTGACAAAGGGAAATATTGTGCTGCCCTCTTTGTCATTTAAAACCAACATCAAGCAATACTCACCAAAATACAGAGAACCATTTCTTTGGAACAACCTTCTTTCATCTCTATAATCATCATCTACATAATGTTATTCAAAAAACATCTGAAAAAGACTCTAATTTGGAAAGACTCTGAACACTTCATCGAATTATTTGTAATTTGTTTTGGGGGGGTTTGTAAATTGTACATCTCTAATAATTTTGCATTACTATTCTTATTCAATTATGCTATCTCCACTTTCTTTTCACTATCACTATCTTTTTTATGTATGATTGTTGTTATTTAATAGGGGATGTATCTTCATGAGCCATTTTTAGCCTCTAACCTCTCCTGCACAATGTTTTAACTTTTTATTTCTTTTTTCCTGTATTTTCTATACACGCATGTGCAAATAAACTATATTGTCTATCACATTTCAAGCAAAAAAAAATCCACAGCATTTCAAACATTCCAGTTCTGCAGATTTCATACACCTATGCTCCTACACAGCATGGTTTCAGGACTACCTGTCTGAGAGACAGCAATGTGTTGGGAAATGACTAGGCTATTCTGTATTTTTTTTTTTACCAATATCAACAGGAGTTCCACAAGGTTTGATCTTGGCTGTCACTTTCACAATTTATATATTCTATAATATATAACATTACATCCATTATAACAAATTGTAGTGCCCATCTTTATGCCAATGATACAGGTCTGTATTGTTTTGCTAATACTGGACTGAAATCCTACAACAAGCCTTTGATCATTTCATTTACATTATGCACTTTCTAATTTGAAATTAGTCCTGAATGCAGAACAGACTACTTACATGCTGTTCTCTACAGCCAGAGATGCCGTGTACTATAAACACACTGAATGGTCATAGTTTTGAGAGTATTAATATCCTGGTATCTGGCTGGATCAAAAAGTTACATTTAGCATTGACAAAAAAAATGGATATTTGAACAGAAATAGAGATCAATTTTCAATCCTTCACAGGAAGCACATAATTGAAGCCATCTTTTTGTCTGTCTTGGATTATGGTGATGTTATCTTCTTGATATGCCTCTACCTCCACTCTTAATCCCCTTCAGTTTATCACACACAGTCTGCCGCTAAGATTTATCACCAGGAACCATTCTCTAGTCATCATAGCATCTTGTATGAAAAGTTTGGGTGGTCATCTCTGACAGTAACAGGTGACAGGCACTGGTTTCTATGAATACATAAAGCCCTAAATGGCAACATGCCTTCTTGTGTCAATTTGTTATTAAACTGGTCCTATTGTCATTGTTAAAGTCGTTTAAGTGGTTGGCTAATGCTTAAAGTCCACCATTCATGCACTGAATTTGAGACAACTGCTTTTAGTTTTTGTTTAGTTTTTGAAGAGACACTTGTGTTACCTGGACCAGATTGTGAGCAGCTCACCTGTACCGATCTGAAGACCCATTTGGTTGGCTCCATGGCGAAGAGCATAAGACATTGATTTAGACAGGCGGACATCTCTGTCCTGGTAGGGGAGAAGACATTATTCAAAGCAGACATACACACACACACACACACACTCAAGCTTAGCTCTAATTATAGCTCTGGTTTAAATTTAGGACCTTGACTTTACCATACTAAGTAACTCATACTGCCTGTCTTGATAGCAAATACAGGGGTGTCATGGGTCAGAAATCAGTGTCAGAACTATTAAAGAGATGGGGCAATATCCCAATTTATAAGGGTTAAAATCTCTCACCTCTCCACCACGATTTCCTCTCCTTCCTCTCCCTCCTCTCCCTCCTCTTCCTCCTCTGCCTCCTCTACCTCCTCTGCCACTGTCCATTTAAATACAAGCAGCTCAGTTATTCAGATCATGATATGAAAAAGCTATATAGTACTGATTAATTCAGCAAGGCGCCACACAAGATCACACATGTTGTCGGTGAACTCCTGTAAACAAACGTTTGGTCTCCCACACTTCCTGATTGTTCTCGCTGTTCGCCTGTAGGTGGCACTGTGGCGCGCGGAGCTGCGGTGTCCCCCGGCACCACCGAGGAATAGCTGCATTTTGTCCTGGAAGAAAACAGACAGCTGCTGCCTACAGGTAAGAAAATATTCATCTTATGTATGAGAAATATGACGAGTCGCATCTCAGAATTTGTACTGGCTATGAGGACGTCATCTCACAACTCGTGTCGATATATTGAAACACAAAAGCTGCGGTTACTGGAGCTCCTGGAGCTGGGATTTTACACAGAGGCTGAGCTAAGTTGGCTAACTGATGTTAGCATAGTTGAGCTGGAGCTGCCTGTTCTCTGCCTCTGTCTTTCTGGATTCACAGTCTCGCCATTTGGGATAATTTGGGTTTTTCTTTAATACATTTCAGGCTGTTTGTCATGTTTGTTTTTCACGTGCATGTCCTTGACTGTCGTCTTTGTTCAACATTAAGATTCAGCTCTCAGACAAAGCTGCCAGTGGACTGAAGACTTCGGGCAGGTCACCATGGAAACGTAACGTTAGATACGTTAACGGACTCTCAACTGTCAATAAACAGTGTTTAAAGAGAGAAGTCAGCCCTACCTAACGTAAGTTCCCTGCTTTTTATGTGGACTTATTCTTTTATAAATTGTGCCCTAAAATATTTTTTCTTTTTAGTTGTTATACACTGCTCAAAAAATTTAATTGTAATTTAACTTTTAATGTAAATAGGTTGCCAGAGTGCATAAATAGCATCAAAATAGAGCTTGTTTATCAAAAAAAAAGTGCCAGGGGAGGATCCTTTGACAGAGGTCCCAGTGTCCTGAAATACCAGAAATGCCTTACCCCAACCGCTGGGGGTAGATAAAGTGCCCCCTCGGGTGTTCTTCCTGTGGAGAAAACACAGTGCAGTGCCAGTGACTGCACTGATTTCTAGAAAACTGTTGCACACTGGTGCCTTATTGCATCCAGCAGGTGCTTTTTTTTCACTGCTGCTCCTCAGTAATCTGAGTCTGCCACTGAAGCAGGACTAATGCCAAGACCACAGGCAGTAGCTATACAAACCATCCACTGTGGTGAATGCTTGTTTATAACCTGTGTGCAGCTCTCAAGGATGGTAACGCTGATGTACCTTGTAATATTAGTTGTTGAAAATACTGACATTATTAGCTCTCTTTCAGTTCTTCTCAAATACCAGATTGTTGTTCAGTAGGTCATACAGCACCCCTTAATAATGGGACTATTTCTTCCTTCTTGTAAGATTAACTATCTACATGGTAATATGCCTGGGTGGAAAAACATGGGGGTTGTGATTTAGATGAAATGACTCTCTATGGATATTTCCTCAATAGATTTGTGTCATTATTTTCCAAAGACAAGACTTGTTAACTACCCAAAAATACCTTTCAAGATACCTGATACAGCTGGCCACATACCTGTGTGTAGTGATTTGTTTCAGTGCTGCTGTCACTGACATAAATCACTACAGACAGCTCTGTAGCCATTGTCTCTTTATGTCTCTGCTTTCTCTCATTTGGATTGTCTCTGTTGCTCAGGTGATGGAGTTCCCGCAGCATTCCCAGCAGCTGCTGGCAGCTCTGCGTTCACAGCGCCAGCGGGGTTTCCTTTGTGACTGCACAGTCCTGGTGGGCTCATCCCGTTTTCTGGCTCACAGGGCTGTTCTGGCTTCCTGTTCGCCTTTCTTCCACATGTTCTTCTCAGACTCTCCAGGGGTCATTAGTGGAAATGGCACCAGCAGCTCTGTCACACTCGACAGCGACATTGTCACGGCTGCTGCGTTTGGATTGCTCTTGGAATTTGTCTATGAAGGCGTGCTGCAGCAGGGTGAGTCTCCACCCGTGGAGGACATATTGGCGGCTGCAAGCTTTCTGCACATGAACGAGGTGGTGAGAGTCTGCAAGAGACGATTGCAGAGACGAGGACCTCTGGCTGAGGCAGACAGCACTCGATCTGAAGAAAGCGCTGGTGCAAGGAGGGCAGTAGAAACAGGAAGAGGGGGTGGGGGTGACGGAGGAGAAGAGCCTGTGGTGGCCTTGGCAGGAGATCATTTGAATCCAGTTGCCATGGCAGCGCCACTCTCATCAGAGGGAAGTCAGTTGGAGCCTGTGAAGTGTGAACGGAGGACTGGTGGGGGGTCATCAGAGGCACGAGTTCAGACTCCTCTGAGCCCTGACCTCGCTGATACCACGCAGCCAGGCATGGACGCCCCTCCTCTGCCCCCATGTGGAGAGCTTGTTCAGGATGTCATCACAGGTCGGTCTGCCCCTGCCTCAGGGGGACACGCCAGGCTGGGGACTGGAGCTCCTGGAGAGGGGTCAGCTCTCTGTAGCCCATGCAGCACCACTGAGACATACAGGTGTGGGTCTGTTTTGAATTTTTAAACTTATTTAACTTGGAAAAAAATAAAGGTTGTTGCTCTGTATCGCAGTGGACTTCTTATGGTTTGTTTCTTTGTTGTTGTTGATTTGTTACTAAAAAGCAGTTTACAGTATTTCTCTTTTTCTTGCTTTCTTTCTTTCACCAGCCACAGCAGTAACCAGCAGCCTTCCTCGTCTTCTTCCTCCCTGGTGCCAGTGAGCCAGGCTAGTGGTCGGTCAGTAGTTGCTTATTCCCAGTCAGGACCCAGCCCCCAGCAGGACGCACCCCGACTGCCACACAGTGACTATGTAAGCAAACCCTCAGAGGCTGACCACAGAGGTACATCAGGCAGAGGACAACAGATGGTCATGTTAATCCAGCCATCAGCACTAACTTCACATAACCCAACGCACTCGCCACCACTGCGTGCACTTCCCCAGATTCGAATCCATAGCGCTGTGTCGCTCCAACGCCAAAGCTTGGACTTCCACTCTGCTCCTCAGAACCAAACCCCGAAGGCACCTGAGGGGAATGTGGGAGCTTCACCCACTGCTAGAAGTGAAAGATCTCACCCTCCTATGGGCAGAGCGAGGACAGACAATGATGATGGAGAGAATGTGAAAGTCAAAGTGGAGGCCATTGTTATATCTGACGAAGAGCTAGAGGAGGAGAGAGAGGAAAGTAGAGAAAGAGAACAAGTGATGGAAGTAGAAGATGAGTTTGAAGAAGAAGAGGAGCTGCACAGCCCTCAGTTTCTCTCCTCCCACCAACAGGGCCTCTTACAAATGACCTCCCATTCAAATGACTATTCCTTCCCCCTCTCTCCCTCCTCTTCCTCCTCTGGTGCCGGGCCTTCCTCACAGGACACTTCTTCCTTTGCCCACATTCCTCCGTCTGCAGCTCAGCAGCATTCAGACCCTCCTGCCTACTTCCAGGACTTCCAGGACTCTATGGGGAACTTTGTGGAGGACGTCCCCACATGTGGAGTATGTGGAAAGACTTTCTCATGTACATACACACTAAGGCGCCACGCCATCGTGCACACACGCGAACGTCCTTATGAATGTCGCTACTGCTACCGGAGCTACACGCAATCGGGCGACCTGTACAGACACATACGCAAAGCTCATGACCACACACTGCCAGCCAAACGCAGCAAGGCAGACGGGGACCCCTCACTGCCACCACAGCCGCCCCCACCACCACCACCACCACCTCTTAGCTAACACACACCTACACACACTACTGTATTTCTATACTCATGCACACATACATACCTAAACTTTAACTTAATAACCAAACTCTAATTCTATATTCAAACCTAAATTGAGCAGAGCTGCAACAAACAGTTCATTTTCAAATGAATTTGTTGGTTCTTTTCTCAATTATTTGTTTGAAATATAAAGTTATTAAAAATGTCACACATCACAGTTGCCCAAAGCCCAAGGTGACATCTTCAAATGTGTCAAAATATTGTCTTAATATTTTCAAATTTGCACCCTGCAGACACCCAGGCCTTTATAAGTACAGAAATACAAGAACTCACACACAGAGTAAACACCAGCGATGTGGCAGTGACATCAGCGTTCATTCATTAAACACTTTATATTCATGTGTGACTGTTGTGTCTCTTAACCCTAAAACTGATCTGATTTTATGCTCATGTACCACTCTTTTTTAATTTAAGAGGCATTTTGAGGCATATGTTTGTAATAGTTTTAATACCTTTATAATAATGTTATAATATTAATCTTTTTAAGCATCAAGCATTTTTAAGCATTTTTCAAAATTCACGTGACAAAGTGCTTCACAAGGCAGCAAAAAAACAGAAAAGTCATTAAATCATCAGGTTAAAAAAAACTGATAAAAAACAATGTGTATTGAATCCAATACAGTGTAGGAAAGGGTAAGAATAGGAACTTGTTAAGGAAATAAAAGGCAGTTGAAAGGAAACTGAAACTTAATAAAATTGGAAAATTCTCTCTGATTAAATTATTTTTTAAGAAAAATAAAGACCTCCTCCAATGAAAATGTATTACCCTTATAACTTATAAACCTTATTAATATGTCAATATGGTGTTTTTAAAATACTATTAGACATATGAGCAACATAAGCAGATCGGAGAACTACAGTGACAGTCTCAAGAACGCACATTCAGACTGCCAAGGTTTGTTGCATCACAAACCTAAGGAGCCAATCTCCTCACAGGGTGAGGCTCTTCATATCGTTAGCATAA
The DNA here is from genome assembly GCF_011397635.1 of Epinephelus fuscoguttatus. NCBI lineage: Eukaryota > Metazoa > Chordata > Actinopteri > Perciformes > Serranidae > Epinephelus > Epinephelus fuscoguttatus. Next base: position 20,158,829 of record NC_064760.1, on the reverse strand, counting down.
CGCTACTGGGAAATTAAACGATTGTTATCAGAGGAGGAGCCAGGTTCATTTTAACTTGTCAGAGCTGTCGATGGGGAACATGGTTTATGTAACATTAGCAGGTGCGCTCGAGCTGCAGCTGGGTGGCTGAGGGGTGGCTGGAGATGGTGGTAGGGGCCAGTATGCATATTCATAGATCTGCACATACTAAATAAGGCAAATGTATAAAATTAAATCTAAGCCATTTTAAGGCATGAAGGGAAGGGATTTTTTTCACGTAATTCTGATGAATAGAAATTAGTTTTGGGGGTTTAATCAATGCTTGAAGAGGAACT